>NC_138905.1:142161447-142539086 GCF_965231255.1 Vanellus vanellus | reverse complement strand
GAGGGGAAAAGACCAATCCAAAAAAAAAAAAAAAAGATTTAAGGACAAACTTGAAGTCAAAGGAACAGAATCCAAAGAGAGCTTTCAAGACCATGCTGAGACATACTAAAATTAAAGATCAGTTGGAACAGCAAGAGCTCCATATAATAACCCTCAAGCCTGTCAAGGTACAGCTTTCAGAGATTGTAGACAGGGAATCAGATGAATAGAAGACAGAATAATCCAGCTGGAGTCACAAAGTTCAGATCATATATTCAGTCCTCACTTCAAGTATATAGTTAAGTCTCCTTGGGCCTTTTAATATTATTTCTGTGTTTCTGAAACTAACAGCAAGAAATGTGCCAAAAGCCACTTAAACAGCTATTACATGAAGGCTCTCGCTATGCTTGAGGTAATCTTGACTATCTGTGTCACTTCCAAATTATTACTAGTAAAGCAATTACCCTTGATAAAATCATATATGCCTCTCTGTGCACAAGCAAGCTCTGATGAACGTATCTGCCTTTCTCCTATATGATTTTTTTTAAGAGCCTAGGTAATTCAGGAAGAATTTCTTTTAAAATTTTCATAGCCAGAAAGACGGGAATGACTGGAAATTCAATTCAAATTAAATTTCATACATAAAAACCCTGTCATAAGTGAAAAAGTTTTTATCTTTACTTTATACAAATGATGTGTCAGATAATATCATTGTTGGCTAATGCACAGTCAAAATATAAGCCACTGAGCTGTTTTTCACACACCATCCCCAAAAAGAGTGTTAAGATAAGAGAAAATTGCAATCCCAGCCATCAAACTGAAATCAGCACATCAAAATCATTCTGCACTTAGGTCTTTGTTTACCTAGCCACGTAAATTTCCATTCCTACACTATCTAAACATCATTCCAATGGATAAGGACAGGCACAGGGAGGCTATTCCAGTACAGCTTTGATATAACTAAGAAGTTGCCAGAGGATCCAAAGCAGAGGTCCCCAACTGATGGCAACAGCCCCAGAATTTCTGAGACTTCCTTCTCTTGAAAACGGAGCTCTTACTAATTTTCACCTTCATGGTGTTTGCCCATTCTCCAGAATGAAATTAAAATGTTAGTAAACCAAATCATAGAATGTGACCCACCTATATTTCATCTACAAAAAAAAAAAAACAAACCAAACACAAAACACAGAAAACCTTTCAGCTTACCATGTCCCTGAGGGTACCACCAGCCCTGCCTGTCCCTGCCCAGCCCCCCGGGGCTCCCCCCACCCTGTCCAAGCCACAGGACCCGATGTCAGACCCCCGGGGCTGTCAGCCCCTGCCCCAGTGGCCACAACAGGGCCGGTCTCCAGCTCCCCACAGCCCTGCCCTGCCCAGCCATGGGCCCCCTGAGCCGGGCCCACCTGCTGGCCTATGTCCCAGCCATGGCCCGTCCCTGTCCCCACGGAGGTGCCCGATGCCCAGGGCTGGGGCTGCCCCAGTGCCCCCAGATGCCCTTGCACCTGGCTGGGGGTGGGATGGGCCCTGGCTGCCAGGCCCTGCCATCACCCACCATGGGGAATCAGCAACGCCTCTGGCCCCTGTGATGCCATGGCACAATGTTACCAAGTTCAAAACTGCAAGTGAACTATTCATGCAGCAAAAATTCCAACTTTAACCAGACCCATGATGAGAGACAAATGAGGAGCATATCCTTCTTCCGCCAGCCATCATTCAACCTGTAACAGAATCGCCAAAATCCACATCGCCTAAACTCATGATATATTTTTCCCCAGCCACATTCATGGAAACTATGTGGATTAAAAGTGAAGAAACACACAAACAAACAAAAATCCACACCAAACACTGCAGCAGAATAAACTCATACAATCAGTCAAGAATGGAAACAAATAGTTGCCACTGATTTTTTTTATAACATTCCTCTATTACTGAAGCTTTTCCTGTTTCTCCACCCAGACTAACTAAAACCTCTGAGATAAACCTAAGCACTTAATTCCTTAACTCCAATGAGCACTCAGAATTACAGACTCCACAGAGACATGAATCTTACTATTGTTTCTATGTCTCTTCTCTGGAGAAGCCCTCATTTTTTGTTATATCCTGTCTTTACGGGTTTTTGCATGACTGAGCCACCTACTTAGCACCTGTACTTGCTACAGACCTGCTGACTGTCAATTTGTCTAATTGATAGATTAATTATGTTGTGAAAGGGGCTGTATCTACATTTCCTTAGGAGGTAATGCTTAGAGCATTTCTAGCTAGCACGTGTTTAATGTAAAGTTTGCTGCTTTGGTTTCAGCCCCTTAGGAGATGGTCTTCTGCATCCAGAACCTCATCATTTTTTCCAAGTATATCTTTTGGTAAAATGAGTGATGTTAACTATTTAAAAACCTTGCTAAGCTTTGAGATTACTGAACTGAAATTTTAACACTAAAAGGTGTCTTAAAATTGAGCAATCAAAAATGAAATAAAATAAGAATGGCTTTCATCCTAGTAGAAAGCATTATATAAAGAAGAGACAATGAGGTTATTGGTTCCATCTCTCTGCATTTTAAATTAAATCGTCAGGTGAAAATAAATGTCTTAAACTGTAATAAATATATAGAATTGCTCATCACTGAACTACAGCCCCAGCCAATTTAGACATAATTCCCATTCATTTACCTTGACATTGGATCTCCTTCCCTATCACTTGCCCCTTCTCCTTCCAACAGGTATTTATTAATTTATTTCTTCTAAGTATTTTTTACCTATGTAGAGATAATCATCATAAGCTGGGGGCAGACATAATCACATCCTACATATACTTATGGACTAAAAACCACACAATCTGAACTGGAAGGAATGTGTTTTTCCAACTTCCTTCCTTGTGTCAAAATGACTGGAGAAGAAGAATGAACAATGTTATCACAAAAATAACTTGTGAGGGGATTGGGGAACAGCGAGCAACAAACCCAGAGTACAACAGCAGTCTGACAAGGTCATCTTAGCAGTCTTTAAAAACAACCAGCATGGCTAGAAGCATTCAAGTATTGATTAAATAGATTCCTCTAGACATCTTTTCTTAATTCAAAACTTTATGTGATGAAGCCACTAATCCCAGGATACATTTCCAGGCACATGGAGGACAAGATAGTCATCAGAAGTGGTCAGCATGGAGTCACCAAGAGCAAGTCATGCTTGATCAACTTGTTAAACTATAATGAAACAACTGGCTTGATAGATGAGGGGAGTGCAGTGGATATTGTCCACCTGGACTTTAGTAAGGATTTCCACACTGTTTCCCTTAAGATCCTCATGGAGAAGCTGATGAAGTCTGGGCTGGATGAGCAGAGCTCAGGGGGATCTTATTAATGTTTATAAATAACTGAAGGGAGGGTGCAAAGAGGATGGGGCCAGGTTCTTTTCAGTGATGCCCAGTGACAGGACTAGAGGCAATGGGCAGAAACACAAACACAGGAGGTTCCCTCTGAACATCAGGAACCACTTTTTAAATGGTAGGATGACTGAACACTGGCACAGGTTGCTCTGATAGGTTGTAGAGTCTCCCTCCTTGGAGCTATTCAAACACTGTCTGGACATAGTCCTGGACAACCAGCTGTAGATGTCCCTGATTGAGCAGAGAGGTTGGAACAGATGATCTCCAGAGGTCCCTTCCAACCTCAAGCAGTGAGTCATTCTGCACTTCTGTCATCTGTGAATATATGTACCTTTTTTGAGAAAGACAGAATATGCTATCAAAATGAGAGCCTTGCCTGACTCAGAGAAGACAGACTCCTATTGCAAAGGTTACAGCAGATGTTCAGTCTTTGGTTATGTCTAATTCATGCCAGTGAATCACTTCATCAATTACTCAGATCATTATTTCTCCTTATGGAGCAGTGTCATTTGGTATTAGCAACTGAAGACCAGCTTGAACTATAATCTCCCACATCTCAAGTGAATATCTTCATGCAAAACTGAGCAAAAGCCTGATTCAAGTCAAGTAGAACAAGGATTGCTACAGTCTGTATCTCCAGGGGTTGTTCTGTCCCCAAAAGAGACAATGGAATAAACATATTCTCACTCTCTCTCTCTTTCCAGCTTGATTTAAATCATGATACAGAATCATTTGCCTACCAATGGAAAGTCACAGAGTCAGAAGACGGGAAAAGAAACAGCTCCATCTTAGCCCAGCACTACAGAGAACTCAATGATATGAAACGGGATGTAGGCACCCTTACACCCCTTTTAGCCTCCTTGCCAAGGAGAGAAAAGCACTTAAGTCTCTATCTGGAAGCCATAGCTGTGTGAGCAAACACAAACACATTTGAAAGCCACAAAATTCTGCTTCACATGACTGTTATGAAATCTCTTCTGTGTTTGCAGCTTAATGGCTCTGTCTCTACTGCCTTCCCCTAAGCCTCACTCCCACAGTTGTCTACATCACAAGACCTTCTGGGAAAATCACAATTCCTTTCTTTTTTACATATGTGGGGTTTCCCTTTCAACAGATAGAATAACTGTAAATTGGAGTAAACAGGAAGAGAGGAGTAAAAGGGACCAAAGAGCAGCTCCAGATCATGGCTCAGCCTGCCCATAGCCCAGTCTCCCCCAATTGTTGCAAATCCTACCCCAGCTTGCAGTATGAATACAGCCAGAATTTACTTTGGTAACAAAGATCAACAACAGAAAATTACAGAGAATTGATATCTAAGGTTCCCATTTCTCTTCCCTCAAATTCAATGAGGAGAAAAGTCTCTTGCTGGAAACCTCTCTTATTCTAATTAAATTCCACTCTGGCTTATCTGGGCTTTACTTGAAACTATCAGTTTTCCCTTCTCTTGATATCTGTTTTCAGGAATGTTTTGGCAGTTTACCAAAATCACAGTATATAAAAAGCAAATATTTTAAAATGTGTATCCTTTTTTACAGCCAAAACATGACATAACAGCAATGATGGCAGCTGCTACCACCACTACTATTATACTGGGAGTGCATGAGGAGACTAAAAGAGAAGGGATCCGGTCTTGACAGGAATGTCATGACCAACCCCATTCCTTGATCTCGAGAAGCATATGAGGCAGGGACAGAGGGTGAAATGGATTTTTTGGGACAGAAAACTAAACTATGTTCCCTCTGCAACTGGGACTTGGCACCTGCAGCCCAACCTCCCTCTTCACTACCAGATTACTGTCAGCTGAACAATGTGAAGTCCTGTAGCTCAGGTGGCAACAGGTCATGCTAAGTGTTGAAAGTATGACTTTAAGGTGTTTTGCAGAAGATGTGGTAAATGTCATACTTAGCATCATATGGGTTTTGGTTTTCTTTTTTTTTCCTATAACTTACAATATTTTGTGAAGACCATACAAAAAAATCAACAAAAAAATGAAGTCATAAAGTTGAAAGAACATTATTGATTTTTGCAAAGTTTTGAATTCAAAAATTGAATTGAATTTACTAAAGCAATCTAGATTTGATCCCCTTATGTTTTGACATTGTTTAAGGATATAATTTGAAAATAAGTTACCTGTTTTGTTTTTTTTTTTTTTAACTTAACGTTCTGGATGCATAAACTGAAGGAATTTGTGTTTTTACTAAGTAACCCTAAATATGTTACTTTTTAACTTCTCATTGTTTTATCTTTTTCATCTGAATTATGCTTGCAGACTAATGTAATGAATCACAAATCATATCACCATTCAACTTGTTATTGCCATTTGCTATACATCTCCTGTGCAAATTATTTTGATTATTTCTCTCTCACCTCATCTTCCTAATTTTCTGGATGTGGTACAGGAAAAAAAAAAAAAAAAAGAAAAGGTTTACTGTATGCCTATCAACCTTCTGAACATATGCAATGGTGTAATAGCTTTCCCTTCATCCCTCTCCTGTTTTTGAATATTATCTTCTCTTTTAAAATTAATGTCTCCCTATCTGTGCTTACATATACCCACTTATATATTCTTATTGTAGCAAACTGATTCACAAGTTCCTTAAACAAATCTTAGACAAGTAAACAGTAAGGCAAGAATTTAGTAGAGAACTCTATGTGCCTTCCTCACGCTTGATGACTTGAGTCTGTCTTCAAACCATATATAACAGGTGAGAATGTGACCCTAGATCCTTTTGATAAGTTTGACACATTCAAAAGATATTTGTGCAATAAATGCATTTTGTTTAATGTTTCTACTAAGAATTAAGTCAAATGCAGAAGGCTAAATTCATGTATTAGAACTTAATCATGCATTATGAATTATATGATATGAATGATCATGAAATGATAGAATTTTCAATTCTTGATCAAGTAAGGCGGGGAGCCAGCAGAACTGCCACCTTGGACTTCCGAAGGGCAGACTTTATCCTGTTTAGGAGCATGGTCAAGAGTGTCCCTTGGGAGGCAGTTTTGAAGAGCAAAGGTGCCCAGGAACGCTGGGCATACTTCAAGCAGGTGCTCTTAGAAGCACAGGAGAAGGCCATCCCCGTGTCTCGAAAAATGAGCAGACGGGGAAGAAGACCCCATCTTCTTCCTGGCTAGCCTGGCTAAATAGAGAGCTTTGGCTGGACCTCAGGAAAAAAAGGAAAGTTTACATTCTCTGGAAAAGGGGGTTGGCAACTTTTGAGGACTATCAAGATATAACAAAGCTATGTAGGGGGAAAATTAGAAAGGCCAAAGCTCAATCAGAACTCAGCTTGGCCACTGCAGTTAAAGACAATAAGAAGAGATTCTTTGAGTATATCAATAGAAAAAGGAAGACTAGGGAAAATGTAGGCCCACTGGTGAATGAGACAGGTGCCCTAGTGGTGGAAGACACAGAGAAAGCAGAGTTACTGAATGCCTTCTTTTCTTTGGCCTTCACTGCTAAAGCTGTCCCTCATGAATCCCATACTCTGAAGGCAAAGGAGAAGGTATGGAGAGAGGAAGATTTTCCCTCAGTTGAGGAAGACCATGTCAGAGACCACTTGGCCAAGCTGGACATTCATAAGTCCATGTGCCCTGACGGGATGCACCCGTGAGAGCTGAGAGAGCTGGCGGATGTTATTGCTAGACCACTCTCCACCATCTTTCAAAGGTCATGGAGAACAGGAGAGGTGCCTGAGGACTGGAAGAAGGCTGACATCACTCCGATCTTCAAAAAATTCATCATTCTGGATGTCCTCTCCAAACACGTTGAGGAACAGGAAGTTATTGGAAGTGGTCAACATAGATTTACCAAGGGTAAATCATGCTTGACCAATCTGATAGCCTTCTATGATGTACTAACTGGTTGGCTGGATGAGGGGAGAGTCGTAGATGTCATCTACCTTGACTTTAGCAAGGCTTTTGACACTGTCTCCCATGACATCTTCATTAGGAAACTGAGGAAGTATGGGCTAGATGAGGTGACAGTGAGGTGGATTGAGAGTTGGCTGCGGGACAGAACTCAGAGGGTTGTGATCAGCGGCACAGAGTCTAGTTGGAGGCCTGTAACCAGTGGTGTCCCCCAGGGGTCAATACTTGGTCCAATCTTGTTTAATATATTCATTAATGACCTGGATGAGGGGACAGAGTGTATCCTCAGCAAGTTTGCTGATGATACCAAACTGGGTGGGGTGGCTGACACCCCAGAGGGCCGTGCTGCCATCCAGCGTGACCTGGACAGGCTGGAGAGCTGGGCAGAGAAGAACCTAATGAGGTTCAACAAAAGCAAGTGCAAGGTCCTGCACCTGGGTAGGAAGAATGCAAAGCACCACTATAGGTTAGGGGCGGAGCTGCTGGGAAGTAGCTCTAAGGAGAAGGATCTGGGGGTCCTAGTAGACAGTAGATTATCCGTGAGCCAGCAATGTGCCCTTGTCGCCAAAAAGGCCAATGGAATCCTGGGCTGCCTAGGGAAGAGTGTGGCCAGTAGGTCGAGGGAGGTCATTCTCCCCCTCTACTCTGCACTGGTGAGGCCACAACTGGAATACCGTGTCCAGTTCTGGGCTCCCCAGTTCAAGAGGGACAGGGAACTGCTGGAGTGAGTCCAGCAAAGGGCAACTAAGATGATTAAGGGCTTCGAGCATCTGCCTTGTGAGGAAAGGCTGAGAGAGCTGGGACTCTTTAGCCTGGAGAAGAGAAGGCTGAGGGGAGACCTTATTATGGTGTACAAGTATCTAAAGGGTGGGTTGAAGGAGGATGGAGCCAGGCTCTTTTCAATGGTTCCCAGTGACAGGACGAGGGGTAATGGGCACAAATTAGAACAGAGGAAGTTCTGTTCAAATACACGGAAAAACTTCTTTACGGTTCACGTGCCAGAGCACTGGAACAGGCTGCCCAGGGAGGCTGTGGAGTCCCCTTCTCTGGAGATTTTCAAGACGTGCCTGGATGCAGTCCTGAGTAATGTGCTCTGGGCAATCCTGCTTTAGCAGGGGAGTTGGACTAGATGATCTCTAGAGGTCCCTTCCAACTCTGAAAACTCCGTGATTCCGTGATTATAATTTTATTGTGTCGAATGACCCATGTAGCAAATGTTAGCTAAAGCCTAAAAGTGATGATAGATTCCTGGAACACCCACAAGAGATGCATGAGCCCCTGACATTGGATTATCTCAATCCTCAGCTAATCAACCACTCCATGTACTAACAGAATCTATTAGATTTAGAATTCTCCAAAATTAGCACCAGACAGTGTAGAATAATTAATTGAACAAGTTAATAACAAACACAGTAATAATAAAATCCCTTAAATTTCCCCATGGCAGGAAATCAATATGTTGGTAAATTTATTTAAACTTCATTACATGAACTGAGTAAGTTGCCTGAAATGTTTCTAGTGTCTTGGAATATTTACTGAAGATTCTAAAGCTTCCCAAAAGTCTAATAAATCTTCCCGTGTCTCCTATCAGAGCGAGAAAGGAAAAGATTTCTCTCACTGTAGGGCTATATATAAAGTCATTGTTCTATATTTAGAACACTCTGGTTTTGGCTAGACCTTGCTTGCTCAAGGCTGTCAGTCATCTTTAGATCTCCTGCCTGCAATAGCAACAGGTTATAGCATACAATGTTGATTACAGGTCATAATAAAAACAAATTTACAACTGTCATGAGTCCAATATCTCCACTCTTTCCACTTATCTGGTTGAGAAGCCAATTGCTTTTCTCTGCCCTGCTGTTACTTGGAAGAATAGAGATATTCAGGAGTGAATGAGTTATGAACACGTTGGCCTCTTAGTATTTTAAGTCCTAAAATTGAAGAAAGGCTACAGTTGCTTTGAGCAGAAATCAGGAGATTAATCCAGAGCCTTTTCAAGTCAATAAGAGTCCTCATGACATCAGTAGACTGCTGAAGTCAGTACAAGTATCCATGTCTCCTATTTGCTGTCTCATACTTGGCTGCAGCCTATTGGACACATAATTTTGGGAGGAAATTCTGACAGGACATAGGTAACTATACTCAATGGTAGCTGCTACTGGAAAACTATAAATCACACATAAGAGCATGGTTGTGACAGCAATAACTGTCACAAGGCCTCCAGTACAGCATTAAAGAGAAACATATTTTAAAAGTCTCTTGCACAAAAACAAAATTATTGCCATTTTGCAAACCACAAGACAAATTTTACCTCAAAAACCTCCAAGAACTGATGACATACTCTGAGTTATATAGAGAAACAAAGCTAACTGACCAAACTGGTACATCACATGCTACATTGTAGTGCTGTGCGAAGACAACGGTTCAGGTCCCAGAAGCTGAATGTCAGAGAACTTTCTGCCTGAGGAAAGCACCCAGCATTTGGAGGACTGAAGAGCACTGCCGTGTCACTGGGCTCATAGGCATACTGAGGCCACGTCTCCAAGTAACTTGGAGTTATGTGATGATATTTGTAGAAGTACTGCTCTAGGTACACACAGACTCCAGAAATATAAATGTGTGGTCAATATTAATATGGAGGATAAAGGATAAGCTCACATCAGGCAGCTAAGTGGCCTAATTTTCAAAAGCTTTGAAAAACTAATATCTTGAAAGACCCCTCTGGTGTCAAACCACTGCAGCAATAAAATCTTTGTCTTTCTTGAGCACTGCAAACTCCAAATGATGTGTATGTTATTTTTCAAAAAGTAATCGCCTATTTGTAGAAAATTTTCTTACCATAGAGAACTATACTAACAAAGATATTCTGCATGCGAGTAACCATTAGAAGTTTTTACAAATACACTAGATCTTCCACTAATACATAATCTATATTACAAGCACGTAAAAACATCACAGTCTGCAGTTCTTTTTCATTCTTTTTCTATTAACCTAAGATGCAATTGAGACTCATAAATGATGGATAAGTGATAAATGCCTTAGGTGTAGTAATCATTCCGTTTTAGTTAATAATTCAATTATTAAATCCCCTCAGTAAACAATTGGACATCGTGGAAAAAGCTTGCTGTTTTTGTTATTTTTTATTAGAGCTCTTAACTTTGCATTATTTTATGAAACGCCTTATTCTTTTTTACTAATATTCTCAGAAGTTGAAACTGAACTTGAGATATTGACAAAAATCCTATGTATAGAAAACACAGATATTATTCTTTTGAAATGAGATACTTGTTATGTTATTGCTTCCAAACATGTAAACAGAAATTGTCACTATCTGATTATCTATGTACAAAGAAATGCTACTGTTTCACTCAAGAATCCTACTGGAATGTATGCCCTCACAAAAACAAACCTCCCTAGCTGGTATTCAAGAGACAGATGTTCACAGTAAATGAACCACTACAGATGGTCATTTTTTTTTTTTAGAATTTGAGTTTGAATTTGTTTCAATTTACTTTTTTTTTTTAAATCACTCATTTAAAAAAAAAAAAAAAGCTATTCATAAAAGCCATTCAAGATTATTAAGTGAATCCATGCAATCTTTTGTTTGGCAGTGAAAAACACCAAACATACAAAAGAGCTGAAGAATACATCTACATCTACATACATATATACATATAAATATACATACATTTTTTGATTAGAAGTTGAATTTTTTTTTATTTGAAAAATCATTTTTAACATGAGTTTTAATTAAAAGAAATCCAAACATATCTAATCCTTTAGCCCTTTTCATGTGAGAAATATTAATGGCTGCTGCTGAATTGAGAGACCTGAATTGCAACAACCACTATATTAGCTATTCCCTTGATTGGTACCCTTTGGTAAAATTTTAAAATGGAACTGAAATATTTGCTATTAAATTAGCATTATATAATGTGCTAAGCCATGATTATAAATAATGAAGGTAGTCATCTTCTTAAAAATTTTCATATTGCGATTAATTCATAATGCCAAAAAAAAGTTTGGGGGTTAGAATGTTCAGGATTGGCTAGAAAAGAAAACTGCTGGGTATTTTGCTGCTTTTGGAATTTTAAATTTTATGTCTTTAGGCAGCCAACTGACATGGAGATTTTTCTTCTGAAATACCTAGGAAACTTCCAGTGACTATATTATAAACTTAGTCCTCCAAATGAAAGCATTCTACATTGCACTTCACCACTCCCAAAAAATTCAGCCTTTTCCACCATTTTCTGCTTAGCAAAGCTCCCAAAAGAATAAGAGATGGTAGCCTGAGTCCTTAAACCTCAGCCACAGTAGAACATACGAATTAGAATTATTTCCAAAAGATGTTATGCCTACTATAATTTTTTTTCACCCCTTTTAAATTCAGAATAATTGAAAACCCTATGAAACACCTCCAGACGTTTTTTCAAGAGTATTTCTCACACGGAATTTACTTATAGATAACAAGCATATAAAATACTCTCTTTCTTTCATCCATAATGATCTGCCTCCAGCATAACTGGGTAGCTTCTCTTTTTCACATATGACTAAAAGCACAGAATGACAATGTTGGATGGAAGAATGAACTTTCTTGATATCAATATCTACAACAAACTGTGAAAAACCTGCTAGCATGTAAAAGTTCACAAAGGACAATAATCTGATCATTCAAGCCTCTGATATGTGCTGGAGCCTGGCATTCAAGTATATCCAACATCCATCAATCCCACACCTTCATAAGGAAAATGTGTTTGAAAACGACACAAATGGTCAAATGTCAAGAACTGCATTGCCATGAAAAGAGCGGTCCTTTATGTTAAAAGGAGATATGTAACTATATAACAGAAATAACAATAAAGCACAATTGTAAGGGATATTTGTTCCAGAAATAACATGGATGTGTCAGACAAGGCCTTAGAACAGGAAAGCCAACAACATATAGCCTGTGGAACATAAACTGATCAAGTTTCACCTGATCTAATGAACACATTACTTACATACATTAATCACAAGTGCTTAATCTCATTCTAAAGGAGACCTTAACAAAGGTAAATTGCATCCGAAAGTCCTTATTTCTTCCCAGAAATTGCAAAGAGAGCCTAGAATAACTAGTTTGCACACAAGTGTCCACAGTTTGGAAGCAGATCTCTGTGATACGCAAAAAGAACCATCCCACAAGGGACTCAGGCAAGGGCTTTCCTTAAAAACTTTAGAAAAATCTTACCAATCATCTGCATATAATATTAATGATCCTACTAGACAGTTAATCTAGTCAACATCTGATAGTATCTAGATCAAAGGAAAAGTAACAAATGTTAAGTTTAGGTATAGTTTTTCTCAGTTATAACCAAAACCCACTGCATTTCCAAGACATTCAGACCTATGGTACTGGGTTTCAGTGGCATCTGAGCTAAACTAGTGGTATAACAGCCTGATTTGGAAAATAAAGGGCACTGGCAGACAGATAGAGCTCTCACTGATCTGACGGAGACATCTTTGAGAGAGAGATGCTCACCAGTAGGGAAATCACCAGAATCCAGAGGCTGTTGGTGCCTCATGTCAAAGTCATCTGCACTGAACCAAGTGTAGAAAATAAATGTCAGCATGAAATTTTTGTCATACATCTCAGCACATGTGAGAATGAATTGATTATCTGAAAAGTGGACCTAAAAATAGAATGCATTTCTTCCTAGCTCTCCTAGTTTGTGTAATATATTCAATAGGTATTTGATAATTTTTTTTAAGCACAGCTTTACTGAACACATATATATTTCACAGTGGGAAACAGAGTAATAGCCCTTCAAGGATCTTTCATCAACAGTTAATGAGTGAAACATACGGTAAAATAAAGGGTGATTTTACTGTTGGTTTTGGGGTTTTTTTTGGAGGTTTGTTCTTTTTTTTTTGACAGGGGGTTGGTGGGTTTTTCCCCAGTTCTTATATCAGAACAGTCCAGAATCTACACAGTCCCAATTTCTCAGCTTCTTCAGTTTGCATCAGCCAACCTCTAAGAATAATTAGTCTGAGACATCCAGCCACTGGACAAGAGATCTCATGATCTAAAGCAGTTACTCGGACTATTAAGAAACTTTTGCATACCTTCAATGCTTAGATTTTTCAGGAAAGAAAACTGCAGCTAGGCTTAGAGACACGAAAAAAATCTGCCACTGTTGGGATTAATTTGGAAGACTGAATCAGTTGGTATCCAGCTCAAGAAATTCTGTGGGCATTCTGCTTGCAACTACAAAAGCCAGGATCATCAAGGGTAACCCTTTACTCCCTGTTGCGGTACCTCAGCTTCCAACGAATTCAGCCATCTGATCCTGCAACATCATTCCTCAAAGTACAGCCTTCCGAATGTGGCATTTCTGGGAACAGCACCAAGATATGACAGCAATCGCTGTATGTGTTGTTAATGCCTGTGGCTAGATTTTGTATTTTGGAATACCTTGAGGAATCGGGTAATGTGGATATTGGGCAGTTCTTGTGGTGATTTACAAAGTCATCGTGCATCTAAATGTACCGTGGCAATTCTTGTTTGATAAATGCCATAGTCTTAGGAAGAGAGGTCACCTTTCCTTCCAAAGGATATGTTATGAAATACTGGAAGATATCAAGGGATACAAAGTCACCTCATACTTTGAAACTGTGTACAAAAAAATACTGGTTCTACTTACATAAATATAACAAAACATAAGGTAAATTCAGGGAGGGTTGCCTTAAAAAATCACTAAATAGTTTAAAAATAAAGGTATTATACTGATATGCTATTCTTTTGCCTAGAGCAAGCTAAACATACAAAACCCTTGGAATTGTCTCTACTCTCCCTTTTTGAAGAAAAGGCAATATTCAGGAGAAAGTTCTACATGATCCTAATTTTCATATCTATGATCTTAAGCTAACATGATCTAACAGGAAATTTTGATTCCTGAATGCTGTTAAGGCATGTTTTGCTAGCACTGCAGCCTTTGTAATGCCAAGGCTCTGCAATTCACAGCTCTGTAAGTGTTCCCCTAAGCCACTGGGACAGTGTTTTCCGGAGCCTCCGTAGCAGTATTTTTCTTTTTCCCTTGATGTTCTCAAACTCTTGCTCTTGTGTTGTTATTCTCACAGTCTTGCAACAGCAAATCCCAATAGTTTTGTTATGGTAGGCACTCGTGGAAACAACTACCACTACAGTGAAAATGGTCCCTCTTTTGCCTATCCTCCCGCACCAGCTTTCCTTACCTTCTGTTTTGTAGACTTTAGTTTATAATAGAGAAAAACAAAATATAGGGCACAGCAAAATAGGTAATAGCCATTTAAATGCTTAGCAAACATCATCCAATAACAAATATCAATAATCAATGTGCCACACTTGAACTTAAAAACTACCATACTCCAATTAGCACTAATAGCATCAACAATTGAAACAACCAGTGGGAATTTTCACATCGTCTTGAGTATACAGTGTGAGGGGAGAAGGATGTAAAAAAATAAACCAAAAAAACCACATCAATGTCATCTTCATTGTTCCACCTGTTGCACCAGAGAAAAAACCCAGAGAAAGGTGCTCATCAGGGGCTGCCCACCATTGACACTGCTTTTCCTAGACTGCCACTGGGGAGAGTCTGCCCTTTTCTTTCCTCTCACCCATTTGGTTTCTATTTTTCTTGTATTTTCTGCCTAAAGTAACATTCATCATTAAACCACACTAATAAAACTCTGTGTGTGCAAGTCTGTCCCAACACCCTTTGTGTAACAATACTTCTGAAAATCTAGAATGAGCATTCTTTCCTATGGCTCTAGCCTGCCAGCCCAGGAAAAAGAAAAGAGCTGAATTCAATTTATTACCTTCAAAATCATGGTGGATAGGCCAGAGTGACTCCTGGCATGACTTTAGTTACATCCAGATCAGAGAACCCAGGAGCATTTCCCAGTCTGAGTGATGGAGCTATATCCCGATTCTGTATTTGAGCAAGACTCACATTCTCACCTTCTCCACTCCTTCCCAAAGTGACTGTTGTTCATTTCTGAAGCAGGATTAAGTGGTGTTGCAGGTTTGGAGTTTTCTCAGTCTATATACCTGAAAACCATCTCCTCTCCCAGAGAACATAAACCAAATCAAAACTAAGCAAGCAAACAAACAAAAATAAATTAACTCCTTTGTGTGCCCCCCCCCCCCAAAAAAATAAAAACAACAAAAAACCCAACCAAAACTATTCTCAAAGATAGATGAAAGACTCTGGAAAGCATGTAACATCCTAGACAAAGTCTAGATTCTTTATCCTTTTCTAATATACTCTATTTTTTTTTATTTGTGGAAAGATGTTTATTTTTTTGCAAATAAAGACAAAATCTTTTTTCTACAAAAAATTAAGTTCTTCAGCCAAACTTTTTATCAATCTTCTCTAGAAAACTACTTCTGGACTGAGATATCTCCTTACATAAAATTCAGTGCTTATTTATTCATAGAAAGTATGTACTATAAATAATCAATCCTGGTGCATGTCAGAGCAGAAAAATAAGTTGGTATAAGATAGCAAACTAGGCTGTAGTGGATTTTTTTTTCCTCCTCTATTTCATTTTTCATCCTCCTGTACATGAAACTTCTACCTGTCTAAACACAAAATCTGAGCATATACTGAAAGTTAGCATGAATTTAGAATTTAAAACATTTCCATCGGACTATATTCTGATAAAACAAAAACCTCCTGTTTAACAAGAATTATCTGAAGAGGACAAATAAAGATAATTTTATCTCTAAGAGTCATTTGCTTAAGTTCTAAGCCTATTTGTACATTGTAAAATGTGTGTCATGTTCAAGAATCTCATTTTCACCACCTCCTGTCATTCACCTCTATCCTTGTCTTAACTTTTCAGAGTCACAGTGTCAAGAAGGTTAATGCAGTCACATGAATTTGTGATGGACCATTTCACTCACATTCACTAGGGCAAACATACACGGCTGGCTGGTAAACAATTTACTCCACAGAGAACAAGTTCTTCTTAGCTGAAAAGAGACTTCTGCCAAATTAATACATTAAATGATGAGATGCTAGCTGCAAAAGGAGAAGAAAAATCCCAGAACCTGACTATCTTTTTTAAGCACTAAATTAATACTTCTAGACACTCAAATTTATTAGGCACAGTGCCACTGAAGACAATGGTATAAACCAACGTAAAAACAGCGTTAATGAGTTCTTAGTCATGCTTGTAATCTTTTAAATATACAGCTCACAGCAAGTAAAGAAAAATGGCTCTTAAAAGTGATGATGTATGCACTATGTCCATTTATGTGTATAGGGGAAGCTTGTTTATTAAGGACATGAAAGGAAGGCTAGTACTCTGCATACTCTGAGGAAAAACTGCTTTTTTCTGGCTGCTTTATATCTCACCAAAGATGTACTATTTTAAATGGCAACATTTTGGGCTAGGCAGAGGTATATCAATTCTATTTTGTTTTAAAAAGTGATCAAAGGAAAGATTTGTAACTATGGAATATAACTTAGATGTGAGGTTATAGTACAGCAGCCCCTGCACAGACTCTTCATCAGCTATTACATTAACATCTTTGAGTGATGTATATGAGTAGGATGAAGATACATTTTACTCTAATTTCCTTCCTCTCCCATGTACCAGTGACAGAGCCATCAAAACCCACATAGTTTCTTAAGCCTGCCTTTATATAATCCCAGGTAAATTTCTCCACATTCTGCATGAACTTCTCTGCAAGACTAATTTCTCTCAGAAACTGAAGGTTAATAGTAAAATTTGCCATATCAGGGAAAAAAAAAAAAAAACAACACACACAAAAAAGCCAAACAAACCAAAAAAAGAAAAAAAAACAATAACCAATCCCCCCACGTATTTTAAATGAAATAGAAAAGATGCTTTATTATAACTCTTGGGGAAAATGGGCTAAAAACAAACAAAAAAAACCCAAATAAATAATCCTAAATAGAAATATATTCACCGATGATATCACTGGATATGGTTTCCTTAAAAAGCAATGAGGATGTTTTAATAAATGCTTTATTTGGACAAAAAATATTTTAAAAGATTATTCAGAAGAAAACAAACTCAATTTTAAAGACTACAATCCAGATCCCTAAAGAGTGGTGACGATACTAAGAATTGTATTTTTACACCGATACATATAGTGACCTTACTTCTAATATATTGCACCCCCTTAGACTAAATCAAATTCTCATGTCCAAAAGCATCACTTCCTCTTGTAAGTCTGCTTTGGCTCATATGCCAGTATCAGAAGCTCTCCAGAATCCAGTATTTGAACTGTCACTCCTTTTACTAGTCTACTCTCCATGCTCTAGTATGCCTACTGTCCCTATGTGTCATCCCCACATTCCTACCCTTCTCTTACATTCTCATATTGTTTCTTTATTGAGGACTCTGTATTTCTTTTGAGACTCTCTCCCAACTGCAACTGACTTCTTACCTCATCCCACTCACTCTTCTCCATTAATATTCTTTTTCTTTGAAAGCTAATCACCTTAACCTTCCTTTGAAAGTGGTAATCTGTCTGCAAGTCATTGCCTGTTTACAGTCTCTGATTAGGATGGGCATCTTGAGGCGATGTGAAGTAAGAGAAAGAAAACACCACATCAAGTCAGGGATGATGAATAAGAGAAGGAGAGGCTGGGTCATTTAAGAAGCATCCTTGTCTTGCACAGAGGAAAAGGTAATGTATATGTAATATACAATATGCATATGTAATATGCAATCTCCTCATCTTAGACATAATTATGCTCAGTGCTTAGCTTTCAGGCCTTAAGCGGTAGCAGTGGTGTTACAAAGGCCATCATTGCTGTTAAGAAACCCACGAATTCTCTTCTAGACAGTATCTCCTCCAACTTTACAAGTTTTGGTTCCTCTTGAATAAACCAGCTCTAACTGGTTTCACAAAGCAGAGAAGTATCAAGCCTGACCAAATGGCCAACATCTGGGGGCAAACAGAAACTAAAATCGACTGTAGAAGGATGTTTTTGTGAAGCATTATGGTCCAGCAATCATTTACTCATATATCCAATGCAAGATTTATTTAGCTTTCTGTTCTTATCTAGTTAATAGCTAATAGCTGTTCCCATCTCCTATCCTTTCTACAGCATTGCTAATGTAACTTACATATTTCTAATATAATTTCTATTGCCAGAGCAAGAAATCCTTCATAAAAAGGCAAATTCTGCATAATAGAACTGCTAATGCAAATCACCCAAGATAATGGGGGTTTTGCTTTAGCTATTGAAGTCATCGTCATCATATTGACCGGTTATTACACCTTTAATAAGTCATGAATGGAAGAAAGCACTTGACAGGATCTGGGATGCTAGGACAAATGACAAAGTTACAAGAAAAGAAAAACAAACAAACAAAAACCTTGCAGGAAAGGCAGAAGTACAAAAGAGCCTATCTACATGTTGTAATTTCAGGTTTCTGAAGCCAAAAATCTGAGACAAGATAGATTTGGGCAGGAGGACAGTTTAGCAGAATATCTTATTTCCAAAGCAACAAGGGAAAGGAAAATACAGGCTAACCTTTCCAAGGAGAAATATTTATTTGTTACACTATAGTGCAAATGAAGATGGGCCAGCTCTTCTAGTGGGTAACTACTTTTGGTTGTCCTTGCATGCCAATCCATGAACATGACAACTCAATGTAAGATAATGGTACATGCTAACTGCACCATTAGCCCACTGCATTTCAGTAACAACTCACCCCTGTACCAGATCAGGGCATCTATCAATCAATGCAGCGTGCCTTTCACAGTCCAGTAATATAAAAATCTTACTGACCCTTCTAATTCACTCTGTTCTTTAAATACAAGTGCCAGCTGGCCCGCATTATCGAATTCCTGAGGCACTGTATCTTAAACATTATGTAAAAATGACATCAAACTAATGCAAACAATAACCATTTCTCTTCAAAAGCCATAATTCAAACAGTTCGGCTACAAGGTCTTGAGAAGAAGACAGACATAACAAATGCAGGATTAAACAAAGTAATGCATTTTCTTAATAACTGTTAACTTGTTCAGATTTAAGCAATAAGTCCCCCTACCCTACACTACAACTTGTGCACCTGAACTAAAGCAAAGTATTATCACAATGAGCATGAAATTAATATGCTAGCTCTTCCCTAAGGAGATCTCCTCCAGCTCCAAGATTAATTTCCAGTTATACCAATTGCTATTATTTAATCTGCCGAAACCAGTGAATCTGCATCATCTGTCCCCCAGTTCACCACCTGCACATCAGAAACTACACACATGGAACATTTCTAATTTGGGCAGCAGACCTACTGCTGGCTGTGTTAATACAAATTCACAGCCTCAGGCACCACAGCTCATCTGTCCAGCTGTGCATAATTTGCAGAAAGTTCTACTTCCCTTCACACCATTGTGTACTGAGAACTTATCTTTGCTTTCATGTAGATGATGTAAAATGCAGTAGGCAGACATTATAATAATTACATTAGTGACAGAGATATCTTTGGCTTGGGAGACTCCAACCAACAAATCAGTAACTATATACCTGACTGAGAAGCAACACTTTGATTGATTAATACTGTCTTGAAACAATGCATTGAACTGTCTGCTCTAAAATTTGGGTGAAGGGAACATTTCATATAGCAATAACTCACTAGCCATTTCCTCTGGTTGCTGCTGGATTCTTTTTCTTTATTTGCCTGAGACCTCCCATGAAATCCAGGTACAGTCCTATTACTTTACAAACTTCAGAGAGTTTTGGTAATGGCAGATGTACCAAAGATTCACATGGGCTTCACCTCTTCTTCCACAATTCCTCTGGAATCCAGGAGAGGATTTTTGCCCTTTTTTGTCACAATAGGCTATAAATTAATATTGAAATCTATGATCTACAAACAGTACAACTGAACATCCAAGGGATAACATAACAGTATTACAAAGCCAGTTTGGAGACAAGGCAAAAACTGTCTCTTCAGCGCAACCAGAGCTAACGAGACGACTGCATGGAAAGGTGTACAAACTGGATGTGTGTACTCCATCAGTTTGGTTGCTACCATGGACCCAGCTTCTGTTGAAAAGCAAATCCAGGAAACTTCAGGAAGAAATCACAGAGAGTAACACGTCTATACAACCATTTGTCTTTATAAATACAGTCATCAACAGAACATGAGTTGAGACAGTACATGCTCCTACACCATCTAGGATACTTTTCTAGCACGCATAGTCATCTGCACCTATAACAAGCTCTTCAAGGAAGGGATGGAGATGCATTATTTTTTAGAGCCTACTGCTTTCTGTTTTGCTTTTCAAAGGTTTGAAGGCAATTTCATTACCAGAACTTAACATGAAGTTGGCAGAAAACTTTTAAGCTGTGTGACATTTCCAGTTCTATGCAAATATTCCATATAATTCTATGCAAATACTACTTATGCATAGGCCCTGACCAAAAGCCTTTTGAAATGAACAGGAATTTTTACACTTAATCCAGCAAGACCTGGTCCAGCGACACTAATCTGTCAATGGCCTGCTAATCTCAGTCCTATTACACAAGTCTGTTAATATTGATGGTCTATGCTACATCCAATAAGAAAATGAGCAAAAATGTATTGTACTTATGGCTTATATCTTATATGGTCCCATATGAATAATATACTATTTTTTTTTATTTGAAAAGACAGATCTGGAAATTTTTATCAGCAGATCAGAAAAAGTAGAATCATATCTCAAAGCATAAATATATCCCCTATATAATTTTCAGGTAATTTGCAACATGTTCTGTATATGCCCAAGTGCTCGAAAGAGATATTTCACGGATAAGCAATAGAGATTGGTGAAGTAAAGTAAGTAAAGTAGTAGAGAGAAAGGAAAAAATGTTTTATTTATTTTCAGAAAAAGAATTTTCAAATGTATAATTATAATATTGGTAAACTTTGAGTAATTCCCGTCTCTTTTTATAGCAGAGTTCTGCATAGCGTCTGCAAATAACTTTATTTAACAGATGAAAAAATGGCTAGCACATCTACTTTGCAAGCTTAGGATTTATGGAAATCTTAAAAATTAAGTCTAAAATCAGGACTACAAAAGTCAGCATCGAATGAAGATATAAAAATAGACATGAAGAATCTGGTTCCATTCCAAATTCTTTATTTCAAAATGAGGCTAGCAGCTTTGTCCTTGTTTTATTACATTTGGATGGATAGGAAGTAAGGCTTATATATCAGAAGTCAAAAGTATGACATGTAATGTAGTATTTTTTTATTGGAATAGAACAAATAGGTATCTGGAGCTGATCACTGCAGTCCGTTTTGGAATAAAAAAAAAAAAAAAAAAAAAACAACAAAAAAAAAAAACAAACAGAAGAGTTATTGAAGCTTGACCGCTTACTTTCCACCAGAGTTCAAAAGCATAAAAGAAATGCTGTTACAGAAAATATAACTAATTTATTTGAGCCTCCTCCAAAGTATTTCTAAACAGGTTTTTTTTGAAAGAAGACTTCTTGACATTAAACTGACTATTTTTTCACTAACGGTCCAAACTGACTTTAAAACATAAAGAAACTTGATTGCCAACCCAGAGATGTCTGGCAACAATATCACAAGATCACCACATGATGGCACTGATCAACATGGCTGGTCAGTCATACTTGGAAAGACCATTAACTCGACAGCAACACAACACAGTATGGTCCCAAGAGTTTGAAAATCTGTTCCTTCCAGGTCTGTACTGGGCCTGTAACTGACCCAGACAGTACAGCAATAGGCATTTTCAAAATTATCAAGCCCCTTAGACCACTTCAAGCAACACTTTGGTACACAAATCCTATTCGTGATTGTCCTCTTCCATTTCTGGCTGTAATAGACCTCTTCCAAATCACTGTGACTACTTCCAATTGGAGGACAAAGGAAAGGTCTCACCTCTGGACTCATTTGCACTGAGAAGCAGCAGGCTATATATTTTTGTCTACGGCATTCAATAGATGCAAATCTGAAAGATACCGTGAGATGGAAGTTTGCTACCATCAGGTCATGCCACACTATTACATCTATCATGTATTATGGTGAAATACTGAAATGGCTTAGTTTCAATGACTTGTGTAAGTAAATCACAGAATTATTTTTTATTTATTTAAAAATGAACTCATATAGAAGTAAATAAAAATGAGCTAATTGTTTCTATATATGAAATCATAACAGCCACTGCAGAATTAGCTATAATTGACTGCTGGCTAATCTGGGAAGAAAACCAAACATGTTATTCTACAAATCTCTTGTATAGTTACATTATTATCAAATTATTAAATCCTATCTAATAAAAGAATCAGTCTTTATTACGATTCTGTCTTAATCTGTGCAGCATTTAAAAATAGTCCTTCTATAAGCAATGAAAAAGCATTCTTTCAAAGGAAGTTATCTGAATTAACATGAAATTATGACAGCTATGTACTCCTCTTGTTTTCAGAGCGAACTGAATCAGTTCACTGTGATCCTGTCTCAAATATTTTTTTTCTAATAAGAGTGCCATTCATTTTCAAAGCTTACCTCTCTTGAGAGGCTCAGCCTCCCCATCAAGTTGCAAATCTCACTGAGCACATAAATAACAGAAGACAGACAAGCATGGAAAATCCTAACCCTCTCATGAAGCTAGTCAGTGGCATACACTTACCGAAATACGTACTGTGACACTGAGTGGTGTGTGGGCTCAGCACAGAAGACAGCCGAACGAAAGAATCATATATTGTGACACCAGTAACTACAATTTATTTTTAGATTATTACAGTAAAACTCTGAGCATTCCCAGCTAGGGATCGTTCCGGTATGTGGTCACGCATTCGGTTTGAATTAGCCATGCCACTGGTAATGCCCCACTGCAGATCTCACAGGAAAAGCCAGTGTTCTACAAGGGCTGCTTCTATTCAGACCCTCATGCGAAGTATGCACGCAAGCCATAAAGTAACCCTGCTTCATATACAGCTTATTTTTAATGTAAAAATTCATCCCCATGAGTTTACATGGGTTAAAAGGGGATGAGTTTGCCCATAACATCTCCAGGATAATTTCCTACCTTTTAAATTCAACCACTGCAAACTCTCTATAAATTACATTTTTCAATTTTCTCTTGTAACCATTTTCAAGTTGTGGAAATTTGATTAGCATTGTGCCCTATCTCACTGCAAATAATTTTCCAAGAATATTGCCAATAAAACTTGTTTTTCCTCCACTAGACATCAAGGTGGGGTTTTTTTTCTTCAGTGTTTGGGGGGGCGTTTATTGGTGCTTTTTTTTTTTTCTTTCAAATCCAATCTGGGGACTACTAAAACAAATACAATGAGAAGTAGAAGCTATTAAAAGGTGACAGAGTTGAGTACATAACCCTGTCAGGTGTGAGGATCAAAATGGCTCACAGCATAAATGCTTTACAAATATTGCCTGAGAGCACCTGAGCTGAACTGTGACAGAGGACAGCTGCAGTTGGACACGAAAGCCTTATCTTGATTTGTGCAGCTCATGTTTATATTTTGGTTTTATTAGATTTTTAGTATTTTTTTTAAAGACTCACAGCCTTATAATTCAGTGCACATAACTAACCAATCTTACTCATGCAGAAGAGATCTTGTATCTCGATGACAAGTTTTCAAGTGACAGAATGACTAAATTATATGCTGGTTATAGCATGATGCTTATTCCTGTCCTACCCAGGTGCAGCTGTTCTTTACACTATGTGATTCAGCCATCAAATAGCAGCATGCAAGTTTGAAAGGCCAAGAGGAGGCTGTATTGAGAACCTGTCAAAAACAAATGTGCAAACCTCTATGCAGCAGTCAGTAAATGTTCCTTGAATCACTCTTTTGTTAAAAAAAAAAAAAAAAAAAAGCCAAACAAATCCTTGTTTCTATATGGTATCTTTAATACAAAGCTTCAGTTAAACAGCTTCTCTTTCTGCCTCTTGCCTTCATCTCTACATGACAGGTCTTCAGCTGAAGGATGCCTATTAAGATTGACACTTTTATCAAATGTAAAATTGTCAGGTGAATGATCTGCCCGAGAACATGGGATCAGCTAAAAAGATAGAGTCTTTGTAAAAATAAAAAATCTATAGGGTAGCACAGTGTCTCCAGTAAACCTATTGGTTTTGTCACTTGTCCTATTTAATCCAGTTGGCCTGCTTCATTCATGCTATGAGGCTTGCTTTTGTTTTCTTGTATTGTGATGCCCTTAAAAGAAATGACACTTCATCGCTGACCACTGCACTCTGCCGATCAAGAAAAAACATCGGGAATTTTTTTTGAATTAACAGTCTACATGTTTGTGATATAGTACTGCATTTTAAAATAATGCTAGGCAAGTAATCACTACCTCCAGAAATGCAGAAAGAAGAAAATGTATTTTCTTGTCTACATGAATGTTTTTCACTAGAGACCAAACCTAAGGGCCATCACATTCAATTAAAAAAAAAAAAAAGGGAAAAAAAAAAAGATTTAAATTATCTTTGAAATAGAATCCTCTTGAGAACCAAGGCATTTTGTATGCCAAACTGAATTTCAGTTTTAGTACCTGGTACAACTTAATAGGTTGTACTTGCACACAGCATACCAACAATAATTGCATCTGTATGATATATGGGCACATGAATAGAGAAGAGAGAGAGCAATAACAGCTGTATTTATATACAACAGGGTAATAATTACAAGATGATAAAAATGAGTAGGTCAAAATTAAATTTCATTTTATATTTTATTCTTAGAAAATTACATGCCATCATAGATCTTGCTGGCTTGAGTTACCAGAAACTGCATAGCATGTTTTTGTGTTCTCAGTCTTTAATGATTCATTGGAACATGATTCATAAGACAATGCATGCAACCCCCTACTCAGTACTATAAGCAAAAAAATATTTGAAATGTCTTTGCCTTAATGCACATCTATATAGGTCCTACCTATATAGAAGGTGATATTAGTAGAGAGAATATCAAATGCATATTTTGTAAGTAAAATGAAAATAAAACGCAGCGTTCATTTGACATGAAATCAGCTCACTGTTACAAAGCAAAGTTGTGTTCTTATCTAGGAATTAAGATGAGTGGAAAGAATTACTTCTTTTCTTAGGGTGACAGAAAAACAGTTTATTGCTTCAGTGCTAACAGAGGATTTATACACCTAATAATTACCAAACTTAATTTGTGTCCCATAGGATGTGGACTATTGCCCTTCCATTTATATGATATATCAAAATTAGCAGCTATATTCATGTTTTAGGAGGAGAACAATATCAGAGATTTCCGTTTGGGCGTAACTGCTTGTAGATTTCCCCAGTTAAGCTTTGCTTTCTCATCACCTACTTCTAAACGTATCCATAATACACCCGGAATGCTACTAATCAGTTAAAACTAAAAATCGGTCTAGAATTTCATAGGTGTTTGCTTTTAACGCCGATGAAACGTGGCTAAAGAGCTCTTTTTTTATCTTTTTTTCTTTTTTTTTTTTGAACGCAAGACATCCAAACTTGCGTGCGCACCCCCGCCAACGAGCAGTGCCCTCACAGAGCCCACGGCCGCCAACACGGGGCCGAAGGCGCCCACCTTGTCCCAACTCAACGGCTCCAACGGCCCCAACGGCCGCCGCACCGCCGCCGTTAACAGCCCCCCCCGGCTGCCGCTCTCCCCCTTGCCCGACCCCCGCGCCTCGGACAGGACTTCTGCGCCCCGGTCTCCAGCCCCGCACCTTTTCCCACCTCTCACCCCCGCCCTCCAAATCCGGATTTAAAAAACAAACAAACAAAAACAACCAAAAAACAACGATAAACTTCCCTTTCGCACCCCCGCTGCGCCGTGAGGGCGGGCACGGGACGGCCCCGCGGCGGGGCGCGCGGCGCTGCGGCGCGGGAAGGGGGGGAGAGAAGGAGGCTGTGGGGGGGTGGAACGGCCCCGCGGCGCGGCTGGAAGGGCCCGCAGCGCCACCTGGCGGCTGCGCCCCGCCCCTGCCGCCCCCGCGTCCCCCGCAAACTTCGCTTCCCCCCCACCCCCCCGCCCCTCACAACGCCAAACCGGCCAAGTTTCCCGGCCGCGCCGCCATCTAGCTTTACCCCCCGCTCAAGGCACGACGGCGGGACACCCCCACTTCCCACCACCACCACCACCACCACCCCCGACCCGACCCTGCGCGCCCGCGGAAATGTATGTGGGAGCGGGAGGGTCGAACCACGGTTCCCCCCCCCACCCCCCCCACCCGCTGTCTGACGGGCGTCCATCAGGGCCGCTGCTGCAGCGAGGCCGCCACTGCTCCCCTGGGCTGGGGGGGGTGGGGGGGGGGGTGGGGGGGTGGTGGTGGTGTGGCAGCAGCCTTTCCCCTTGGGGAAGGGGCGAAGCCGCGGCGGCCGCGAAGGCGCCTCAGGCCGCCACAAGCGCCCGCCCCCGCCCCAGCTTTGCAGAGAAGGCGATTTACTGTCGCGCTGAGGGGTGGGTGGGGGGAGTGGTGCTGGTGCGAGTCTTTTTTTCTTTTTTTTTTTTTTTTTCCCTTTCTTTTCTCTCTTCCCCCTCTCCCCTCGACCCCCCCCCCTCCCCCCCACCCCCATCCCCGCCACCGCTCCGCGCACGCCGGCTCGCCCCGGTGCCAGTCCCCGCTCCATCACGTGCGGAAACCCATGCCCGTCACAAAAGCAGGCATTTTACCCCAGCCCAGAAGGGAAAGAAAGAAAGAAAAAGAAGAAAAGAGAAAAGGGGACACACACCAAAAAAAAAAAAAAAAGAGAAAAAAAAAGAAAAAAAAGGAAGATAAGGAAAAAACCCACCGCGGAACAGCTAAAGCCAAAGCGGGAGAACCGCTTAATCCAAGAAGAGCCAAGATTTGCTCTGAGCAGCCGCCTCCCCTGTTCGCCCGCCCACCCCCGTCCCCCTTTTCCTTTTTTTTTTTTTTTTTTTTTTTGTGGTTGTGGTTGTGGTTGTGGTGGTGGTGGTGGCGAGGGAAGCGGTTAACCAAAAAACCTGCGTGTTGGGGTTTGTGTTTCCCCGAAAACCACAGGCGCACACGGAGCGTGAGGTACCGCTCCTGCCCCTCTCCGCGCTCGCAGGAAACTGTGGCTTCGCTCTTTCTCTCTCTCCGCCTGTACTGCAGATATTTTTTTCCCTCCTCTCCTCCACACTCTTTCTGTTTATTTGGCTGTAAGGCAGAGCTACTTTGTAAACATCTCACACAGAACCCCAGAGCCTTTCCAAATAGCTGATTGCAGCAAAATGCCTCCAAACAAATTATGGTGCAAGGGGGATATAGGGGACCAGACCGAAGCGGATTAAAAAAAAAAAAAAGAAAGAAAGAAAGAAAGAAATTTGCATAAATATGCATATGTGGCAACGAGATCGCGTATGATGGTGGAGATGGCAGAAAGAAAGTATCGCTTTATAACGATGGGAAAAGTAAAAGCACAGACGACTGCAGCAAACTGCTCGCCCTTTGCCAGGGTACCAACTGCAACACCTCTCCCTCTCTCCCCCACCCTCGCCGAAAAAAAGAAGGGGGGGGGGGGGGGGGGCACGACGGACACCGAAGCAACAGAAAAAATGAAAATGAACACTCAAACGGCAAATCCAGTACTCCTACCTTAACGCTGGAATAGCTGCAGAAGCATAAGGTCTTTTTCACACAGCCAGATTCTTTCAGGAAATCCTCTCGGGCTATCATCAGCCGGGATTATTCACACACGGTTCCTGCTCTCCTTTTTTGAATCCAACGCGATTCGCTTCTCCAAAGGAATGCAACGACCACGAAGAGGGGAGGGAAAAAAAAAATTAAAAATAACAACAAGAAAGACAACAGCACGGGATTTGAAGGAAACTCGTGTTCTCGGCTGGAAGCGACCTATGTTCGAGCAGAAAATTCATCGCAAAATCAGTGCGAGGGGGAGAGTTGGGTCTGCGAGTAGGAGCTGTGATTGCCTATGCAGAGAGACCAAGCCGGGGAGAGACTGATCTGCAAGGCAAGGCGAGCTGGGAGAGAGAGAGGGGGAGAAGGAGAAGGGGGGGGGGGGGGGGGGGGGGAGAGAGAAGCGGGGGGAGAGAGAGAGAGGTCCAGGCTGTACCAGGCGCTCTCCTCCTGCTATTGGACCAAACTGAATGAAATTTGCCAAGCCGGCAGCCAATAGCTCTCCGCAGTCAGCCTCATCGCTACAGAGACGGTATCTCCATCCACCGCCGCTTGCGAGGAGCGTCGCGTCGCAGCATCCCCGCGCGAAGCGGCCGTGGGGCAGAGCCGGGCCCGGGGTGGGGGTGGGGGGGCGGCTGAACAGGTGGGCACCACGCACAGGGAGAAGTAAAACCTGTGTGTGCCTCTGCGTGTGTGTCGGGGGGGGGGGGGGGGTGTATGTCACACAATCCAGGCTGTCGCTCTCCCTGCTCCACGGTCGCGTACAGCAAGTGCAGCCTTTGTTAACCCTTTAAAGCTGCGGTGTCTCCAGTACCCGCCTGTTACCATCTTCATCTATATGCACTTACATGGAGCTAATAGCGTAATTGCATACCAAGCACTGAAGCATTTTGTTCCTTTTCCCCTTCGTCCCATACAAAAATAGCAAAGTAGACAATTGCCCATTTCCCAATCGTTTTGAACAGATTTTTTTTTTTTTCATAAGCATACCAGTTATTTAACGTCCATATTTTAGTTAGCTAACCACTGTTGAGAAGGTCAAGCATAAAGGGCTGAAGAGGGGGCCCTGTGGTTATGGCTAAGTACTACAACACAGGGTCCCTGGTTCACTTCCTCTGGATAATTTCAGACTGAGGGTGGTGTGGCAAATATGTGCTCAGGCCTCCAACAGATATGTCTTGTTTCACTCCACAACATGTTCCTTTGATCAGTTTAATAACAGCACTTAACATTACGCAGAGCGCGAGACACTGTACTGAGACCAGGTGAGGACTGGCTGAACTCTCCGAGAACAAAGCAGAGAACAAAATAAAGGGGTCTTGAAGGTCTTTCCATAATTTGAAACAAAAGTCATATTCATGCCTTGATGAGACTTCCTGCTACAAGACTTAGATTAGACGTCATAAGCTGTCTTTGACATTTTCAAACACTGAAAAAAAGAAAAAAAAAAGAAATCCGCAGCTCTTCCTTCTTTTCTAGATACTTTGTTTCTACCACCACCTCAGATCCTCAGAAGAGAGCAGATAATGCTTTGTTTTCTCAAACCTGAGTTCTGGCTGTGATATTGGGCTTATCAATCACTTCTATGCTTTCCTGTTTCCAGGGATAAAGGAATATATGCTATCTGGTTTAAAGATACCATCCAGCAGATAACAGTAGGCCTGTTCTGTGTCTGCTTTTATATGGTGTTTTGTTGTATGGTATGAAGGATGCTTCCTTAAGTATCACTCGGGAAGGCATGCTTTGCTTTTGAATGTTGTACATCTAAGTACAGGTGTAATTCATTGACTTAAAATGTTTTAAGCAATGCAATAGCTACATTAAACTGTTAACTTATTTTTCAGTGAAATAATTATTTTTATATTACTTAATTATGTGTTTTGCCTTACTTATTTTAAGTGACTCTAGCAGCAGGTGTTCATGCAAGTGAATTTTACTGCTTTTGTTATTTTAAAAACGTACCCAGAATGTGCAACCAATCATATTGCTTGACTACGTGAACATTTTGACACATTTAGAAAAGATGTCATCTTGCACTGCCATCTGTCCCAAATTTTGCAGGACAGTCTTTATTTTGATGAGTATGTCATGCATTTTACAAGATAAATTTGGAGGATATTAAAGTATGCACTCGTAAATCTGAATAATGATCTCCCACCTGTGTTTTAATATCAGGAGGCAATTTATTACAGGTTACCAAAGGATCATCTCTAATGTTTGCAACTAGTGTTTGCAACTATGACCCAAATATTCTCAAACACAGCAATAAAGCTAAACTTTCCATAGACTCTATGTAAGTATATGATCAAAGGATTTAAGGAAAAGGCGTTTGGTCAGAACAGTGGAATGCACTTTTCTCCTCTTACAACTTTCAAAAATCTAAATGTACAATTGGAAGCTGTGGCTTATTTGGGAGGATATCTGCAGCAATCCACTGCATATTTATAACAGCAAGCAGGACTCCAAGAGCAATCATTCAGAGAGAAGAATGCCACTTGCTAAGTAACACCATCGCTTCTTACAAGGGGGCATTGTATTCTAGTATTAACCCAACTTGACTCTACTTGTAAACAGTGAAATCTAAAGAAATCACAGTACATGACAGTCTGACTGAAGACAGGCCAAACTCTGCTGGGTTCCATCCCATGCAACCTCTTTTTGTGTCAGTCAAACTGAGACATGATTTGGTCTCCCATGTCCAATCACTGTAAAATTTCCATGAGTTCATTTCTAAATCAGATATAGTGTGTTGCATACTGATGCTTGAATTAACAGGAAGAAAGCAAAACTGTTTAAAAAAGGGAAAGGGAAAGGGAAAGGGAAAGGGAAAGGGAAAGGGAAAGGGAAAGGGAAAGGGAAAGGGAAAGGGAAAGGGAAAGGGAAAGGGAAAGGGAGAGAAAAGAAGAGAAGAGAAAGAGAAAGAGAGGGGTAAAATAAGGCCTCCCAAATTTTGTTTCATTAGTTATTCATTCAAAAAAATTCATATTCAAAATGCAAACTTGAAGCAGGACAAGAGGGGCTTTCTACAATTGCATGAACAGTAACTGACTCTTTATCCCTTCCTGTTTCCTGCTTGGTCTTCTTCCCCAAATATTCATAATGCCAATGGACTTCCATTCCCTTTTATGCAAGTGTGAGCTAGTATGGTCCTAATGCACTTTATGTGGTTGAAATGGGGTATTTCACTAGCTTCATGGTGCACAAGGCTTGTATTAGATGGACTGAAATCCACAATGAATCTCCAACTCGGGTCACTGGTTGAGCTCACTTGCTGGATACAAGGGTGATAATACATAGCAGGTACAGTCTTTCATAAGATTTCAAGTAAATGAGAACTGCAGCAGAAATTAATGCCAAACTGCAGAACAGAAAGTAATTAAAAGGAAATACAATGAGTCCACCAGGTCCACCAAGTAAGCGGGAAAGTTCCAGAGATGATTTGGAATGAACATGCAGAAAATTAAGATTTATGGGAGTTTCCTAGTTGAGTATCCCCAAAACACTGTTTACTAAATTTCAAGAATGAAATTTGTTTCCTATGTGGCTTATCTTCTTACGGTTTGCTGATGAAAGAAAAATTGATCTGTAGCGATTTCCACAGAACATTACACAGTTTAACAAAAATACCAACCAGAAAAATCACATAAATATTTTCAAATTCAAAATCTGTCATTATAGTGAAATGAAATGCTCACTGTACTGCTGTTTATGCCACATAAATTAGAAATATGCTGTAGAGTCCCACCTGTATGGCCAATATGATAATTTCAGAGTAGTGTAGTGTGAGAAATAATACTCACGAGAGCTTCCCAAAGATGTGATGTTTCTCATGATACATGCCTGACTTTTTAGTTACATTCTAATTGCATTCTCGTTAGCATCTTTTTACTAAAACTTTTAGTTTTCTGCTTATGAGAAAGGTCTAAACTCAAAATATTGTAAAAAGAATACTTCACCTATTTAGGTCTTTTTTAGAGAGCAAAATACAAGAATTTGTAGCCATACAACTTATGAGATGCAACCTTAAACTTCATGAGAGGGGTACAGACATTGACTTTAATAGAGCCAATGTTTCAACCCCAGAAGAGTGGAAGCAGTTGCTGGGCTCCGGGCTTCCTTGTGTAAAGTCAAAGACCATTATAATTATCTACAGAGAACTTTCATATCATTCAGTCTAAAAGTACTTCATCAGTTTGGGGTTTTGTTGGATTTGGCTTTTGTTGTTTTTGTTTGTTTGTTTGTTTGTTTTTTTCATAAAGCCATCTAGTAACTGTTGAACTAAAGTATGTGAGTTTTTCTTTAAAAAAAAAAAAAGCTAAATATTTCACATTTGCAAATTCTACAATGTCTGAGTAAATTTTACTAGTACATAATTACTGTCACTGTCAAAATCACATTTCTGACTTGTAGTCATACAAAATTGAACTTCACTTTGGCTTTGTCTATTAAATTAAAGAGCCTTTTAGTATTAACTTCTTTTTTTTAACTTACATACTGTACAGATCATGATTAGCCAACCTTCTAACCTTCTTATTGTTGAGTTAATTAGATTTTGTTTCGTTAGTCTCTTACAACAAGGCAGGCTTTCCAGACTATGATTCATCCTTGCAAGGCTTTTCTCAACCTTCACCATTTATCAATATCCTTTTAGAAGTGTAAACTGGAATAGGATATGGAATGTCACAGGAGTCATATTAATGCAGTATTTTACTCCAAACTCTCATTTTTATTTTTACACGGATCGCATTTGGTCTTGGCCTCTATGTGAGCTGGGAACTCATGTTCCTGGTTACTAATCATCATTTCAACATTTTTTTTCCCTGATTTACAAAAATACATTCTCTCATCTTAAAGTGTGACCTATGTGCTCAGTTTTAATACAGACGTAATTCTGTAAAGAGGTCAATTTACAATGCATAGATGTTTCCTAACATCTATGGAAAACTCTTCAGTTGTCATTGACGTTTTTCACCATAGACAGCATTTGCAAACTTTTCCTGGAATTATTTAATGTTTTCATTGAGATCCTTACTAAGACCTCACATGCTTAGCCTTTGCTTATATTTTTCCACAAGAAAAAGAGAATAATAATGAAAAAAAGCTAATACTTGTTGCATGAAGGGCCTACCTCAGTTATCAATGTGCTTGTCTGAACTGGAAACTGACTCCTGTCCTTGCATACCCTCTCTTTGCATTCATGATCATTCAAAACAACGTACTTCCCTTTGTCTGAAACTAGACCTAATTAAGGAGTCAAACTCCTGATCAATATCTGACAACACCACAATAGCAGCATTTCTGTAGCATAGTGTCTTTAATCTTCAAATTATCACTCAGACACAAATAAGTTAATAATGCGATTAATTTAATGGTTATTTTCATTTTTCATGTTTGAAAACGTGCAAAAAGGATATACAGTGTATTTCCGTGCAATATAATCTGGACAGTTAAAAGCTTGCTCTACCCATACAGTGTCCTCACAAACCACAGCATCTAATCAACACAGTACAGGCCTGAGGTGATACTTATAGCTACAGTAAGTCAAGACAATCCCTGTGCATACTCACGGCCTCCATCCTTATTGCCATTGAGGTCTGTACTTTTGGAGGACAGACCCTTCTATCTTCTGTATTAGGCACTGTACAGGTACAGTGCAATCAGGCTCCTTGAGTGCTACAGTTAATATGATTAATAGCATTAAAAAAAGCTCCTACCACAGGCAAACAGACAAAGTCATGTATTCTTCAATAAGCCTAATTATTCTTTGTGCTCGAAGCAGGACAGCTATATAATCAGCCAATTTTTTGAGAGTTTATATGGTTAGATTTTGATTCAGACTAATACTTTTGGGGGAATCCCATGTATCGTTCACATAAACACTGAAAGTGCAGTTCGCCCTACATGCCCACAGAAATCTTGATTTGATCTTGACAAATGTGGTCTGTAACTTTCATTGATATTAAAGATTGAGCTAACCAGAGGCTAGTTATCCACCCCTGCTTCCATTCTCTTTTACATTAGAAACAGACACAAAGTGCCTTGGAGTCAGACCTTACAAGCTCTGTGTAACCTTTTTCGTTTTAAAGTGCTACACAGACTGATAAGTTATTAATATTAGAAAGAATTATTTATAGCATAATTTAAGAATTACAGAAAGCATATGCCTAACACCACATAAGAAACAAAAAACCAGTTTACCCGTATGTATGTGCATCTTAAACTTCACCTGCCTCTGAATAGTGCAGGAAGGAGAGCAAAACTATCATTAAATAAAAGTAAAGAGAAATGAAATGCAGTCCCTAAATGCCTAATGCTAATGTCACAGCTCACATTCATTTACAAGTCAGCTCTCTTCAGCAACTTAGGTTTCATCTACAGCCACAATGTTAAGGATCTGGATGTTCAAAACCAAACATAATAGCTCTGCAGGTAGCTCCTTTGACAACTGGTGGTCTGTAAGACGTTGCTCACAGACCTGTGGGCTTCAAAAGAACACTAGAGCTGCAAGCTTCAAATGACAAGTAAGTTTTCTGCAAAAATCATTCTTGGAAGTTGTTAGAAAATCTCCTGCCTTTGGTCTACAAAAAGAGACAATTAGAAGATCAGAGGTGCTAGAATTATTTTCCTCTTTACAAAATAATTACATAAATGATGGTCTCGGTAATAGGTAGTGATATCTGTTTCCAAATGCCCTTGTCACTGGATTATATTCATGCTTTTTCTGGCCAAAATAATCCTGTTTCTTTTGCTACCCAAAGTACAGTTTCAACTGGAATGTGAAGAGTGCCTTTCTAGCTAAACTAACCTCTATTGTACTGCAGTCTTTAGAGAATATATTTTTGAAGCTCCGCAGACTGATGAAGGCATTGAATCCAAGGCTCCTAACTTCTCTCACTGAACACTTGAGGAAAAAGAGCTGTTAGACAGTGACAGGGCAATTCTGGAAGCATTAATGTCTCTGACAGTGACTTTCATAAGGATATCTGCGTACGCATAAATATTATTTGAAATGACTCTACCAAGCCACTTACCAGACCTGTGCGTGAGATCTCCAAGCTATGAGAACACTGTCAAGTTCTGCCTGTCAGCTGAGCCACCTGCTTATCAGCACGTTGTTAGCCCATCCCAAATGTGGGACATTTTCCTTCCGCAGATTCCAAGTAATGTGTTCTTCTTTGTAATTGAAAGAGTTAAAGGCATTTATAGACAAACACTAGTGAAACCAGCTCCAGCTTTAGCACAATACCTCTCTCAGAGATCATCATTCCCTGAAATTAAATCAGCAGAAGAAAAGCTTGCATATGTGTTAACCACTTAGTATAAGGCAACAGACTAGATTAAATGAGCAGTGAACAGGCGTTTAAACTAACCTGTAAGAGGAAAGGAATATTTATTCTGCTACACTGGCTGCAAGGATGGTCTTCAGCAGCAGAACAAGAGCAAACAACTTGTGATGGGGGAATAATGTCTCAAACTGTGGATGTTGCGACTGTTTGCTAAGTGAAAGAAAATCGGAGTGCTAACAGAGCACACAAGCTCAGCCAATGCGCGGTAGCTCATTAAGCCACATAAGTTTGGTGACATTTGTTTGTATGCCCACAGTTAATGCTCTGGGGTTCTGGCTGGGTTTAGGAAGAGTTAGGTACAAGCTGTTCATGCTGAGCGGGTCTGAGAAGACCAGAAAGAAACTCCCAAATTTCATAGAAAATACCTCATGAATTTAGGTACTTACAGTACAGGCAATCACTTCTAAATAACAACTTCACAAGACACTGACCTCCTCAGAAACACTACTTCAGTTTGTGAGCCATGTAGAAAACAAATTATCTTAATTTCAGATCTGAAAAGACATGAGATCAGTTTCCTTAAAAAGAATAGTTTGAACAAATAACTGACATAAATAAACAGATGAAAGCCACTGAATGGGTTAAATTTGTTATGTCCAAGCTGCTGCCAAATCTTCAGCTAAGAACAGGAAGTTTATTGGCAATTTTCTGAAAGAGGAGGAATCCAATGATAAAATGTGAGCCATTTGTCTTCCCAGCCATTAAAGGAAATTCACTTTAAGGATGTTTCTGGAGTGGCTGCTGCTGCTGCTGCGCCCATTATAATTTATCAGTGTGTCTGCTGGTAGTATTATCATCAGTAGGGGCTCAGGTGGACTTCCATTAGCACTATCAAAGTCCTCATTGGCAAAATATTCCACTGACCTAGACAGGATCTATCAAAAGCTTTCAAAGCCTCATCTGCCATAGATGTTTTTTCTGCTAATTATTTTCAGCAAGTTTGTAAGATAATTCCTCAGGATGAGCTATCTAGGGAAAAGCAGCAACAACAAACATATTTACTAAATAAAACTGTGTCAGTCATCATCATGTTCATTTATTTATAGGTCATATCCTTCTCAGCTTTCATCTTCTTTTGTGTTTATCTCTGGGAGAGATTTTTTCTTGTCTATCTCCACTCAGGTCCTAACTTTGATAGGAGTCTTTGGACACCATCACAGCACACATTTAAAACTAATATGGCTCTATGTAATAAATGTAACTAAGCACACATATTTAACGGTATGTTGTGTTAGTTTTATGGATTTGCAGCTTTCTTTGACTTAAACCTGTGTTAAATTCATGCCAAGTAATGAAAATTGAAGCTTGTGTAGTTTCTTTGTTTTATATGTCTACACGTGTGTGACAGCCTGGGAAAGGGAGGGGGAAGGATGCATCTAAGAGTAGGCAGTCCAAAAAAATCTCCTAATTCTTTGTCAAACAGCAACACAGACAGTCTGCTCTACAGGACTGTAAAAAAGGATGCATTGTATTATCCTGTTAAAAAAGGTGACCTATGCAAAATCCCTAATGATAGGCTTAACTGGTCATTACCTGCCCTCCCTGACCTCATACTATTAATAAAATTTTAATATTAATTGATATCTTATTTTCATTAACAATTATATTTATTGCAGTTTCATCCCATGAGGCTTAGTACAATCACATAAAAAAGGCAGTGTCTACCCTGAAGCCCTTGTTACATGTACTTAATACAGTAGGCAACAGGTGGGTACAGCAGGCGGAAGGGGAGTTGCATAAGGTTACAGCAAACCCACTTCCAAAAAGTGGTAAGCAACCATCACAACCATCACCTACAAATTTATTTTTAACAAAAGAGTGATTTATGGCTCTCTCTTTTCCTTTCTCCCAACATATCATTGCGCCTTTTAGCACTTATTATTTCTTCGTATGGTTGTCAGTCATTCCATGCAGCTGGCAGGTGGAGTGAAAACAATCTGCAATGATCAAACACAGTTGCTGTCTCTCAGTACCCCTTGATCACTCACTGGACTCAAGAGAGCGAGGTGAAGGTGGTGGATTTCTGTCACTATTTGACATGACTCACAAAACACTTTACAACCCACCTCTAAAAGTGCACTCATCAAGACCAAAGGTGGAAAAAAAATGCAGTTTGCTTCTTTGCTTCAACTTAAGTCACTTAAGGTAGCAAGCTGAGAAAGAAATGCTGTATTCTGGCAAATGTCAACAGTGTGCATATAATTTTCCTACACATTTTGAATAATTGATGGTTCGATACTTTAAAAAGCCTTATCTCCTGCTTTTTTGGATGGCTATTTTTAAAGATGATAACTTACATAAATAATGTCTTAAACTTGATTCCCTGAAATGTAAAATAACAGCTAGCATTGACACTGTTGCTGCTGTGTCTCCACATGGGTTGACCTTCGCATTTTGGGAGATCATAGTGAATATGGTAATACTGTAGTGGCGCTCTATTTTAGCAATGAGCATTATCATCAAATAAATTGAGACAACTCCAAAGAAAGCCATGGCTTAGGTCTCAACGGACTACATTTTTACTCCTACTAAACCTGCAGAGTGGATTCAGCGTAGCTGGCTTTCTAGGTATCTGCAGGAGTAATAAATAAGTAAAAAAGCAAAACCAATCAAGTTGAAGCCCTAAGGTTACATGAAGTGAGGTGTGACTCGATAAGGTCACAGAAAATTGAAAAGAATGTGTGTTCACTTGCAAGTTTGGTTTGGAGGAAGCAAGTTTTCAAATAGCAGCCGATGTGCTTGACCAATACAAGAAGCTGTTTAGATCTGTTCAGGTATTTTCTAAGTATTCTGGCTTACAAGATCTGATTATTCAAGAAGTTATTACATACAACTGACTGTCCTGCTGCTCTCTGAGGTGCTGCCATACCATAGCAAGGTCAACAGAATGGGTAGCATGTCTGCTTCTCAGTTTTCAGATTTGCCACTTTTCTATTAACTGAGACTAACATTCATTATTATAAGTGGCAAATTTTGTTGTAACAACAAATTACAACAGTTTACCTTTATACATTGGGCTGTGAGTGAATGGGGCAAAAATCTCCCATTTATGGATCCCTTTGGACTTGACTTGATTAGCTGTGGGATCATTACGTTCTTATTGCAAACATGTTTTAAATCATTTGGCATCCAGGCTTTGCCCCTCACAAATACAACTTGCGTCAGCCTGGCAATGTAAAGGAATTGAATGATATCTTCAGGCAGGAGCATCTTGATGCAAGCAAATGTTGACTTTTTGCCAATTCCAGACATCGTGATGGTATGTCAGAGGTGAAAGGTGCTTGAGCAGGGGGCACTGAGTGATTCTTTCTGGCAGAGCAGCTCCTTGGGCATTTCTGTCTGTCAGTGCAGATGACATAAGCCCTAAGGCTGTGCTAGAGGCCAGCTGGATCCAGCTAGCACCCCAAATCCAATTTGTATGTTGAACATTGTGCATGGTATGGATGTGCCATGTGTGTCTCCTGTTTGTCTCTATTGAGTAATTTCAGCCATAGGCAACTTTTCTGTTCAAAACACAGACAAGATAACCAAAGATGATAACAGATTTGCCAGTTTGCCACAAGCTAACACATCTTCATGATTTTTTTTAATACCTTGTGCTTTCTAATCTCTCTAATCCCAGCTGAGAACTCAGATTTGTAAACAGTGATATAAAAATAATCTTATTTGGAATCTGTGTTACATTTGTCAGTAGATGACTAACCTAATAACACACAGTAAGCAATAGATGGGAATCAATTGACCTAAAAATATTTAGACTTCCAGGCAAAAAGTATATTATTTTGATAGGCTATACTTCTGAGTATGGAAAAAAAAGAAATCTGATGATATATCTTATGGTAAACATTTACTGCTAGCCAGTAAACAAGCTCCAGCCTATAGGAATTCTATGGATTATTTGCAAGTCTGAAGTATTGTAAAATACTTTATCTAATTTCATCTACTTTTCAGTATTTAACAATTATTTTATTGTGTTGTAATCAAATATTTATTAGAAAGTAGTTAATGGGAATCAATTAGCAAAGAATGAAGAATGTTACAGTATCAAATTACCTTAAATAAAATAATGCAGGATTATTTGTTAAACCAATATTTTGGGGAAAATCTTGGCCCTATTAAAGCCAGTACCAAAGACGAGTTAGTGTAAAGGAGGCTGGGATTTCACCTAGCACTGAAAAGTGGAGGAAAAAAAAAAAAGGAAATATTTTATAGGATTACTATTTCTTTTTTTTTTTCCTCACATAGGCCACACATTGACACATTGGATTGAAAACCCACTACTGTTTTTCATGATAACTGCATCTGTACTGAATAATCAAGCCTGAGATCATATTTTCTTTGCATGGTTTTTGCCTAATGAAAAGAATCCCTATCCTAAAAACTCTATGAACTAACAAGCTAATGCAAAGAGTAGTGTAAAGATTCCCATTGACTTTACCACACATTAAATTGTTCCCTAAGTATGACTGGAATGTTTGATCATTTAACGGTGCATGCTTTGGAGGGCCTGCGAATATATATAGAGAAAGAGGTCTTTCTTTCTCCCAAGTCATGAATAATTATAACACTTCAAATATTGTCACTTGTTCTTTTGTTGTGACTGTCAAAAAATATAATAGTTCTTTACAGAAAAAAAAAAAAGGGAGAGTATACAAATGACTATCTGTAACACACTATCGTTCATTCTGGGTATAATAAATGATTTTCCACCAGGCATATTTTCATGCCTTTTAAAAAAACCCCTTTTATTATGGGAATCACTATATTTATAAAAATTAAAAGGAATAATGATCAACTAATATACATAATAGGGATTTGGTGATACTGAAACTAAATATGTCCCCAGATCCATAGGTCTTTACTCTGGGATGCTCACCTAATCAGTCTAAGGTAATTCTATAATTATTACTCATGTAAAGCAAGTTTAGTCTTTTAGTTTTCAGTTGTACTCTTTTCCTTTCTGAAAAGTTTCCAAAACCTCAGATAAAGTATTAACAAAGGAAAACAAACAGTAGCATTGTCAGATCCATTTGGTAGGTCTCGGCTGTGACTAATGATTGTCACAAATTGAATATAAAAAGTCATAAAGTACCTTCTTTCACAGACTTCTGCTGTAGAAACATACTTGCCTCCCCCTTTAATTTGGAGATTGGTGTCTGTTAATTGGCCATCATACTTAAAATTGAGGAAATTGTAGAGAAATTTTCATGACTTTTACTAGTATTCAACATATATTTATGATACTGCAGGCTTTCATTGCCAAAATATACCCATGGGAGATTTTGTGATGTCCTTCTCTAAATGCTCCTGGGGTTCAGATGTAACCAATGAACATATTTCACCATCTAATCTTAGTCTTGAAGAAAATACAAATGACCTTTTTAGATGAGCAGATATTGAGAATTTCAATCTGTGTAGTACTCCTGGCATTCCAGATGAAAGCACAGTGCATGTCACTAAAACACTGAGATAAAATACAATTCCAGTTATTTGGCCTGCTCATCATCAGAGTTGTACTATATTTATTCATAAAATTAAAATGTTGTCCTGTTTCTGTGTGATCATCCAGGATCATATATAGATATACAATTGTGTGTGTGTAGAAACATTTCCACTACATTAAAAGTAAAATCCTCTGAAATATTTACATTTCTAATCATAACACTTAAAAGCTTTCAGAAGTTGTTTGACAAATATATGTTTTTCACTGATGAAAGAATCTAATTTATTGTAATACTTCCCCATTACACAGAGTGTACAGGACAATGTTAATGTTTAGAATGTGCAGAAATTAAAAGCAAACAGTTTCCATTCTCTCTCTTTTACCGTTGTATCAGAAGATAAAACTTTTCAGTTTGCCAAATGGAGGAGAGAATCAGTAGCATGTTTGTGATTCCTAATTCAGAAATACCAACCTAAAGTTGCCAGCAACCTCCTGTCAGTGAATCCTGAATCCTCCACACTGACACATCAGCTAAAGTACGTGGAAACATCTTTGTGAAGTCAAGGTCATGCCTCTGAAATAAATACTAAGTTTGTGAGTCATCGCGTTATTTGATAATAGAACATATTCTTTGTTTCTCCATGTACATTATAAGCTAGCTCTTTAGAGCAGAGGCTTCTCTCTTATTCACATTTGTTCAGCACAGGCTGGCCTGATATTGCCCAGCCCTCAAAGTAATGAACAGAATAGGAAAATATTATTTGTGACAAGATTGAACCTAGTTATACTACATTATCACAAGGAACCCTCTGATCAACAATGCGGTCCTTAACACACTAGGTTAAGAACAAGCAGATTCTGCCTGTAAAGGTGTTCTATTAGTGAAAAGATCTAACATTTCAGTAACATTAAGGTAGGAAATTCAAATGAAAATAATATTTTAAAGTTTGTCTTTGTGACATATGTCCTATAATTAAAGACAATTCTATATACATGTTACAGATATGCAAGAGTGTGTGTACACAAACGCACAATCACACCAAATTTTGGTTTAGTTTTTGAATGTAAGATAAACAAATTTTGGTTTAGTTTTTGAATGTAAGAATCAGTTCTTACAGAGTTGTGTCTGTGTCACTTAATTTGATTACCCAGTGTTCGAGGGAAAGAAATGGCTGCAGAAAATCAACCAGAGAAAAAAAAAAAAAAAATGCTTGTTGTCTGAGACGAGAGAGGGTCTAGGAGATGGACTAATAATTTCACTCTGAAAAGTGGGTATATGTTAGCCATTGATCACTTAAGTTTACATATTTTGGACAAAAAAAAAAGAGTAGCTATAGCAAGGACAATATTTTTCTTTCAGTTTTTAAATAAATTTTTTTTAATATTAATTTTGCACATGATGTCTATTGATTTTCATTCTGAAATTATATTTTATATCTAGTAAGGAATTTCAGGGAGTCCAAAGTGTGCCATCCAGTTGTACAATACAGCTTTTTTTCTTAAGGGCATGACACCTGGATGTGTTTGAGTAAGGGGGAAGAGTAATCTGTTTTCAGAAACTTTAAGAAGTTCAGAAACTGACTTCAGAAATATTTTAAATATGTTATAGACTCCTATACAACATGGAATGTATCCAAATAAGTATCTCCTCATGCCTTATTCTGTCCCAACAACAGTTTGCAACTGGTGGTCCAATCTAGGTGGAAAGAGCTGGTGCAGGATGCATTGTTAACACAACATATAATCCTCTCTTAATTTAGCAGAATCGGAGTTGTGTTTACAGCAGCAGCTGTTAAAATCTTGAAATTAGTTTCTGAAACTTCCCTTCAGTAACATTTCCATGATGCTACACTAATGGATTCATATGCTAGAAACAGAAATTAGAAAACACCACAAAAAAATATAACTGAACACATTGCTAAAGTCTCTAAAAACCTTTAAAAAAGATCACATTTCCATATTTTTTTTTACATTGCATGATATTTATTGCAGAAGAAGCATCAGTCAGACATGATCTCATTCCAAAAAGATTCTCTGCAAACTCAGAACAAAGTGTAAGAATGAAAAGTGTAGCAAAGAGAGTTAGGCACAAGAATGGTGGTTCTTAGGCGGTGTCCCTTCTTTGATCATCATAGAGAACTACATCCCAAATCTCACCATTGCACTGAGTGGAAGCCCAAATGGACCCATGAGCTTAAATTCCACATGCTGCTGGGTATAAAATTGTATTTCATGTGAAAAAATGGCACTAGAATTTGTCTGGAATTTAAGAGAGCAGGTCAGAGAAGACAGCGAGACAAACTTTGTTGTCTGTAGCACAAAACCCCACGGTCACATAAAACACTTGGACAAGTCCCTATTCTTACACAGGTAAAGTCCAATACCTAAAGCCAATATTGAAGTTAGTACAGGTGTATCTATTATACATGTGGAAAAGCTTTGAACCCTTGCAGGCAAAGTTTCACTTTAAGCATGAACTTTTCCCAAGTTAGTTCTACTACAATATTTGAAAAGTGTAACCAAAATCATGTCATACTATTGGGTTTTGACACAAGGAAACTGTCTTTTTTCTCTTTTTTATTACTTCAGGCATTTATTAAATAAGCTATTGCTTTTGAACTAACAGAGATTCTTCTGATGGAGTTACTATTAAAATATCCTCTGTATATATTAAGTCTTTTACTGCTGCTAGAATGCTGCTAGAATTGACACTGCAGGTCTTAATAAGTCTTAATAACATAGTAAATATTCTTGGTCATACAGGAAGACTGAGGGATATCAGTACAAGACTGCTTTTTTTATACACTATATATTTCATCAATACAGTTGCAAGAGCACATAACACCCTGCATGTGTTTTCTGCTAAATTATAAGTGAATACATAAATATGGTAGCTGAATACAGTAAATAATCAACAAAATAAAGAACAAAAAGCTGCATACAAGTAAGGGTTGAGTTATAGAAGTGTGTGCTAATAATCAATAATTACTGCCATTTTGAAACTCCATGGGAGGACAAAGGGCATATTACAGTTTGAAGAACAAGTAAAAAATGGCTCAAAGGAGGTCTCCACTTCTTTTAAAGGTTTGCTTGTCTTCAGTATTAGAAGACTATAATTAACTGTGGACAGATATAATTTTCCTTAAGGAGAGGAGACTGAAAAAGTGAAGTGCAAAGTGAAAAGAAAGACCAGCACAAGATATGAATGCAAGGCAAGACATACTAACCACATATGTATGAACACAAAACCATTTTGAGCCATGATGCAGCATTCGTTTAAAAAACAGAATCAGTTTTCAGTTTAAAGCTTGGGATTTTCTTTCAGTTGAAGACCTTCAGAAGAAGTTTTTAGTTAAAAAACAAACAAACAAACAAACCAAAACAAAAATAAAACCTGTAAGCCTTTACTGAATTTTTGTTTGAACGCTTTTCACAGTTTCTTTAAAAACAAAATTCAAATTAGAATCTTTGATAAGTTTAAGTCACAAGCATATGTGGTACATTATAGGTAGGAGAAAGAAAGAAATTTCCTTTAATACTTTTTGTAATACCTAAGTCAGATTTTTGACTTAGAACAGTAGGACTGGTGCTGGGCATATCGACAGGAAGCAACCATATATAAAAACAGAGGAAATGCCTTACTGGGTCAGCCCAATAGTTCCTGTGGCCAAACATGTCCCTGGCAGTAGCAATAGGAGACCCTGTTCAGACACATGAGCTTGGTCACATTCCATGTTTTGTTTCTTTTGGACTCACCCAACGTCTGTACTTCTTATAGTAGACAAGCTGGACAGGACACCCCAGACTGGTCTTTTCAGTGTCCATTTATTGATCTGTTGCACTCAAATTTGTCTAGCCCCTTTATGACCCTACTGATAACATCTACCACCACAGTGCTGATAAAATAAAATGCGTGCTTGATTATAGTGAGAAAATGCATAACAGAAAAGTCTGTTTTAAATCCATGCCATTACAGAAATCTCAGTCTTGGGAATATACAACATATGTAAATCATTTGGTGGTGTTACAAATTAAACCTTACCTACAGCTCTCCCGCAGATTATAGGATCAGTTATTCCTTCTCCATAATTTTACTTCCTTGAGATCTGAATATTCACCCCCTACAATGCAGGAGGTTTAATGCAGTCAAACTTTGTGAAATGCTTTGGGACGTTAAGGAAGAAGAAGCCACACAAGTAAAAAGTATTATTTCCTGTGATCTCCTGTTTGACCAACACTACCCCTTTACTTTGGAAACAGGCTAGTGAGTGTGTTCAAGTTAATTAACAAACTGAGAGTTTAATGTAACAAGGCGAGAAAGAACAAATGAAAAAATGGAGCTCGGACCTCCATTTTTGGTTTAAGATTTGCTCTACAGAAACAGAGTAGAGATTGAGATTAAAATTGCAACACAGCAGTGAAGCTATTATTAAAGCCATTTGTTGTTAGATGATGGAGAAAGGGGAATGAAATAGAGTGTTGCTAATAGGGACGTATTCAGCAAATTTGTGACCTTTTTGTTAGCAAAATGCAAAGCTCTTTCACATAGAGCATCAGTATAGAGCTAGCACTGTTTTCAGTGTATGTTGACTGAACTGTGGAGATTCAGAATGTACACCTAAAGGAAAAAATCCTCATATTCACAAAGCAGCATGGATTAGAGGAAAGAGGCAGGATAAATCACTAATTTCCTACCTGGGCAAAGCTCCTGTTTGTCTCAGTGGTATTGCTGCTCAGATAATTGTTGCTTGCAGAGATTTTCATCTGATTAACAAGGTATGGAAATATACACCAGAACAAGGCAGATACAGCGTCATCCAGTTTCCGATTTCAACACTGAAAACCAGGTTAGATAAGAGTTTCTGTCACTCCGTATTATGCTTCTATATTTTCGTATTATTACAGGTGTAAACGGCAACAGCTTCAGGAGAGTTTCTTTAAATGCAAAAAGTTTTCCTCCTCTGCCAATATTTGAGTAATGCCTCGGTAACCAATTAAGACCAAATGACTTCACTTCAGTCAGACAGTAAGTGAGTTAACCTGAACCCATGGTCAAGTTCACATATCCCATCTTAGACAGCAGTCAGTTTCTGTATTCCACGAATACTCATGGTTGTCACAAGCTGTCTGCATCCAGTTTCTAAAGGAAATTGGTGTGCAGACTGGCTCACTCCATATTTAACGCTAGCTTCAGCAGTAATTAAAAATTAGGAGAGATCTTCAGGAAATTAATTAATTATGCATGCAAAATACACCAACTAAATTTGGACGCACAATTAGATGACTAATCGTAGCTTGAAAAGGTTGAGAATTGCAGTTGCACACTTATAAGGATGCTGGTGACCTATCCTATCCCGGATGCCTGTACTTTCCTGTTTAGAAGCTTCCTAATTTATTTGCTATTAAGGTCTGTTAGTCAGATATTTGACACACCTGTAACAGAAGAAAATGCCTGACAAACTGTTTACACAGGCAATACTAGTAAGTGTCAACATCAAGAGTCCAGAAACTTCATATTCAAATTTCTTTGGTCACTAATAGGAATATCCTTATCCCCAATTTTGCAGAGTTTCAATGCAAGTCTCTCCAGAGACTTGCATTTGCAACAAATCAGTGTTATTAAAAAATGAACCTCCATTTGGGCTGGCATCGGGGGTAGTATTTGTCAGCCCAGATTTGCATATGAAGCTCTAGGGGGAATAATAAATTACATCTATCCTGAAACTGCTATCCCACTTCAAAACCAATGTTATTTAAAGGCAAATATCAACAAATTTGGGAATAAATTGTTACTTCCAATGCTACATGTTCTACTATATTTCCCAGTATGACATCACAACAGGTTGATCTCTAGTCATGTGACAACTTTAATAAGTTACTGCCTAACCATCTGACTAAATCACCCCAGATTAATTCCAGTTTTATCTTTTCAGGGATCACTTTGTCTTCTGATGGAAGTTCCCAGTACAGTTCAATTTGGTTCACAGCAAAACTTCAGTTTTACAATGTAATCAATTCACTTAGAGGCTTTTGAAACATTTTGTTTTGTTTTCCTTTGTTTTATTTTGTTCAATACGCTCGTATCCAGAACATACAGTCACGATGGAACTGTTGCATCTCACACTGTTTAAGTGCAAGCATGAAGCATACAACAGCTGCCATCAGCTGTTAAAGGGTTTTCATTCAGCAGATTAAAAGTACAGAACGGAGTCAGGTCACAGAGCAAGTGAGTGATAAGAGTGGATGACTAGCACTCACTTCTCCCAGTGTGTACGTCAGCTCCCACTGTTTTTCTCTGGAAGCAATAGCTCTTTTCTATATCTGACTACAAAAAAGATTTAGTGCATGATTATAAAAAAAGAAAAGAAAAAAAAAAACAAAACAAACAACCCAAAAAACCCCAACCAAACAGAGGAACAGACTAGCTTTCTGCTTTTTTCTAGTACTTTTTATTTCATTTCTTCTGGAATCACCTGACATAACACCTGAGGTAAGAGAAATACAGCCCTGAAGGCAGACCATGTAGCTATTCCGAGTGCAATAAGTCATCAAAATATGACAAACAACATCATATCTCACTCAAATGCTAAAAACTTTGGGGCAGAAAAATGAAATTTTTTAGATTCACCATTTAGACATTAATATCTGTAGAAAATATTTCCCATGAGAAATATCACAGTGGTGTGGTCAGATTTGCCATTTTTTTTGGCCTTTAAATCCCATCAAAAGGGAGAAATATAAAGAATATAGGCCAAATTCCCATGCTGTAATTTACAATGAGTTATATTTTACTCTGGAAGTAGTCTTTAGTAATCATATTCTCTTGAATGAAACAATTTGGAAATAATATATCAGTCAAGTCAGTCGGAACCTTTCCCTCTTTTTAGGGAACAAAGTTATCAAGAGCAGAAAATTCCTTGGAGATGTCCCTCCAACTCATGTCCTATCTGAAATCTGAGAAGTTAAACTGTATCTTCTCCACCAAGATAATTTCATGACCCTCCCAAGTGTGTAGGACAATAGAAAGTAGAAGTAAATTGAACAGGAACATGAAGCTGATATTTGAAGTTATTACAGAGAGGCTATCCTGAATCCAAATACAGAGGATACATTATGATACCTCAGACTGGATGGTGCCTCCCTTGGTAAGTATTCCTTGGTAAGTATACCTATTTCTCTCATACTACTAAACATATCAAATAATAGCAAATGCTGTCCAACTCATCTTCCATCTGGAAACTCAGCACGGTGACTATAGTCACAAGATCGTGTTAATCAAAGCCATTTTTATACCTTATATGAATCACACTTGTATTGTGATGACCTGCAAATATGACAGAAGGCCCAAATCTGTCTCATTTACATGGTGTGGTATGCTGCTTTCCAAGTATTTCTATCTAATACAGTTCTATAAAATAAGGCAGATAAAGATATATTTCTGATGCTTTCTTTAAGGACTTTCCATACACTGGAAAATGTATTTTCATATATTTTTAGTAACCGAAAAATGTTTTGAACAACTTCGACTTTATTATTCAGTCTGCTATAATCACTTTGGTTTTACTAGGAACCATGACAATAGCATCCTGAGTTATGTCTGCAGAAAGTAGACCTCAGTATTTCCTTCTCCTGTATTATATGTGACTGGAGAGTTCTAGTCTACACAGTCTTGGCAATGCTATGTAAGCACTGGTTTAAGCTGCAGAAAAGGAGTTTCACCAGTGAGTGACGAATAAGCTCATAGAATCATAGAATTGTCTAGGTTGGAAGGCACCTTGAGGATCACTGAGTCCAACTATCAACCTAACACTGCCAAAACCACCACTAAACCATGTCCTTAAGCACCATGTCTACCCATCTTTTAAATACCTCATCTTGAACTCTTCTGAGGTGTACGTTTTTTTAATGTACTTGTACACCTCAGATACATTACTAGCAAAAGAGAAAGCTTATACTTCTGACAAGGTTACAGAACAAAGTAGTGTCAGAGACGCAGTAAAAACTACTTCTAATAGGTATTAGAGTGCTTTAAGTGTTTTGTTACACTTTCCGTCTTCAGAAAAGCGTATTTTATAATCCTGGCTCAAAAACTTAACATCTGTCTTGTGTAATTATCATTAAAGACCACTACTGCGAACATATTTATCATCTTATTGAGAGAGAATATTCAGGACATGAATGATGAAAGGAATAGGATATCAGGTAACACCTAAAAATGTTGTGGTTGTATAACAGAGATAAAAGACAAATATTAGCATAATGTGTACTTAAAAATGCCATTTCAAAGCCCTTGGGTTTTCTTAGGTGGTTCTAAACAAGAATATGTCCAAACTTTTTTCCTGGAATACATGAACAATCTATACCGTGTCTTAATGTTGTAAATAAAATCTTTGTGCACCACTATCAGTACCACCACTGGCTGTCCCTGATATGTTATTCTCTGTAAATTAAGTTGTTGTTACAGCATGCTATCCAATAATAAGTGAACAACAGTGCTAGACAGCCCCAGTGCAGCCCAGAAGCCATTATCTTAGCAGTGCACATATAGCTAGCTTCTTCATATGTGTTAGCTTATATATTCATCTATATCCTTTTCAGTGTTTAAAACAGTTTAAATTTTGGTGAGTAGAAGGTATAAAACATTTGAAGAGAAGAAAAAAAAAAAAGAAAAAAGAAAAAAAATAGATAAAACTAAAAAAGCAAGGTACCAGGTGGCAGCCTTGTTGTTGCATTTATCTTATAAGTAATGTGTCAATTTTTTCCATAACAAGCACATCCTGTATTGTGTGTGTCCACTCACTCATTGATAGAATTTCTGTGCTTTTCCAATTTCTCAGAATGACACTTTTCAAGGCCATGATCATGGCTGAGAGCAGAGGTCACCACACTGCCTCCTGGTCAGCAATTTCAGACATAGCAAAATAAAAGATGTGTCAATTTGTGTTTGGTTTTTTTGGGAAGCGGGGGTTTCTTTTTTATTTGTTGTAGTCTAAGTGACAGACTTTCTGGATGAAGCCATTCACCACTGATTCTTCCTCCTTTCAAACAGTGTGTGATACAATTATATTTAGATTTTTGATGTTACCTTTATATGCTCAACAGTTTCTTTTGCATGTTTAGTTCTAAAAGCATGATGACACACATAACACACTGTTTTAATTTGTTATGCGCAACATTAAGAAAGAAGATACTCCTTTCTGTTACACATTACCTAGGATTGTGTAATGAATCTTTGAAATACAGTTGAAGAAAGAAAAGAAAAAAAAATGTTCAGTTTTGCTTCTCTGCTCTTATCAGTAGCAGTTAAGAGACAAATCACAATATAAACATCAGTTATGTCCATTTTCCATACATAAATAACAGAAGTTAAGTCTGATATGCATTCTTTTTTCTTTCCCCATTACTTCTAGGTTTAAAGCACTTCGTCTTTGCTACATAACCTCTAGTTAACAAAATGAACTAACTCTGTCTCCCAGTTGAGACCATCAGTTTCCTCATCTAAACAGACAAAAAGCAGTATTTTACAGAGTCTCTGCTATTTCATTTCATAGTCCAGAGATGATAATAAACATCTGGAAAAGTACATTCTTATGACTAAAATGCTGTTTAAATCCAGACCTTTCCTACAACCCAGTGCTAGACCCTTAAAGTTGTTTATAGTGACAATGGATGCTCTGAGATTTGCAAAGTACTTTGTTTTACTTTAGAGTCGTGTTTCCTATTCACCAACTGTTAATAGAAAAAAAATCCAGGAACAACTCAATGTTACCCAGGCAGGGTTTTCTAAACTGTTTCTAGAGCTTGCCCATGCCATGATAAGACAAATTCAGAAAACTCTGACAAATAAATGTCATTGAAGTCCTCTAACCATGTTTATACCTTAATATCTTTGAAACTTATTACATGGAGTATGAAAGTAATTTGCATTAAAGCACATTTTTTCATAAGATATGCTAAACTGATTACAAAAATTTCATTATTGGATTTCTTTACAACAAAGATAGAGGTACAAGGAGCGTGGCTATTTAAAAACAGACACATTGGATATCAATATAGTAGTGCCAAAGGAAATCAATACAGTTTTTACGATATGCTACTGCTTACTCGGTTTCAAGTAAAGGTTATCCCTAAATGTGTGAAATGAGTAACATAAATATTATTTACCACACTTTTTTGCTTTCCTACTCTCACTTAGGCTGGGAAAATGAAGTTTAAAAATATACCCATACAAGACAGCATTTTATGCATACTTCTCCTGTCTCCTTTCAATACAAAATATCTACCTAAACTTCCTCTTTAGCGTCCACAAAACCTGAATTTTTTTTTTTTTTCCACTAGGAAGAGAGAGGATAAAATATTTCCCCATGAGAGTTGTATTCATCAACAGGTACGTGAAATATCATTAAGCTTCTACTGCAGTATCTCTTTTCATTTACCTTACATGTTAAAGCCCAACAAATACATCCAAATAACAACTCTGGGTTGTTATTTATCCACTTCAAGTCTTTCCATGCCAGCTCTGCTGGGATGAGACAAAGCCCCCAGAAAGGCCATTAATGTTTTGTGGATCTATTGCTCTTCATTCAAGGAGTGTTCATAAGAGAAGTGTGAAACAGACAGATCTTCTTCAAGGTCAAACTTTTTTTCTTTCCACAACGAATGCTGCCTTTGCCTTCCCCTCCACTCACCAGTACGAACCCAAAATGCAAGACTCATCCAGAATGTAGGCGAGGTTCTTGCTGCTTATGGCAAAATAAACAAACAAACAAATAAATAAATAGATCACATTCTTACTGGAATGTAAGAAACATAAGAAAATGGAAGAGACAGGTTGGAGGCAGCCTGAGACTTCTGTTGAAAGCAGCAAAAAGCAATGCACACCCCTGACCTGTCACTAGCTGTGGTAGTGCAGGGAAAGCACCTTTTAGGCTATTAAAGTATCAGTTTCAGCAGAGAGCCATGTCAAGGTGGTTCATTCAGCTCTTTTAGGAGAGTTGTCTCTTAAGAGAATTGAATCAAAAGAAAACTAAGCTAAATACCACAATAAAGCAAGGAACAGTGCTTATAAGCACACAAACACATAGATCAATATCTCTATTGAAGAAACATAAGAAATACCTCAGATTTTTCTTTAACAAAAGACCTGAATTTCTCTGCTAGAAAACACAATAGTATTTTATTGTGTTAAGTTATGTCTGGCCTAAATGCTATTCATTTATCTTGCCAGGCCAAATATTTTTGGCCAGATATGGCAATATTACAAGCAGTGTGGGATTACTAGTGTCTGTTCAGTGAATCCAGAATGGTTTCCTTGCTGATACAGATTTCACAGTGAACATTTTAAGTCTGTAGCATAAACAAATATAAGACTAATTATGTGTGAATGAAAAGAGTCTCCCCTGGGGAAAAGGTTTTCACTTTTTTAATATATTGAGGGAAGATATTTAAGGTCACATAATTTTCACTCCAAAATCTAAAGTGCTCAGGATGCTTAACACTAGTGGTATCTCTTAAGAAAGTAAGAAAGAACAGATTTCTGAGAACTCATCTCAAAAATGTCTTCAAAGATCTTTCTCCAGATGACCATGTTGTTAAAACTGCAATGATTTGCCTTGGTGTATTAAACCTTCTTTTATTTAATCTTTTAGCTAGATGTAGCAAAACAGGAAGAAAAAAATCAGGAGAAAAAACAAGGCAACTCCATTTTCTTCCTCTCAGGGGCATGCTACTGTAAGCTTTGTTTAGGTGTTCATATAGCTGCAAAGTAGGTCCTCTGTTGTCACCCAGTGCTAAGTCTGTCAAATCGAGTACTTCCATGCAAACTCTGACCAAAAGCTGTTTTGGTTAATAAACTCAAAAGTGTGCTCACAGTAGGTGACTTCTGTGGCTTGCTGTGGCATGATTTATGCCATTTCACTACTTCTTCATTCTTCCAGGCTCAGAATGTGTATTATTTTTCATGCCAGTTATATTAGGGGACACCACAGATCCACCTGAACATTACACTGTGTTATTAGCAGGCAGGTTTTCAAAGCACTGAGCACAGTTACTTAGCTGTAACAGCTTCGAAAACTTGCACTCTCTGTCACCCCTCCTGCTCCCCCCCAAAAAGAAATAACCTTTCTCTTCCCTCCCCATTCAGTGTTATGCTTCCTGAGCAACATCTATGGACAGATTCTTTGGCCCTTAATATTGTAACTTAAGCCTTTACATCCTCATGGTCGGAGAGTGAATGTAGAAGTACTCTGTATGCATGTACTTCCTTGTACCTTATTAATGACAGCATTTTTTCTTCTTAATATTCTGCCCATGTTCCTGTTCACAGGAAGGCTGAATGATGTAGACTGTTTCTTGAAATCTTTGCCTTGATGATTTTTCCTTCCTTTATCCACGTCAGCATGAGGTACAATCAAGAAATAAAAGCCTATTTTTGAGATACTGATAGGAATAGCAGAGTGCTTCCCTCCTCACCCCTCCCCTGCACTCTCTCCCTTTTCTCTTTTGAGTAAAAGATAAGTTTTATGTAGGGCTTTCTTTAGGAATCAGATTGATTTTGTCTTCCTGTTCAGTGCTCATCTGTAAATCTTGCCAAAGAGAAGTCTGCATACAGGTCAGCTTCTTCTGAAAGTTCATTCCCATTGTGAAAGTTCATTCCCAATCTTAGTGCTTTTTGCAGGTATTTGCTCCACAGCTTCTATTCCCTCCCCCTCCCACCTGAAATTCTGAACTTTTTTATGTTTCTATAATGTGGAGCTAACAGAATACTTGGTAATAATGCCACATACATTAAACCTTCTGCAGTGACCCACTGAGGCAAGCAGAGAGTTATTAATTCTTTCTCTATTACTATTTTGGAATGAGGTTTATAACTTATTATAAAGTATTTGGTAAGTTACTAAGTGTTGCTCAAAGAGTTCCCCACTGTGTAATACAACATATGAGTTTCCTTTTATCCTACAAGCTATACTAAATCATATAAAATCATTGAAGAAAAAGTAAATAAATCACTAGATTTTCTTCAGCAAAAATCAGCTGGTTCATCTGACCGAAGTCTCAGGTGAAGACTGTGTTTAAAGTCATAATTTATTTTCCCATAATTTTTTGCTGGAGATAACCAGATTCACAAGCCCAGGAACAGCTTTCCTACACAAATTTATTATTAATGCCATATAGTATATTTTTGATCAACCACACATTAAGAAGCTTTGCTCTGAATGAATGTCTTATGATGTGTTACAAGCATTAGAAATCTACTTGCAAAATACGAGAGTCCGGTGCAGATTCTAAGGTAACAGCACTACATCATAGCTTGGATCTATAGGAATGAAACTATTTTTTATAAAGGTTGAGTGTCTTCATCCCAGTAGCTTCTAACAGGTCATGAAACATTAGATACAATAGAGTCAATAATTGTACAACACAACACACCCCACATGCCTCAAGTAATGAAGGCTGAATCTTTGATACATACGCTGGTGCCTGCGTTAGATGCAGACAGGGCAGAGACAATAAGCTATTGTGTTTTTAGCTGAAGTTTAAAAGAAACATATGTAAGGATAAAGAATCCTAAGCCCTAGTCTTAAAGGCTCCCAAAAGAAGAATATGGAGACAATGCACCAACTATGCCCCCAAGCACAACCAGGAGGCTTTAAATCTGCCTGTTTGTCAACATACATATTCTAAAATATAACATTTTAATTTTTTCCCTTTCTTTCCTAAATAGTACATGAAATAGATAAAGCCAATATCTGAGAAGATTAAACTGTTAACTGCATCAAAGGTTGAAAATGTAAGAAGAACCTTTGATTCCTCATTGACATGTATAGAGGAGAAGCTGGAGGTCTCCATTGTGTACAAGAGTTCTGGATCAGGCTCATGAACAGCCATTCAGGTCAGATACATATTGACAACAGTTATTCTTTTCATGGAGGTGCTTACTAGTGCTTTTAAGGACTCTGTTCCACTAGAAGCTGTATACATAGAGGGATAAGGAAACTAATATCCATCTAATGGCAGATTACAATACAAATATATCATGTTTGTTATTGTAACAGTTTAATGTCATTGCTAGCATGGAAAGTGGGCAGTAAAAGGCATTCACTATTAATTCCCATTTTACTTTGCACATAACTGTTCCTTTGTCCATAATGATTAGCAATATTTGGCATCTAGCAGGATCATTCTAATACGGGAAACTAACAAAGTACATCATGCAAAGCCCATACACCTAACCCCCTTTTCCCTAGATACACAATTGTCAAAAGAAGGCACTTCCTTCATTCATACTTTTGAGTCAATCTCTCCAGAATATTCTGTACCCAAGCAATTCTGCTGCACACCTTCTTCACCCAGTTTATCAAACAGACGCAAACTCCTGTTTTTGCAATGAGCAGACTTCACAGCCCTCATGATTTGTCTTCTGATCAGGTCTTGCTGAGCAGTGCAAAGCTTATGGGTGTTAGCCACTGCTATTTTTGTTTGTTAGTGTCTACAGTTGCTTCAATACATAAAAGTAGCTAAAATTGCTCTTTCATTTTAGAAATAAACAACTTGCCCATTTGCAATTGTCTTTGCAGCAAAAATAACTTTGAACATGTAATATAAATCCAATTTCTTCTTGCCTATAGTCTATAAGAGACCTTCAAATGGTTTGGAGGTGTGCTTGATGTTGCAGCACTTTCAAGAAAATGGTGTTCCTTCAAATAGACCAATGGGGTCATTTCAGTATATCTTATACTCTGTATACCTTCTGGAAATTAACTCAAAGTACATACCCTCCTTTCTTATGCAAAGTATTCAAAACAGGCACACTGTTATATTTTTTATTTTACAACACGAAGAGCTCATTATGTGCTTAAACAGTAACTTAAATTAAAATGTTATGCAAACACAAATTTGATGTCAAGCAACTAGGGAATATTCTCTTTTGGGATGTTAAACCAATAACACAATTAAACCATGGCAGAGAACCAAGATAAGCAATTATAGACAACAGTGTCATAAAAGGGAATAACCCTATATCTTCTTTTCATACTTCTGTGTATACAGCAAGAAAACAGAGAAGTGTGTATTAGTATAATATAAATTTTGGGTTATTTTTTATGCACATAAATATGCACACCAAAATTACTATATGATATAGGGGGAGGGAAGCCAACTTCTGTTCACCACCTATAGTCACCTTCCTTAGAAATCTGAGCTGGAAAAGCAAAATGTGAGGGACAAAATTCCAGAAAACACATGAACAGAATTCTGTCCTCATAACAAGAGCTTTCAAAAACTCTTCTTAGAAGTTCCTGATAGTTAATCTTACCGAAAACATGCTCTTCAAGAAATAAAACACCAATCCACAAATCTTCAAGGGGGTGTGAATAGCACTAGTAGAAATTGCAAACACAGTCCTGGACTTTTTGATAGAATTTGAAGAAACACTAGGAATAATACCAGCAGCTTTTAGAACTTTTCTTTGGTATATTGGGTAGCAGAGGCTGACAGCTTGTATAGAAAAATAAACGCAGAATACTCTTAAGCCATTTCAACTTCAAGGATATGAACCTGTAAATAGAATAGGGTTTTAGTATAAATCATAGGTAAATTGAAGGGCTCTTCACCCCTACTTACCCCTGCCCCAATTTTTGAGAGAGCGATACTGCTCTTTTGACTGCATGGGGACAGTTTTTGTAGTGAAGACAACAATTTAGTATGATTTTCCCTTTCAATGTTGACAGTTTAATTACTCTGTGAAAATAACAGAAATGGAGATCTATCTTTGTTCACCACCAGGCAATAGAACATAAGCTGAAACAATCATCAACATCAGGGAAAAGTTTTAGTAGACGGAAGAGGGGTATACTAACTTTGGTAAAGGATGGATGGATTTCACAGTTATCTAGAGTGAGGGTGTTAGATGTCAAATAGAAATATAGAAAGGAAATTTCTATGGCAGGATTCATTTCATGTTAAAGTTCTTGACTCAGATTGATAAAAAAATTATCTTCAGGAAAGAAAATGGAATATTGTGATCAACTAGAGCAGCCACTGTAGGGAAAAATGTTGTCACAAGCTAAAACTGACTATATTTAGTTAGGTGCTATAAAAAAAGCCAGAATAAAAAGGGATAACAGTAAAACTATACAATGCAGTTCTTTCTCCACTGTCTTGATTCCATTATCCACTTTGGTATTCTTTCAGAAACTAACTCCCTGCTGTGAGGAATTTGCAAGAAATCTGCATTATAGTAATTGTTCACTGTAATTTTCTGCAAAGGCTGATCTCACAAAAAAATTGCTTCTTTTCCTTTTCTTTTCCTTTTTTTTTTTTTTTTTTTTTCCCCAATTACCATTACATAATGAACATACAGAACTCAGAATTACCCATATTTAATAAAACATTACAAAAGTCAAACTGTGTAACTCCTTTATCATTTCATCAAATATTCCCCCTGGCTGATTGCCACTGGACAACTTCCTTGACAGTCACAGAAGACTTATACTATATTTATACACCTTCAGTTTTTGATTAGTGTTGAAACATGTCCAGAGCATAGCCATCATAAATTATTTACATTTACAATAGCTTAGGACACCTTCTTTATTTTTTTTTTCTCTTGAAATATCAATATTTCTTCTAAATTATTTACATTCATACAGTTCCACACCACAAGAAATTTAATCTTGTTCTGTCTTCTCACTGGGCTTCCCCCACACTCTTAAATTTGATTATCTGCTAATGTTGAGCTGTAAGTTAACTTCAACGCAATTTTTGTATAAAGTTTCTAAACATGATTGTGCTTGATTCAGTGAAAAAACTCATTACTTTTAGTGGCAGCAGAATTGCTCTTAGAACTTTATAAATGGAATGTACTTCTAGTATTGCTTCACTGACCTGACACCTTTTTATTTAGGGCGGAATATACAATTACACACATACATATGGATTTGTTAACACTTTGGATCGTACTTGTAAGTGTCTGTGAGCTTTTACTGACATAATCCAGTATGCCCGTAATTCCACTTATTTATTTTAAGCCTCTTCATGGTCTTTCTAGGTAGCATTTATTAGATCAGGTCAAGTACTGTGCGAATGTGGCCATTCTGTTTCCAGACCTCAGGCATGGCCACCTCAGATGTCTGCACCATTTTCCCATCTTGCAGTTCTAGAAGGAGCATGAGATTTTGGCAACTTTGCCTCACAGGGTAGGCAGCCTAGATTTCTGAAGCTTCTATGTGAGAAATGGTAAAATCTTGTATATGCATTAGTATCAGAACTATAGAATTAATGAATTAATTTAGGAAATTCAACTTTAAATTTCATCCTTTTATACATATTTTTATGACATCTCCTTTGGTTTAAAACGTAGTATGAAAAATTTTATATATACAATATCAATATAAATATATAAATAAAATGTAAATATAAATGATAGCAAGTCCATATTAAAATAAACATATCTTTTTCTTAAACAGTGAAGAAAATATATTATTTTACATTATGTTACATTAGTGCAACAGTTTCCTTTTTGACTTTAAAAGTTATTATAAAGATAATGAAATAAAGCTTTCCTTTCTTGAGCCCAGAAGCTACATGAGCATGTGGGAAGGGAGAAGCCTGCTCTGCCAAGAAGTTCAGCTCGTAAAGAATAAGAAAATGTGGTCAAAAAAGGATGAGTGGGAGTCTTCTTGCTTGTTGCAGTAGAGATGGCTCTGCTGGAGATCATGCTCTGCTCCAGGACTTCTGTATGCTTCCTGGACAACTTGATGGGAGACGCTAAGACAAAACACTCTGCACTCTATGCACAGTGCTAACAGCTAGAAAAAATAATTGCTGTCCAATTGTGCTCTAGCTTACATTAGCAAGACTCTGTTGACTTCCTTACAGATGTTTCTAAACGAGTGGTGGAACTAAATGAAATGAGATGCAGGATCATTAGCTATAAGAATCTTTTCCAGTTCTAGCGGGCTTTGGTCATTCTTTTCGCTGTGAAAAGTACTGCAAGATCCTAGATAAAATCTTAGGAGAGGCTAAAAACTCAGGTAATTCATGTAAATAAATTAATTAAATGAAAATAACCATAAGATTTAGGTATTCAATTCTACAGCATTGCAGGGCTTTTCCTAATAATATACTCACATACTATACTCATAAAAAGACATAATTATCTGCTTTAAAATAAATACATCACTTTATTGGAGACACAAATGATTATTCAAGATAGAAGCCAAAGAGGAATCATATATTTTCCCTCTAGACAGCTTTCTTGGAAGAAAACAATGCACAATACATGAGCATTTCTTTAAGGCAATGTGCAAACACTGAAAAAGATTTGGGATAAACATAAGAAAGCAGTGAATACAGTGAGTCCTTAAGGTGCTCCAGTAATGTCATTTTAACTACAAGTTAGATGTGTAAGAGAGATCTCACTATTTCCACCTCTATTTGGATAAATTCACTTAATGCTGCCTTGTTATTGTTGTTTTGTTTTTAATTCTTTACCTGAGTCAAGCCTTTGAAGCGCCACTTGGTATTGAAGTTAAAATGTTTGTATTCATTTTCATGATAGAGATGCCAGATTAACTTAGTCAAGTTCTAATACCTTTCACTTCATCCAATAGCAAAAGAAAGAGCCCCTTTTCTGCCTTCAAAGTATATTTTTTTCCTGAAGATTTCTTCTTTTTTTTTTTAATATATAGTCCAAAGGGCACTTAACTCCCAGATGAACAGACTCACTAAAACATTGCTTTTGAAACTGAAGAGTAATATAAGCATTTCTGGACAATCATCCTAAAAAGTTCTGATTCAGAAAGTATTTAAATGTGTATGTTAGGATATGAGAAATCCCTATGAAACTGAAGTAAAGCTAGATCTGTGATTAAGTACAGTTTAACTTGTGGTCTGTATTTGCATTTATTTTTACTGTAAATGCAAGCTGTAGAAAGAAAAATACTAAGTTATTTTGAAACTGAAAACACGTGATACAAAAACTGGGGCAAAAATGTCTTTTGGAAGCTGGTAACGCAGCACGTTGCAGCAAGTAGTACAACTAACAGGGACAGAATCACAGGGCCAAACTAGAGATATCCTCTGACATGTGTCAGAAAGGGCAAGAAATATTAATAATTGACCTAACATTAATCAAGTGACATGTGATTCCTGCAATTTAATGATATATGGTGGTTCATAAATGGGCACCTAACTGGAAACTACAGAGACTTGTATTCTCGAAAGGGGGATGTCAGGACGTAAGGAAGAGGGGCAGATGAGGTGTTTTAATGGGATGCATCTAGCCATGATACGTGATGGGGCTGCTACCCCTGCTCTGAGCGCAGCCACCATTGATAACAGTGCCCACACACCCTGATTTCAGTTCCTGGCCTTACCTAACAACACCTACGGCACGTGAGACACAACTAAAGGTATTGTGAAGCTCTTTTCAATTTCACCATAATAACTCACAAGAACTAACAAGACAAGACTATGCAATACTTATTACAACAGACAAGGACATGAATGTTGGGAGTGGTGGTGTCAGCAAACAGGAAAATCTCTGGTAATTTCTTTGATAATTCTCTATTTTTGCTGCCAGCTACCCAACATGTCTGGAGAAAAGGAGGCTGAAGGGAGACCTTATCACTCTCTACAACTACCTGAAAGGAGTTTGTAGCGAGGCGGGGGTCGATCTCTTCTCCCAAGCAACGAGCAATAGGATGAGACAAAATGGCCTCAAGCTGCACCAGGGGAGGTTTAAATTGGATATTAGGAAAAAATTCTTCACTGAAAGGGTTATCAAACATTGGAACAGGCTGCCTAGGGAAGCTGTCAATCACCATCCCTGGAGGTATTTAAAAGATGAGTAGACGTGGTGCTTAGGGACATGGTTCAGTGGTGGGTTTTGGCAGTGTTAGATTAATGGTTGGACTTGATGATCTTAAAGGTTCCTTCCAACCTAGACAATTCTGTGGTTCTATGATTCTATGAACAGCTTTAAAACCCAGGAATAACAAGGGGGAGCTCTGACTTGCCTCCATCTGAACTTCTGCATTCCACCATCAGTTTCCCGATTCACTATCATCATAGAAAATAAAGATATTCTCTTTCGTCACAGCTATCCAGATTATATTACCTTTTGATTCCTTCCCAGTCTGTGTCATTAGCAAATTTCAGCAACATTTCACCTAGCTGTTATGTTAGGTAAAAAATTTAAACATGATTGACTCTAAAGTGATCTCCGAGAAACCTCTTTCTAACAAGAGATTAATCACAGGCTTTTATCACTCTAAACACTCTCTTTATCAAAGCCTGTTTGAATCTTCTCCTCTAGTCAATGAATGCATGAATAAAAATTTCCTACTACTTAATCAGCTACTCTTTTCAAGATGAACTAGTAAATTCTGTGTGCCTCCATACCAGATATTCTGGTTCAGGATTAATGTCTCTGTGTTAATTTCATCTAGAAAACCGGTCATTTTAAAGAAAGATACTATATTACAGCAATATAATTTACCATTGGTAAAATATTTGGATGCTAAAATATTTGCACATGTCCATTTGCATCTATAATTCTTTCTGAAAAAAATGTTCTAAAGTCAGTCATGTTACCAAGCTCAGAATAATGTGTCTATTCAAATACCTGCTCTTGCAAAATCCTGACAGGACATTGTCTGTTTAAACTATTTTGAGCACATCGTATTCTTTTCATTCCACTTCACATGTAATTGTTGGTCTTTTTTTTCCCTGCATTTTTTCCCTGCATTATTCACAGTACTTGTATCCTCAAAGGTGAAAACACTTCAATATTTTGGAATTATACCTAGGTTATCTTTCTCATTTCATAATGCCATGCTCATTCTTCTTTTTTACCTAAGTGGCTGAAGAGCTTATTACTCTTTACTTTTATTAAGTTTGAAAGTCATAAGGCTTTAAACTGTATTTTTGTCTCCGCTCTGCATTACAACATTATGCATTAAATGAACTTCAGTATATCTAGAACAGTAACTTTATTAAACATCTAGTGGCAAAACTTAGAGAAAACTAAAGCACCAGAGGAAACAAATATTCACATATTTTGGCAGCTTAGCATTACAAAATTAATATATTCTATATACTGTAGAAGACTGACTGAATTATTATTTTCCATCTGACCCCAACCATGGTTCTTAAAAGTATTTTTTGTATGTCAAAAGCACCTTGTCCTTGTCCCAACGAAAAGTATTTGTTGCATGCCATACCACCTTGTCCCTGAGAAAGCATGAACTAGTCTTTGCAGAAAAGAAGAACATGTAACGTTAGCTTCATTCAGAAGTCATGATATTAGAAGTTTGTGGATTTATTTGGTTTGGGGGGTTTTGTTTGTTTGTTTTTAAAATCAAATGCAGTCTTGTAATCTCTTAGTTCTCCTATTTGTAAAAATGGATGAATAATACCTGCCTGTCTTCCCCAATGAATCTCCCTACAGCGATGGCTGAAGAAAATCAAAGAAACATAAAACAGTGGAGAAGTCAAAACTTGTAATTTTATTCCATCTTTAAGTTAAGAGCATTCTTTCTTACATTAAAGCTCTGTTCCTCCCTTCTGCCCTGCTCTCACCTAGAACTCAGTTGCTCCAGTTAGTCGTTCCTGAACAAAAGAGGTAATTGTGTGAGCAAACACAAAGTTTTGGAGAATTTTATTGTGATAAGATATTAATACACAAAACCTCCCAAATTTCTAAAGGGAAAAATCCAAATCCCTGCTCCAAAATTCAAGGGCAATTTAGAGAAAACAGTTAACACCAGCAACAGATCCACAAACTAATTATTTTTAGCAGAAGTTTTCAAAAAGAAATTTCAACCCAAGGCAGAGGTTTGCTATGGAAAATATCCATCAAAATAGTTAAAATTCAGAATTTCAAAGAGTGTTGTGGAACATTATTTCATCATCTGACATTTTCTAACACAAATTGAAAATTCAGTCTATCTTCCAATACATTGCAACTAAAAATAGATAATATCATAGTACTTTACTTTTTAAGATTTGTATCAGATAAGTGAATCACCAGAGCTGCTGGGGATTCACTGTCCATAGCCATCATGTGAAAGCTGAGAAGAGCTAACTCTTGGAATCCAAGGAAAGGTTCTTCCTGCAAAGACATTTTTCAAAAGAGTAGCCAATAACAGCTGTAACACGTACCTATCTTAGGCAAAAATATGCACCCATCAAATCTGTGAATTACAAGTCCTTACATGATCTTATTATTATCTCAATATTTTCTCCACAAACCTACAAGAAGTGCATATACAAAATAAAACCAAACAAAATAACTCTGGCTGGATTTCTTTTCTTCTAAAGGGCTGCTATAATCACTGAATCAAACCAAGTATTATAAACAGATGATTACGTTAATTTAAAATGGCTGCATTGATGTTTATGCAGCACTTGTGTCTGTACTTATTTTATTATGAATGCTTTGTTAAACAGCTATAACTGGTCAACCACCAGCAAAAGTAAATTCATTTTAAGGATTATTGCCCAATAAATAATTTGCTGAGGCTTATCTAAACCATATTTAATAAAATTCCTAACCCTTAAAATAGAGCAAATTCATTTGCAGCAATTACTGAGGGCTTATAATTGTCATGTGCTCTGTGTGTTTTACCATATACTTTACAGAGGGTAATCAGATACCTACAGATAGGTAGCCATTAAAATTAAACACTTTTATTGTGCTGTTAAGTTATTTCCAAAATGATGCATTAACTATCTTTAGAAAATTAAAGCTGTGAATAATGTGTTCACATTATTTCAAGAATGCCTTGGTAAGGATATGCTTCTTTTCTTCTGGAAGAAAAGAAACAGAAAATTCAGCATCAGCTAAAATATTCACCAGCAAGAGAAGAGAGAGAGAGAGACAGTTCCACCTGTGACTTAAAGAAAAAATGGCCCTTAGGGTCAAAGCAGTGATCTTTTCTCCTAAACGTAAAAGAATGGGTAATAAAAATATAGCAAAAAAAAAAAAATCCTCTATGGAAATGTTGACGAGGCATTCATAGAAGATAACAATAACATAAGGAAGAAATAGCATTCCTTCTAAGAGCAAACATAGAAGACTAGATCTGTAGTTATGGAAGTAAAGTTTCTGATTTAATTCCTGGATATACCAGAGAATCCTGAAGTAATTTGGGACAAGCCCTTTGAACTTTCTGTGTTCCTATTTTTTTAAACTTCAAAGTAGATAGAGAGGCTTCTCTGTTTCAGAGAGATGGATAAGAGTGTGTGAAAAGCCTGGCCACATCCATTTTGGCTAACAGTACATTTCTAATCAATGGCATTTTGAGATCAGCTTTTACCTTATTGGTTTCTGAAGATATTAACTATGTGATATCTTTGATTGGAGAAAACGATATTGGCTGGCCTGCTTCCACCATGGTCTTGCTGGATTTACGAACAGGTGCAAACACCTAAAATCGTGCTAGATTACTTTGGCAGTGTTTGGAATAAAAGCTTCATGAATTTGTGTTGTGTCAGATGAATGAAAGATCATTTAGCCACTTTCTCCTCAGTTCCCCCCACTCCCATTAAGAAGCCTCTGATGTTCAAAATTCAGTTTGTATGGACTGTAACAAAGGTTCCTGCAATTACAAGGTGAAAACTCTGACAAGCGTTATCTGTTTTGGCGGTAAAATTAGAATATCTGTTAGGAAATTATGATGAATGGTAGCTATATCTGCTTTTTATTTTTCTGAAAGAAAAGTACTACTGAATTACAACTACAGTTGAAGAAAAGGAAACTAAATTGGTTCTACGTAAGTTGTTAGACTCTCCTGGATATTTTATGATTGCTGCCTTAACCTGAGTTCCCTAAAATCAGATATAATGTTCAACATAATGAGAAGTAAATGCAATACCAGTTTGTGAGCTGCCCTACCTTGTTAATTGAAGTTATAAATCGATTTACATACTCAATTATTATAATTGTAAATATATATTAATTGTCATTCTCCTGTCTGGAGGCTGGTATTGATTAATAAGATTTTTAGTCATTAACAAAATACTATCTTTTTTATTTATTTATTTTTCCTTAAGAGAAACTCTCATCAGTCAAAATCTAAAGACTTTTCAACTCTTAACATGTTTTCCTTTCAGGAAATTCTTATTAATAGCTAAACTTATTCCCTACAGAGCAAATGAAAGTAATACTATCTGTTTTCTTAAAGGTTACTAATATCTTTTGCAATAAAACAAAGTCAGAAATATTTCCTTAAGTTGTTGCTGAGAATTTAAGGGTTTTGAGGCAACTTAGAATTTTATGAGTCCTTATGGTTCTACAGTTCATCATTCCAATATCTAAGAACTAAGTGAGTAGATATAAGTTGTTTTTTTCTCATAATAGTGCAACTTAACTAAAGCATTTGGTTTGCAGATTGATAGAAGAAAATTGTCTTTTCTTATCACCTTCTGGGTAGATAGTGTATTGCAAAGGGAAACTTTAAAAAATATACTAAAAATATCTGCAGGGAAAGAGCAACTAGTCACTCTACTTTGGCAGTGATATAAATTGTGTGAAAGAACTAGAGCAGACCAAGTAAACAGTTTTCAAATTGAAATAATATTGCTGCTATTCTTTGGTTTATGCTCTTTTGGTAACTGCAAATCATGGCATTTGCCTATAAAATTATAACAAGTGTTGATACAAAACACTGTTAAATTTATATGCTTATTTTCACAAATTAGAAATAATTTTTGTTATTTACCAGATTGAAAAACAGATTTTTCATACTTAGATATTGAGGTGTTTTGTTTTGTTTTTTTTTTTTAGCTAACAGAAATCACAGCTGTAACAAAAAACATCTTCTCTACAGATAATTCAGGGCAGAAATCTGTCACTTGTTGCATTCCATCATGGAAACATCCTACACCATACAGGATATATGATTTTATTTTTCATTTGACCATATTTAAGAAGGAATATTTGCCTTTTTAACCTTTGCAGTGTCAAAACCATATTATGATCGGCAATATTGACACTCCATCTGTTAAATTATGTGGGATGTTTTATAGGAGGAAAAAAAAATGAAAAAAAAAAAAAACAAACTTGTGTGATGCCTGTTTGTAGTCATAGTCTACATGTTCAGTCTACATTTTTTTCTCCAAATAGACTTAAAGAAAACCATAGTATAAACAGTGGTAAGAAATTCAAGCTCTCCATTGAAATTACAGTGTCATGTAAGTAAGGAATCTTAACCAATTTTCATTGGTTTAGTTCTAGAGATAAAACTGTACAGGTAGATCTCAGTTCCATAAATCTTTACCCAACTTTAGCATTACATGTATGGTTAGCCTCATTAAACACAAAGAATGCAAGGCTCAAGAATTACATTAATAATTTCAAGACTAGAGTCACATTTTTTAAATACTTTAGAGATGTTTAAAGATGAAAAATGTTTTATAGATATTTCTAATAGACAGGGTATTTTTCTTTCCTCTTCTATGCATTTTTTCCTTCAGGAAAGTGCACAACAAAGATTTTCCTATGAAAATCAAACAGCAGAAGCAGATTACATTAACCTCTGGACAGAAATGGCTAGGAATTTTCCAACATAAGATTTTTTAAAAAAGAAGTTTGGATCAATCTCAGTCAAAACTTCTCTACATAAATTTAATCAGGAGTATTTTCTTTCACTGAAGGATTAATTGATTACCAGAATAAAAAGAGCTGTGAGGGAGAAAAAAAATATCATAGAAACATAGAATGGTTTGGGTTGGAAGGGACCTTAAAGATAATCTGGTTTCAACCCCCTTGCCATGGGCAGGGACACCTCCCACTAGACCAGGTTGCTCAAAGCCCCATCCAACCTGGCCTTGAACACTTCCAGGGATGGAGCATCCACAACTTCTCTGGGTAACCTGTTCCAGTGTCTCACCACCCTCATAGTGACAAATTTCTTCCTAATATCTAATCTAAACCTACCCTCTTTAAGTTTAAAATGGTTACTTCCTCGTCCTATCACTACACTTCTTGATGAAGAGTCCCTCCCCATCTTTCCTGTAGGCCCCTTTCTAATTACTGGAAGGCTGCTATAAGGTCTCCCTGGAGTCTTCTCTTCACCAGGCTGATCCACCCCAATTGTCTCAGCCTTTCTTCATAGGAGAGGTGCTCCAGCCACATGGTCATCTTCTTGGCCCTCCTCTGGGCTTGCTCTAACAGGTTGATGTCCTTCTTATGTTGAGGCTCCAGAGTTGGATGCAGTACTCCAGGAGGGGTCCCAAGAGAGTGGAGTAGAGGGGCAAAATCATCTCCCTCAAGCTGCTGGCCATGCTTCTTTTGATGCAGCCTAGGATGTGGCTGGCTTTCTGGACTGCAAGCACACATTGATGGCTCTTGTTGAGCTTCTCATCCACCAGCACCCCCAAGTCCTTTTCCTCAGGGCTGCCCTCAATCCATTCTCTGCCCAGCCTGTATTTGTGCTTGGAATTCCCCAACCCATGTACAGGACCTTGCACTTGACCTTATTGAATTTCATGAGTTTTACATGCGTCTACCTCTCAAGTCTCTCCAGGTCCCTCTGGATGGCATCCTTTCCCTCCAGCATGTTGACCACTCCACACAGCTTGGTGTTGTCAACAAACTTGCTAAGCGTGCAGTCAGTCCTACTGTCCGTGTCACCGACAAAGATGTTGAACAGCACCAGTCCCAGTACTGACCTCTGTGGAATGCCAGTCATCACTGGTCTCCACTTGGACACTGATCCATTGACTGCAGCTCTTTGAGTGCGACCATCCAGCCAATTCCTTATCCACCGAGTGGTCCAAGGATGTCGTGCAGGACAGTGTCAAATGCCTTGCACAAGACCAGGTAGATGTTGTCATTTGCTCTACAAAATTGTCTAAAAATGCAGAGTGCAGACTTCTTGACCAGATCAGTGTAGGATATAGGAGATTCAGTTCAGTTTGGTGCAGGTATACCTAAGCATCCCAGCTTGCATAGCTTAACATAAATAACTCACTATCTCACTATTGGAAGTGTTCTATAGATATACATCCCTAATTTAATATGTATTGGAATATATCTAATTCAATATATGATACTATAACACTTGGCTTCATCATTAGGTAATAGAGAAATGTAGAAACATAGAAAACTAGGGCTGATATAAGAAGATCACCCACTTCGGTCTTTTGTTTCTAGACATGACTTACATATCTATATGATACCTGACAAAAGTTTCTGCATCCTCTTCGTAAATGATGAGAACATTTCCACAACTTCTTCAGGCAGTCCACTCTAAAAATTCACTGTTCTTTTTGCTAGAAATATTTTCTCAAATCAAATCAGTCTTCCTGACTCTGAATTAAACCTCTTGGCCTTTGTTCTCATTACCTTTGATTATTTCCTTCCTTATGACAGTAGCCTTTTACATGTTTGCCTAATCATCCCGTTTTTTCTCTACTTCTGTGTGCGTTTGTACACTAGAGAAACACAAGTCTTTAATTCTTTTCATAGGCAATCATTTATAACCCTATGATCATTCTCCCTGCTGTACTCTGGACCACAAATGAACACCTTCTTTATCTTTTGTGAATTCTGATGCCCAGAACTGGGCATTTATGATGATGTAAACTTTGCCACCCAAATTCCTAGTTCTCTATATTGACTGGGAGAGGAACCTAGAATCAGCTGTGCTTGGTCAGATGAACTCTAGATTTACTGTTTCTCCTTTATTCAAAAGATTTTCTGGACGTCCTAATAAATCCATGTCAGCTTTCATTGGTTGCATTGTTATGCTTATAAATCAATTTGTTATCATTCCAGTATTCCTGTTGGAACTCAAGTAATGCTAAAGAAATTTTCTTAGCTCACTTTTACACATATTCTTTCCACTGTGACATACACTTGGCCACACATTGTCTGCTCTGGATATTCACGGATACTATATGTGGATATTGAAATGGAATTCTGACTTTAATTGCCTCTCTGTCTATTTTTACGTGAGTAAATTAAATTTAATATTCTTTGTTACTTAAATGGCAGGAGTTGTTTATATTCACCGTATACCTTAAGAACAAACTATCATTACTTTATTTATCTCTTTCCCTTCCTTTTCTAACTGTAGAACCCCACAAATAACAACTTCCCTTCCTCACATCACATGGTCATTAGCAAGCTTTAAATATAATATTTCTAAAATAATTTTTGCTTCATGCCAAGGTGTAATTCTTTGGCATGTTGCTCTACCTTAGAATGTCCTTTTCTCTGTCCTTTCTGTATGACTACTCCCTTCCTAACTAATTCCCCACACCCCACAAACAGTGGAACAAAAATAAATTACCTAATCATAACATTGCTGCTGTCAAACACTAGAGTTCCTGCCTGAGTATTATACCTATCCCATATTTTGGTCTGTTCCTCCTATTCAACATAGCATCTCTTTGTAACTACTGAAGTATTTGTACAGTTTCTATCACAATGTGCACTCATACTTGCTTGGTATTTAGGATCTAGTTAGTGTGATAAACACAACAAGAAATTAACCATGTTTTATTTTTCTAAATTGCTGTCACCTTTGCCAGTAGTGGAAATATCTAAGGTGAGAGGAGGGAAAGGGGGAGGGGGAAATTAAAAAAAAGAGCCAAAAAAATTATAACCGAATGCATGGAATACTGGAAGTACTTTGGCATATTTTTTTTTTTTCTCCAGAATCATAATCTGTTCCAGTTTGGAAATAATATGGTCAGCAAGGATAGAGGGTCTTTACTAGGACTATGAGAAAATCATGTTCAAGACCACCTGAGAAGCCTGAACATACACAAGTCCATGAGACCCAATAAGATGCATCCCAGGGTCCTGAGGGAATTTGCTGATGCGGTTGCTAAACCATTGTCCTTCGCATTTGACGTCATGGCAGTCAGGAGAAGTCCTGTGTGACTGAAGAAAAGGGAACATCACATCAATTTTTAAAAAGAATAAAATGAAGGACCCTAAGAATGACTGGTCAGTCAGCTTCATCTCAGTGCCTGGTAAGGTCATGGAACAAGTCCTAATGGAAGTTATATTGAAGCATATGGAAGATAGAGAGGTTATTAGAGATAGCCAACTTATCTGGTGGCCTTCTATGATGAAGTGACTGCATCAGTAGACAAGAAAAGAGTAATTAATGTCATCTACCTGGATGTTTTTAAGGCCTTTGGTCGCCCATAACATTCTTGCTGCTAAATAGGAGAGATATGGATTTGATGAATGGGCTGTTTGATGGTTAAGGAACTGGCTGGATGGCCGCATTCAAAGAGCTACAGTCAACCACTCAATGTCCAAGTGGAAACCAGTAACCAGTGGCGTCCCTCAGCACCCATGCTGGGATCAAAACTATTTAATATCTTTATCAATGGCATAGACATTGGGTTTGAGTGCAGCCTCAGCAAGGCTGTGGATGACATCAAGCTGAGTGGTACACTATAGGGAAGGGATGTCATCCAGAGGGACCTTGACAGGCTTGAGGAGTGAACATCATGAAGTTCAACAAGGCCACGTGGTCTTGTATCTCGGTCATGGCAATCCCAAATACCAGTACAGAATGGGGCATCAATTGATTGAGACCAGCCCTGAAGAGAGGGACTTTATGTCTGGAATACTGGTGGATGAAAAATTGGATATGACCTCACAATGTGTGGTTGCAGCTCAGAAAGCCAACCGTATCCCAGGCTGCATCAACAGAAGCGTGGACAGCAGGTCAAGGGAGGTGATTCTGCCCCTCTACTCAGCTCTGGTGAGACCCCACCTGGAGTACTGCGTCCAGCTCTGTGGTCCCCAGAACAAGAACGACACGGACCTGTTAAAGCAGGTCCAGAGGAGGGCCACAAAAATGATCAGAGAGCTGGAGCACCTCTCTTGTGAAGAAAGACTGAGACAGTTGGGGTTGTTCAGCCTGGAGAAAAGAAGGCTCTGGGGACACCTTATTGTGGCCTTTCAGTACTTAAAGGAGACAAGAAAGATGGAGAAGGACTTTTTACCAGAGTCTGTAGTGATAGGACAAGGGGCAATGGTATAAAACTGAAAGAGGGTAGATTTAGATTGGATAGAAGGAAGAAATTGTTTACAATGAGTGTTGTGAGACACTGGAACAGGTTGCCCAGAGAAGTTGTGGATGCCCCATCCCTGGAAGTTTCCACAGTCATGTTGAACAGGGCTTTGAGCAACCTGATCTAGTGAGAAATGCCTTTGCCACAGCACAGGGGTTGGACTAGGTGATCTTTGAAGGTCCTTTCTGACCCAGACCATTCTATGATTCTATGACACTGTGACTTGACATTTGGAATAAGTAGAAGTTAAACTTGTACTCTTAGGAATTCGGAAAACTTTGTAGAGAGACAAAACCACAGTGCAAGATAGGTAGGAAATCCAAAGAACAAACAAGTGCTGAAGTAATTAAAGACTTATTTTGCTAATGTTCCAGGTTTTACTACATACTAGGTATAGTTTTACAGTCACGAAAAGTTGGTATTCAGATAGCATACAGAAGGCAATGACTACTAATTTGATCTGGGAATATTTAGTCATTGACTACAACAATGATTTTTTTAAAATGCGAGACAATAGATATTTCATAAATTCATTCTGATACCACTGAGATTTAACAACTATATCATTATACAGTCCTATGCAAATATATCAAAGTAGAGGGAGATTTAAGTAGGACATGGCTTTATACTGCTTTTCTGTATATGTGGGAGTTTTGCTACATGCATTTAGAAAATGTGACTTCTTAATGTGCCATTCAAGTTGTTGAGTAATCTTCTTAGAAAAAAGTAGTTTCATCAGTCCTTTATTGGTATCAGAAAGCATAGCAGAAGTGTAACATCCCTGTATTTCTCAATTAGGATAAACTGAAAGCTGTAATTATGTCCTGGTTTGAGGTAAAACAGGACCAATTTTGTACAATAAAAACAGCTAAGGGCCTTAAGCTTAAGTTTAAGAGCTTAAGCTCTTAGCTGGGCCTTTTCTAACTACTGAAATTAGCAGCATATTGTGCAGACACTGTTCGCTCTCAGAGTGACAGCAGCTTCTTACTATTTTGTTAACTTGATTATTCAATTAGGATAGAAAGGCATACCATTTCAAATTTGAATTTTAATCTTTTTTGGATTATTTGAGATTATTAGGTTGCTGAACAGCAAAACTGGTAACCATGTGGATGTCTTTAAAATATAGCTTTTTTAAGATTGCCGTTAAACAATCTGATTCAGACAGCTGTAACTTGGCCAGTGTTTCCTAATTAGTTCTCATGTGAAAGATTTTGAAAGATATGGAAAAATATTCCCAGAAATTGGCCAGATAAAGAGGAAAACAAACATCAGGCACTTGCATTTTTTTCCTGTTGATCTTTTGTTTGTATAGCCAAAATGGACACTTTTAAAAGTTTGAATAATATATTTTCCCTAGGTTTTATAAAAACCTTGTGCTAAAACTCACAGTAGAATTTGATTTAGAAATTATTATTTTAAACATAATCTCTGGTTAAAACATAGCTCCATAAGTCAGTAAAGTGCATTTTTGACTACACATTTTTAAAATATGCTAATAAATCCTAAATGCAAAGGATTTACAAATCTTCCTTGCACTTGGGATACAAATGACAAATGTATAAATTGGGACTTGAAAGCTGTTCAGTTAAGATCATCTTATCTTATTTGAGGCTGACATTCCAGAAAAAGTAGCTCTTCAATACTATGTATCAGGACTCAGACAGCAAGACACTTCAAGACAGACACTTTAAAAAAGCATGTGTATTTCAGTTAAGCACTCTAACAACACTTTGTATACATAAAATGAGGTATAAAACCTCTTAGAACACTGAATTATTTCCTTTCAAATCTGCAGTGTTTCAGAAAGCTGAGAGCATGGGAAACTACTTAGTATACAATGAATTTTAAACAGCACTCTCCTAACCCTTAGTGGATATTCAAGTCTGAAAAGAAATAGATTTCACAGAATATAGGGCACAATGGAGAAGCTGTGATTCTAGCTGTTGCTCAGGTACAGGAATTGTCTGTTGAACAACCCAACTGTGGCAACCACCACGTACCCTGCCTCGAATTATGTGATATGGGGCTGCCCTTCTTCCATTCTCTTCACTCTAAATCTGGGTTAATAGGTTGAGGATGGCAAAACTGTGCCACCTTAGGATCATTCATACTGGGGGGGGAAGGTTGTGTCAGGTGCTTTCCATATCATGTAGTAAACAGTGAAGGGGTTATAAACAGAAACTTCTGTAAGTTAGTTTGCCACCCGATTTCTTTCTCGTCATCCTTTCGGGGTCACTGAAAGTAGCTGCTCACCTGCTTTATTCTTAGGTACTAGCACTACCCAGGGACTACAGCAAGGACAGGAAAGTACGAAGGTAAAACTTGTGTCCTTTACATACAGGTGTTCATGAATATTTTTATTTTTCTTGATCACCTGTACATAGGTACATGTGATGAATGTCTGTGAACCTTTCAGAATTTTGCCTGCCTCTGTGGTATTTTATGTGTTGTGAAATACAACAAAATGCTATCAGAGGCACAATTCTGTTACCACTTTAACATGAATGTTGGTGGCACTGCCAGTGATATTTTCTGAATAAGGTACTTGTTCTTGTCTTATTATATTCAATCTGCTAGGCGAGTTTCCTGTCAGAATAAGTGTTAGAATGGACTGCTGAAAACTCTGGTTGTAGTCAGAAAAGTGGCTGTCAGAAGTGGCTCGTTATTTAACATTTTGGTTATTCTTTGTGTAATTCATGACTACTTTCCTGTCAAAAGTAGTCTTTTACAATAGCTGACACTACAGTACCAATACTGCTGTAGAAGATGGATTTTAATCTATTTCATGTAGATGTTATTTCTGTTGATATTACATTTGATTCTGATTCAAGAATCCTTATTACAGATGATGAAAGTCTGGGTAAAAGGAAACAGAATAGAGAAATTCTCTAATCTCAGGTTTAATTCCTTGGTCTGACAAGAGGGAAAAAACCCAACCCAACCCAACACAACCTAAAAATGTATCACCTAGATACTGAGCAAACTTTAACCGAAAAGTCTGAGTGAGAGTCAGGGAAGAACCCTGCATTCTCTCACACTGTAAAAACAGTTACTGTCTAGAACACAGACTCGTTTCAAGGTCAAAAAAAGGTTGAGAATGTTTTATCTAAATTCCCCAATGTTAAATCCCTAATTTCTCCTATAGGTTACATCTACATTACTAAAAATGAGCCAGTCGCCTGTTTTCATAAAATGCACTACATTATCACTCTCACCATGCTTCCTAACCAGGAAAAGATAGGTGGTGTCATCCATACTACCTAGTAAGAACAGCATTTGGCCCCATAATAACCTCCAAACTATGTTCAGGTAGTGCCTGGTAGAGAGCTCATAGGCATGAGCCAAAACTGTGCCAGAGATTAGCTGGGTAGGAGTGAGGTGGGAATCTAAAATTCCCCCTTTACCAAATGTTAAAATAAATTAAACTGAAGCATTTTTGTCTGCAGATTAAATCTTAGTGACATCAAAAGATTAAAAACTTCTGAAAACTTTATTTAAAATTGAAGCAAAACCTCTTGTTCAATAAAACAAGTCAACCAGATACCTGAAAGTATTGGGGATCTATGTCCAGCAGCGAAAAGAATTAGGAAGCAAGGAAAAAGAAAGTTTTTCTGTTAAAATATTAAGCGTTTTCTTATCAAAATTGACTCTGAAAGGCTAAAATAGAAATCCTAATCAACAACATCAAAACAATTAAGATAACTAACTGAAACAAGTTTTCCTTCTGTGGATGAACTTTTAGGTGCAGTGACTATATTAGGAATAGCACTTTACTATTTCAAAAGTGCAAGATACTGTGCATATGGTGTGGATCAAGAACTGACATTGTATGCCCAGTGTTCGTACGTGCACTTAAGAATCTGGCTGGTGAGCGAAGATGGCTGAAAAGCATTGAGAAGGTGACCTTCTCTACCAGTCATCTGATCCATCCTTTGGTTCACCAACAGCTGACTTGATTGAAGATAAGCTCCTGACAACTAGAGTTCACTACATGGAGTAAAAAGAAATTAAGACAAAAAAACCTAAGGCAAATCAAAGTGACCTTTGAAAGGTTATAAGATAAATTTAAACAGGTTACCATTTGATTCAAATGAAGCTTAGCATAGGTGGAGGGCATAAACTTAGGGTATGACTTTGTCAGAAGCCACAAGTTATGCCACTTAATTTTGTACAGCCTAGTTCTTACCTAAAAAGAGCTCTTGAATCATTTTTTTCAGTTACAACTAATAGCTGAAATAGTACTGCAAAAACCAGCATGGCCACCTTAATAAAACAATTATCTTCTTTTTGATTGCAGTAACATTTGTACTACTGGTGACGTAATATTTTCATCTAAGAAGTTGTTAAAGTAATTTTCATTTTAATCCGTTTTTTATGCTGTGAGAATTGTACCAAAGGCTTTTGTGTAAAAAGCAATGGAGTCCTGGTAGTGGTCATTGCTGCAAAGTTCACATCAAACGTTCAGTCTCTGAAGTACGTATTAAAATAATAATATGTGGTATTTCTTCTCAAAAGGCATTAGTTTTCTAAGCAGCAAACATGAATAGTTAATCAATGTGTAATTACATTTTTCTGCATTTGAATACAAGTAATAAATAATAGTAAAGTAACATCTGAAATTCATGTGGTAAAACATTGTTACAAATCATTTATGAAGTGTCTTGAAAGCTCCTTGTGTGATGAAGTGACATTATATATCCATTGTTTTTCCTCCGAGATCAGTCAAGGTTCAAGCACTGTCAATAAAATAGCATTCACAGCCACTTACCCATCCTTCATGTAATAGCAGACATCATCAATCATTTCCACTTCAAGAAAAGTTCAGATCTGTCTACGTGAGTTCTATTCAAGCGAACATCACTATCATATTTGAGTGCCTTACAAAAAGGAACTTTAATTTAAGATATGGCTGAACAAGTGAACTGTATTTATCCCTACTCTCCAAAATGTTATTGAGATGCATTTTTCCTTCTTTTCTTTTTTCTTTTAGTGTGTATTTGTGTTTTGAGCTTCTCCTTTTGCTGCTGTTGCTGTATTCTAGGAATAGTAAATGAGTATATCTTGGATTCCGTTCTAACAATCCAATCATGACATCTGGGACTTGTCCATTTTTCACTAAAATACTAGTTATTTTTTTCAATTTTTGTGAACTGCAACTCTTGAAGGAAATAAGGTCCACTGATCAATAGAGGCTTTTAAGTAACTTTGTACTCATACATAAAGACTTGCAATAGCTTAGTAAGGAAATCACTAAGAAACAGACATTCTGTCCTTAAACAACAGAAGGATAAATAACATTTCCAGCAAACACCAGTGAAAGAAGGTAATTTTAATATCTGATAGTGTCCAAAAGCAACTTCAGAAGCTCTCTTTGATTGCCAGTGTTCCTCAAAAAGTACTGTAGATTAGTCATTAACAACAGATTTCAAGGTTTTTCATACCACTGGAATCAGTCACTGCTGTCCCCTTCTTTGGATTAAGACTTTCTCATTGCTTGTCTTCCATTCCTTTATTTCAGCCTCCAGTGAAGATTAGTAGCTGATAGTGATATCCTGGCTACAGAACAATCTAGTGCTTGTTGCTTGCTTGCTTGTGAAGAGAGTAAGCTACAGCAGAAACTGACGAGTCTTCACTGTAAGGAGAAGAAATTACATTGGAGGGAAAGAAACTCATCCCTATTGTCATCACAAAAGAAGCAATCAGATGAGAGAGTCATTCAACATGGTAATTAAAGAGTAGCCCTAACCACCTCTATGAAGTAATTTGTTCATGATACCAACTACTGTTGACCGCTTCAGAAATGTTAACGTTCTCCTGTTGGTCATGTAAATGAGATCACTATCCAATGTCACCAATACTCTTTACTTTCTCTGTCATGAACAGAAGCTTCCTTAGGAGTTTTATAGCACATAAGGTATGGAAAAAACCCAGATAGCTTAACAATTACTTTCTATTATTTCTTTTCTTGAAAAAAAGGTTGAATATTCACTAGTTTTAGAGGCTCTAGTCAATTTAAGTGATTTTCAAACCACTGTAATTTACTGCATGCTATTCTAAAAAATGTCTTCACAATTTCTGTTGGAAAAAGTCAAATAAGTCCCAGATTTCTTCTGCTAACCACAAGGAGTATGTTTCTGATAAACACATGATTTCTGTTCATCTTGTCACTTTAATGGCTTTTTGTCTTGGAAAACTCAAGACTTATTCCTCACAGAATGATATCTGGTGACTGTTTTCTGGAAAAATTATCACAGATTTGTACGATTTTCTCTAAGAAGCAGGCAGATATTTTTTAACAATCTGAGGTACTGTTTTTAGATCAGTGCACAAGTATTTGGAGTTGATATGATTTACCTATGTTGATGGCGCACTTCAATTCTAGATCAGAGTTTTGCTGGTCATAGTTCAATAATCATATTTTTGAGGATAAGTCTCTGTCTGAACCAGACATAGTTCTGGACTAGGCTGAGATGAAATTCTGGTCAGCTGTTTCTGATTTGGTCTTTAATTTTCCTCATTATCTCACATTTCCTTGTTTTCCTCTTGACCTGCTACAAGCTATCAAAGGCTCCTAGCACTTGAGGAGTCTAGTGACATTCAGGATTTGTACAAATAACGGTGTGGTACGGTATGGTACAGTATACTACACTATACTATACTGTACTATACTGTATATATACACACACATATAGTATAGTATACTATATTATACCATACCACACCACACCACACCACACTACACTACATTACACTATGCTATGTTTGATATGATTTTCATGTCCAACTCTCTTACCCATGCAAGTTGGTAGGATTTGGGGTACTTTTCTTGTAAAAACAAATCCTTGTAAAAAGTCCATTAAAAATGTGTCTCCTTACTGCCCATCTACTGTTCCCCATTGAGACAAAGAAGATAAAGATTCTGGCCACACCCAGGTAGAGATGACTTCTTTATTTTGTATCCTAACCAGTACTGTATATATTGTACAGAAGGGTACCAACTTACTGTGTAAGGCAATAAAATAGAAATACAGGAAACGCACTACCCAATTCTTAGAGAACAAAGCTGATATTTAGCATATAAAGGAAGGTAAAAACCTTCTGAGGCAACAGAAAAGAAGGAAAATTAGATTAGTCTGTGACAACAGATCTCAGATTATGCTTCAAAAAATATTTTAGTTTAGAAGAGTTTTTGAAGTTTCTGAGTTTCATTGCTTTCTTTAGCAGGACTATCAGTACGGGAGAAGGCCTCATCCAAGGTTGACTGTGGTAAACTGAAAACCTTCCATCAACTACAGCAAGCTTTGAAACAAATTCAGAGTTTATGATATATCACAGAATCACAGAATGGTCAGGGTTGGAAGGGACCTCTGGAGATCATCTAGTCCAACACCCCCGTCAGAGCAGGGTCATCTACAGCAGGTTGCACAGGATGGCGTCCAGAGAGGTTTTGAACGTCTCCAGTGTGGGAGACGCCACAACCTCTCTGGGCAGCCTGTTCCAGTGCTCTGCCACCCTCAAAGGAAAGAAGTTCCTCCTCATGTTAAGATGGAACTTCCTACATTCAAGTTTGTGCCCATTACCTCTTGTCCTATCACTGGGCACCACTGAAAAAAGACTGTTCCCATCCCCCTGGCATCCTCCCTTTAAGTATTTCTTGGAATCACGGAATCACGGAATTTTCAGAGTTGGAAGGGACCTCTAGAGATCATCTAGTCCAACTCCCCTGCTAAAGCAGGATTGCCTACAGCACATTACTCAGGACTGCATCCAGGCGCGTCTTGAAAATCTCCAGAGAAGGGGACTCCACAACCTCCCTGGGCAGCCTGTTCCAGTGCTCTGGCACCCTCACCGTAAAGAAGTTTTTCCGTTTATTTGAACGGAACTTCCTGTGTTCTAACTTGTGCCCATTACCCCTTGTCCTGTCACTGGGAACCATTGAAAAGAGCCTGGCTCCATCCTCCTTCAACCCACCCTTTAGATACTTGTATGCCATAATAAGGTCTCCCCTCAGCCTTCTCTTCTCCAGGCTAAAGAGTCCCAACTCTCTCAGCCTTTCCTCATAAGGCAGATGCTCCAAGCCCTTAATCATCTTAGTTGCCCTTCGCTGGACTCGCTCCAGTAGTTCCCTGTCCCTCTTGAACTGGGGAGCCCAGAACTGGACACAGTATTCCAGTTGTGGCCTCACCAGTGCAGAGTAGAGGGGGAGAATGACCTCCCTCGACCTACTGGCCACACTCTTCCCTAGGCAGCCCAGGATTCCATTGACCTTTTTGGCAACAAGGATACATTGCTGGGCCATGGATAATTTACTGTCTACCACGACCCCCAGATCCTTCTCCTCCGAGCTACTTCCCAGCAGGCCCGCCCCTAACCTAGAGTGGTGCTTTGCATTCTTCCTCCCCAGGTGCAGGACCTTGCACTTGCTTTTGTTGAACCTCATTGGGTTCTTCTCTGCCCAGCTCTCCAGCCTGTCCAGGTCACGCTGGATGGCAGCACGGCCCTCTAGGGTGTCAGCCACCCCACCCAGTTTGGTATCATCAACGAACTTGCTGAGGATACACTCTGTCCCCTCATCCAGGTCATTAATGAATATATTAAACAAGATTGGACCAAGTATTGACCCCTGGGGGACACCACTGGTTACAGGCCTCCAACTAGACTCTGTGCTGCTGATCACAACCCTCTGAGTTCTGTCCCGCAGCCAACTCTCAATCCACCTCACTGTCACCTCATCTAGCCCATACTTCCTCAGCTTATAAGTATTTATAAGTATTGATAAGATCCCCCCTCAGTCGTCTTTTCTCTAGACTGAAAAGACCCAAGTCCCTCAGCTTTTCCTCATAAGAAAGGTGATCCAATCCCCTAATCATTCTTATAGCCCTTTGCTGGACCCTCTCCAGCAGTTCCCTGCCCTTCTTGAAGCAGGGAGCCCAGAACTGGACACAATACTCCAGATGTGGCCTCACCAGGGCAGAGTAGAGGGGAAGGATGACCTCCCTCGACCTGCTGGCCACAGTCTTCTTGATGCACCCTAGTATGCCCTTGGCCTTCTAGGCCACCAGGGCACATTTCTGGCTCATGGTCACCCTATTGTCCACAAGGACTCCCAGATCTCTTTCCTTACATGTTCATAATGCACAGAGTTGAATTTTCCTTTCAGTGATAACATCTCATTAGCCATATCTTGTAGATAATTACACAGGCTCAAAACTCGTGAGCAGTATTCCTAAAACTTTTGAGCCCAACATGTAAAAAAAAAGAAATCAGAAAACAGCTGTTCTGTGATTTTTCTCATCTGTAGGCAGAACCAAATCCTCCCTGCAGTGAGATGGGTCCTTACCTCAGTCACTGATGAAAGGCTGTGTGATTAGGGCCATCAGGGCACACATCTGTCTTACATGAAATTTTATCCTTAGTATCAGAAATAGTAAAAATATAGATGCATCATTGACTTAAGTGGAAAGTGGACTGAGATAAATTTTTCAAATGCATGAGTGGGAGCTGGCTACTCCCACTAGTATCTGACAAAGACTTTGCCTATGATTTCTTTTTATACTCTGTGGTGGGTTGACCCTACGTGAATGCCAGGTGCCCACCAAAGCCGCTCTATCACTCCCCCTCCTCAGCTGGACAAGGGGGAGAGAAAATATAATGCAAGGCTCATGGGTCAAGATAAAGACAGGGAGATCACTCAACACTTACCGTCACAAGCAAAACAGACTTGACTTGGGGAAAATTAACTTAATTTAATGAGAAATAAAAACTAAATGTTAAAACACCTTCACCCCATCCCTCCACTCTCCCAGGCTCAACTTCAGTCTTGATTTTCTCTATCTCTTCCCCCACGTGGCGCAGGGGGATGGGGAATAGAGGTTGCGGTCAGTTCATCACATGTTGTCTCTGCTGCTCCTTCCTCCTCAGGGAGAGGACTCCTCACACTCTTCCACTGCTCCAGCGTGGGGTCTGTGCCATGGGAGACAGTTCACCACAAACTTCTCCAATGTGAGTCCTTCCATGGGGTGAAGTCATTTGGGAACAGACTGCTCCAGCATGGGTCCCCCATGGAATCATAACTCCTGCCAGAAAACCTGCTCCAGCGTGGACTCCTGTCCCCACAGGGCCACAGGTCCTGCCAGGAGCCTACTCCAGCATGGGTTTCCCACAGGGTCACAGCCTCCTTCAGGCCTCCACCTGTTCTAGCGTTGGGTCCTCCATGGGCTGCAGGTGGATATCTGCTCGACCGTTGACCTCCACGGGCTGCAGGGGGACAGCCTACCTCACCATGGTCTTCACCATGGGCTGCAAGGGAATCTCTGCTCCAGCATCTTGAGCACCTCCTCCCCCCTCCTTTTTCACTGACCTTGGTGTTTGCAGAGGTGTTTCTCCCCCATATTCTCACTCCTCTCTTCTGGCTGCTGCCAAGTAGGTTTTTGTTCCACTTCTCAAATATATATAACACTACCATCATTACTGATGGGCTCAGCCTTGGCCACTGGTGGGTCCGTCTTGGAGCCATCTGGCATTGGTTACATCAGACATAGGGAAACCTTCTAGCAGTTTCTCACAGAAGCCCCTCCTGTAGCTCCTCCACTACCAAAACCTTGTCACACAAACCCAATCCATACTCTTAAATTATGGCTTAGCAGCAGAATATCTGCCAGTGAACTGTGGCAAGCAATAGGTTTATGCATTATCCTCTTTGTCAAAGGTCATTGATAAAATTAATTCTTTAAGGAGTTCTAAAAAAGGGCAAATCCTGTTGATTGCTTGCATTTAAAACAGGAAAACAAATGCCTGGATAACACAGCTTTTCCAGATACAGAATTACTTCTTTTCTAGTTCAAACAATACACAATTTTGCTGTGCTGATAATTTTTTAGAAGAATAATTAGTGGTCATACATTTTGTTATATAAATTATGATTACACTTTTAAAATCATAACATGCAGCTTAGAATGTTCTTGCAATATAATTTATGCAGATTTTATTTAAAGAGTCAGACTAACATATTTCTAAAGATATGAAATAGTCAATTACACCATAATTTCTAATTACTTTAGGGAACTCTGAATACTCTATTCCTAAAATTATAACGATGTATTGCTGTAGTCATTATGTGAAGATTTGCACTTTGGTATGGGCACTCCAACCTCATTTTTACCACCGGTTTTCTTTTGTTTAATGCCACCATCCACTAAATATAGCACACAGATGTTTTTATAAAAGTTTGGAGATAGGGAATTTATTTTTACCAAAGAATGATGTTTGTGTTTCTTTCTTTTTCATTCACGTACCTTTTGACTCACCTAAAACAGTATGATAATTATATCCAAAACTTCTTAAAAAAAAAAAAAGTACCTATTTACTATGTATATCTTGGAATACACATTTCATTGAGTCTAACAATGAAATATACACTATATTTTGAGAAACTGCATGCATTTTCTTATCTGTTGGTATGTAATTCACCTGTGTTTACTATGATCGTCTGATTTATATAACAGAGGCAAAAATACTTACCTGAATTAAATCTCCCTTCAGTGAGAATACGTCAGAAAAATATTTATTCATGATATTAATTTTACCATTGGTAGAGGATGCGCCAGAAAATCTGATAATACAACATTGGCAATGTATACCTGCCATGGTTAATAGCTGTCATTTTTTAACATCTCCACTGTATTTCAAGTCTGAATCTGTCCTGTTTCAAAATTGTAAAGGAAGAGCAACATATCGATCTTCACAAAATAGCTCTGCCAGGATACAATCGTTGAAGGTTTTATTTCAATTGATTTGTTCTTTTCTATATGTGGTTTACAAAAAAAAACCCAAATTTGCTGTTAGTAGTCCATAAAAAAGTTGATGGCATTGTACAGGTGCAAGAAAAAAAAAGATGCTAATAGCTTTAGATATATTTACACTGTATGAGAGTTAGATATCAACAACATTTCTAAATCTCAGTTTTTTGGGGGTGAAGGGTAGTCTGTTTTTCTTTTTGTTCTTTTCTTCCCTTTGTTGCATGGAATATTTAGGCTTTGTCACATAAGATATATTCAGCTATGAATCTAGAGAGTCAGACAAAAACACTTATTTCCTGAATGTAAGCAGACTAATTATCTTTTGGTATAGAGTCCTTCACACCAATGCACCTTAGCACTTTATCAAATATGTAATACCAGGAGGCTGCAGTTTATTAGCATTTGGAAAGTGAAATTTACTGGAACTTAGATTAGGGTAACCACTGGGCAAATTCTTAGGCCATTTCAGTTTAGCACAGCATGAATTCTCAAGCATGGGTCCCAGAGTTTTGCTAAATAAAAATGTCTCTTGCATTTGGGTCCTTTCCAGACAGTGATTTCTCAGCCTGCAACCAGTGAATAACATCCAGCTTCAGTCCAATTCACCCAAGATGATCTGATAGATAGAAGAGTGAAAAATACATTAATACTATTTGCAAACCATTGCCTCCCAAAGCTTTGCTTGTTCTTTTTAGATTTTAAATAAACACTTGTTATAGAAATATACAGTATACAAAAGAAATTAGTTTCAGCAAACAGTAACTTCATTAATTTCGACTGGAAGGCTTTTCTTTTTTCCCCGATTATTATTTTTTGAGATGGGTTGCCATTTTCTCCAGATCATCAACCTGTTCCCATGGGTACAGTGATGATGAGCTATGATATATACAGCACTTTGTAGGTTTAAAGCCAATTGTAAGTTTATTAATAATCCTTGCAGATCTATGGTATTGCTGACCTTAAGAGAGGTATAAAAGTTAGTCTGTTTCCTGGGGGTGTGCTGATAGGCAGTCATGACATCCTTTTTTCCAAGAAAAAATAATTCAATACTGATAATTTTAAGGCTTTCTTTCTATCATCAGAACAAGTGAAGTATAAATCATGTGTGTGGTAAACCACATAAAGGAAAAAAGTAAAATGACATTTTCCTAAGCAAATTATTTCAAACTCCAGCTAAATAATAAATCTGTGAGTAATAACCAAGGACAAGAGAAAAAAGTACCGTTAGCACAAACAGATTCAAAAGCAATTTAAACAGTTTAAAATTAATATATTTGAGGCTCATTTCCCAGGCTAGTAAATATTAAAAAAAAAAAAAATCAAACAAATGGGGATGCTACTAGTGTAAGAGACATGATGAAATAATGTTTTTCAAAAAACAACACAAAATCCAGTCCAGATTTAGTTCTGAGGGCAAAAATGAAAACAAACATCCCCTCCAAAAAAAAACCAAAACCAAAATCCTCCCACTTTTTACACTGTGTATTTACAGAGAAACGGCTGTATAGCTAGTTCTCCAGAGAATCCAGCACTTTGCCATAGAGTCATAAGTTCCTAATTGAATAAACCACATCATTAGGAATATTCAGTCTTCTTCTGTCAGCTTAATCAAAAAGAGTTAATGATACCTGGTTCAGCAAACATGATACTGTAAAAATGAGTTGTAGTCAGTCATAGAAATTTATTTCCTCTCATATAGATATGAGTTACTTATGTTTATGTAGAATCACAGAATAAAAGAAGGGTTTGGGTTGGAAAAGACCTTGAAGACCACCTAGTTCCAAACCCCCTGCCATGGACAGGGACACCTTCCATTAGACCAGGTTAGTCAAAGCCCTATCCAGCCTAGCCTTGAACACTTAGAGGGACGGGGCATCCACAACTTCTCTGAGCAGCCTGGTCCAGTATCTCACCACCCTCATAGTGAAAAAAATTCTTCCTAATATCTAATCTAAATCTATCCTCTTTCAGTTTGAAACCATTACCTCTCATCCTATAACTACCCTCCCTGATAAAGAGTCCCTCCCCATCTTTCCTGTTGGCCCCCTTAAGTACTGGAAGGCTGCTATAAGAAGCCTTCTCCAGGCTGAACAACCCCAACTCTGTCAGCCTGTCTTCATAGGAGAGGTGCTCCAACCCTTTGATTATCTTTATGGCCCTCCTCTGGACAATGAAGCAAATGAAAATATAACAATCCACGCTGGAGGAAGACGTGGATAAGGAGTACTTAAACAATCACAAGGCATATATCAAAAGCCATAAACCATATATAAGTTCATAGGACCTGAAATGGGACACTCAAAGTGCTGGGTGGTCTGGATAATTACATTGGAAAGCTATCATCTGTCATCTTTGAAAGTTGGAAATCACGGCAATGAAAGAAGGTGCTTGGTGACCGGTCCCTTCCAACATACCTTATTCTGTGATTTGGAGTTCGAGCATCTTGGCCAAGGAATTTGTCTTCAGTCACTGGAAAGGAAAATAGAAAGTGAAGGGTTTTCCCAAACCCCTTTTCTTCATGTGAAAAGGGTGTTTTCCATTACCATTACCATTACCATTACCATTACCATTACCATTACCATTACCATTACCATTATCCATTTTCCATTTTCCATTGTATGGGGGCTAAATATTTTCTAACCATCTCTATTCTACAGAAAGAGGTACTAATTAAGTTATGAACAAGGATAGAAGATCCTAAGATATTTCTGTAAAAAGGTTTCAAGGAAAAAGTAGAAAAGCAAGTGGTCAATAAATCAACTCTGTCATGCCTGCAAGGATAATTTGTTTGGGGTGTAGCAAGATATCTTTCAGAGCTGAAGGAAACAGCAAATACGGAGATGCTGGACCCAGCATGTAGCTTTCCAACAGCTCTAAAATATATCAAGTTTGTTCTAAACTTAAAGAACAGACAATACTTGTACAGGACTCCCTTATAAATTTGGGTGGTATGCCTGTTAAAAAAAATCTCTTAGAATCCTTTGGGAAATTTCTGATGACAATCATTGGTGGAAAAAAATTTGGTTTGTTTTTTGCCACTCTCAAAGTGAAGAAAAAAATGTAGAATGCTGGAATATACATATAAAACCAATGGCAATATAAAAAAATGTTTTGTTTTGTTTTGTTTTGTTTTTTTCTGAAGTGTCATCTCAGTTATAGATAGAGAGTCAGAAATATGAAGGTCTTCAAATCCTTGCTGTTAAAGCAGTCCACACCTTCTTGGGCCTTACCACACTTCCTTGAAGAAATAAGCTAACAATAGTAGGACTACTGCATAACATTTACATAGAAAGGATTATGTGTGCTTACAAAGATAGTATTTGTTTTTTTCTATGTACCCAAGTTTTACAATGAAAAATGTGTAGGCACTGAATCACAAAGTTCAACTAAAATGCATCGTACGGGGTCACAACCATCATTTTACAAATAGTCTAAATTATTTTATTATTGCCACAGAGATTAAATGCTCAAGCACCAGAATCAGCAGACAGAAATCTGACTTGCTTTCAGAAATTATATTAAAAAAGCAGTATTTAAAAGCAGTATTTCTGTCATAAGAGTCCTCCAATTTGTGCTGGGTTTGGGTTTGTTTTTTTTTTTTTTTTTGCAGCTGTGATAGGTTAAAGCTATCAGTAAAGGAAAGCTTATACAGAAAGATTTTTTTTTTTTCAGTACGGTTACTAAAAATGTTGAAAGACAATCCTAACAATGATGATATTCCCATATTTGAATCCAGGCAGCCAAAAAAAATCCACAAATATTTCCACTTGGAAAAGAAAAATGTCATAGGTGCCACAAACACAGATAAGGATATTGTTTTTCCTTGGAAGATGCTTGTCGCTTGTGCACAAGAGAGATGGGCAATAATACTAAAAGAAAAAAAAAAAAAAAGAAAAAAAAAAGGAAAAGAAAAAAAAAGGAAAAGAAAAGAGATAGGGTGTTCTCAGGAAAACTAAAAAAAAAAAAAATCAGGGGAAGAAGAATGTGGCAGTTAAATTGGTACCTGACTTCTTTTTTGAGGGCACTAAAGAATTTCCTATTTGTCGCAGCCTTTCGGTGGATGCATAGAGTTACTTTGCTTGGCTTAAATCTCTTGATCCTAAATGTTGATTCAAAAAGCAAAGCAAAACAAAACCCCAATACTGATTCTGCACAGTATGCAGCTACTACCTCTAGAGTCCTTATTTGGTACTGCTTCTAGACACAAACTATCCCGAGGTCTCCAGCCCAAACATTAAGGAACTTCCCACATTTAAGTATTTGTGATTACAATATGCCTTCTGCAGGTGTAAGACAGTTCAATCAAATAACATACTGGAGGATGTCTATCCTGAGAATGGGAGCACTACCAAAACATTCTTTTTTCTTGGTATGACTAGATACAGATTAAACCCAAGAGGTATACAATGCATGGGGAAAAAAAAACAAAACCAAAAAAAGGTGCCTTACTTTGTCCAAGGCTTTTAAATTTTTCTTCCTTTATTGAATTGTTTGTTTTTCATGAGGCTGAAGTGTTAGCCTGACAATTAACTTTCCTCACTTTAAGACTAGAAACTGCTGTGAGACTTACAAAGTCACTCTCTGTTTCTTACGATCTTGTCTCTTTTCTTTTCTCCTTCTTCCACAGTGTCCTCTGTTTTGCTTGGTAAACTTCTTATTGAAAGCAAACCCTGTTTCTTTTTTAACTTCCTCTGTTTTTTATATGGCTATGTGGTCAGCTTTAAAGCCACTGGGAGATGAAAATCCCACATCAGGAGATCAAGAACTTAGTTACTAGTCACCTTGAATCCAGCAGACAAAAAAGACACAAACAAAACCAAAGAAACCACGTCAAAACCAAACAAACAACCAAACAGAAAAAAACACGAGTAGTCCGCTAAATTCTTCATCCCATTATATTACGGAAAAATATCAGGTCATAATGCCTCATGCTCAATATTTATTTTCTCTATGTATTTCTGTTATCAATAACATTGCTATAAAGTAGCCGTACCTCAAAAATGTGATACTATAATAAAAGATGAAAAAAAAAAAAAGGGTGTATAGAAAAGCTTATTAAAATGCACATCAGGAGGTGTTTGAAGGTTTTGTGGGTGGATAAATTCACCAACATTTCAGCCTCCTAATGCATATCCTTTACTTTATTGCTAGAATGGAAGATTAGCAGCCTACAGACCGCTCCATGAAAATTAAATCAGTGTTTCTTTCTCTGACAGATTGTTTTGAGTGAGATTTTATTAACATTTTAATTACATTAACAGAATGAAATGTAAATATATTGTGAGCTTTACACACCTTGGGGTTCATAAGAAGTGAATAGTTTTACAGAGTTTATTTTTGAGACTGGAAAGGAGAGGAGCAATTCATTCCTTGATATGGTGGATGAAAAAAAGTTATTTAGAGAAGTCTACTAAAGGAAACTCTACTAAATATAACATTTTATACATATATTTCTTACTAGATATCTTTTCAAACAGTAACAAATACATCCTTTGCATACCTAAAGTTGCGGCCTTTGAATAAGAGAACCATAAGAAAAATTACAGGGTTCATGGCAATAAAGAATGTGAACACTAGCGAATACAGAAATTATAATTAATAATTTAAGACAATATACTAAAGGCTAAAACTCCTATAAATTCCTTTGAAAATATACAGAAAATTAATGATGGGATTCATTACCCCTAGCCTGGGAGGCTAAACATGAAGTACGTATGTTAATCATTATAGACTCCCTTAAGAATTAGTAGAAAGAAATGACCACTTCCAGGAAGCCATTCTTCTCATCCGAAGATATGTGCATGTAATTGTGGAAATTAATTCCCTTAATAATTTTTTAGTTCCTCATGCAGACTTTAAAGGGATTCTAAGGTGACTATCTAATTTTTAGAAATCTAAAGACAAATAGAGGCACAGGTTTAAAACAAAACCAAACAACATCAACCCATAAACCAGTTTATTAAAAACAGCTACATGAATTAACCCAGTTCTCCCTGTTCTTCAGTACAACACTAATATTTCAGATGCCTTTAATAATTTTATTGACACAGACATATGCCTCTCAAAATAAGTTGTTTTACCTCACTTGTTCCAGCTTCAAGTTATCTATATATTCATCTTGCTTAATTTCTGTGATAAATTCAGAAAGCACAGATAAATCACTGGATTTTGAATCCAGCTACAAGAGAGAAACCTACTTTTGTCAAAAAAATTCAATCAGTGCACATAGTGATCTCGCCTGTATCTCAGATCTCATGCATATCTGGATCAAAAGCTTGTATTCTACTCCTTCTATTTTTTCCCTCAAAAAGTAAGTAATTTGAAAAAAAAATATAATTAAGCACAAGATCTTTATTTATACTTATATACTTAGAGTTATTTACATATATGCATGTTGTGGGAATCAAGACAGCTGTGGACCTTTGCAGAAAGAATAGACTGAGGAGAAATAAGAGGTGGATAAAAAGCACCCAGGTCTGTTTGATCTAGTAAATAAAATAGGTCATACAGGGATATGTGTATGTTCTGGTTTCTTGCTATGGTTCTTTGTAGAAACAAATGTCAGAATAGGAAACATTAGAAGGAAGTACATCTGTTGAGTTCTGGTCTTGGAATCTGTGCCAGGATGAAAACTGATATGGCTTTGGATGTTCTTCTTTGCTGAAATGGTAAGTTTTCAGTAAGAAATAATTCATTAGATCACTCAAAGTTTTATTTAATGTTACTTGAGATGGGGAAGCCCCGAAGAGTCTACTAAGCTGTAATTCTTATTAAGAAACACTCACTGGATTGTTCCTCCTATACTTTACTTAACTGTAATAGTTCTATGTTGCTATGATGCCCCTTAAACTTGACAACTAGCTGACTACCAGTGTAATAAAATTACGTCAATAATCTTAATGTTTCCTTGAGTTTCTAGATCAGTGTGCATCAATCCATTGTATCTTCAGTTTATACCAATATTCTAGTCTCTGAGACAAGGACTACCTTTATCTGTTACACTTGTCTAGCATTTAGCAGGAATAATTTATCATTCGGGACAAAGATTCTGTGACACTACAACAGTGCAAATTATTATAACTTCATAATTCCTTATGAAACAATATAAAATTACTGGCAAACTGTCTGCCTTTCAGTGCCTATGGGTATTGAACAGATTCGTGTGAGGAAAGGTTCAGTCAGAGAATTCAAGTGATTTACTCAAACAATGCAAAATTAGGATGTGATTGCTGCCAGAACATTTGGCAAATGTGGCAAATTTCTGCTAGTTCTTCTAGAATAAACATGAATAGTACCTGGGCTCCTGCTTTGATTTTTTATGGCTAGAAAAATGAAATAAATTCCTTTGGAAAGGGCTAGTATGAGTAAAATAACATTAGAAAAATATGCTGGGTGACAGGACTTTTGGAATAAATGAAGCTGGTTACCAACTTTGAAATATCTAAAATCACCCGAGGAAATGAAAAACTAAAATTAGTAATGCATTTGAGCCTGTGAAATCAACTAGTGTTAAAAATATTTGGAATACAATGTAATAAATCTTGTAACATGACTTCAAAAACACAAGAGACAGAGAATTTCCCTAAAGTGCTACATTTAAAGGACTTAACATTAATATTTTACATGAACTAAGTTTTTTGCTCTCACTCTTCCAAACGATCATTGTCAAAGGTAATAATAATAGTTAACAATTATAACGGACAATTATGGCCACATTTTCCGCTAAGGGATGTTGTAAGAGGCTGATCCTCTGCCTGCATGGGCCCCTGCCCAGACCTGGGGCTTCCTGATTGCCAGCAGGTCCAGCGTAAAGTTTGCTGTGATTGTCACAAGTTCCCCCCCCACTCATGGTTTTGGGGACATGCAGACACTCATAGCCCACCAGCAGCCAGCAGCAGGCACCTGGGCTGGGTCTGCTGACCTGCTCCAGCTGCAGGTGCAGATACCCTCACTCACCTGGCTCACCCCAGTCTGCTGACACTGCCAGCCTGGGGTACCTGCACCCTTGTCTGATGCTGGTCTCTGACCCCAAATCTACTCATGTCCCCCAGCAGTCAGCACCTTGTCCCTACAGCACTCACACCTGCAAGGGACAGCAAGTGAGGAGGTGCAGGAAGAGCTACCACGTGATTCAAGGAGAAGACAGGCCAGGCTGGGGGCATGAGGCACAGGGCTGGGTCAGACAAGCGTGCTAACCGGCCACAGTCTGTACACAGCCAGACACTCTTCATACACAATCCTGTCCACCTGTTCTCCAGGTTCTCCACCCCATCCCCTTCCCATATAAGATCCCTCCTAAGTTATGCATGGTCCCACTGACACTCCCCTCAAATATCCCAAATCCTCATGTTTTTGGTTCCCCTTTCTTATGAGTTACAAAGCCCGAGCTGTTGCTCTCCAAAGCTGTGCCTGGAGTTTCTCGATAGCCCATCAGTTGGTGTCTGGAGATGTTTCACCCTTGGTGCTGTCTCTGCTTTCCCTGTCTATCAGCTTTGTGTCTGTGTGTCATTGTTCACCATTTCCCCTTTTACTTATTATCCCCTTTGCACTGAAGAGGTCCTTGTTGGGATCACCTCCATGAAGCAGATGATCTCACCTGCCAGATATGCTTACAAGTTCTTTTTTCAGACATAGAATGTTATGGAATATTTTGAATTTTGAGAAATGGGCAAATAAAAAATTTCTAGATTTTGAAGTTTACTGTTTACTATATATGGTTAAAAACCTCACAGAAGTATAACTTTTTTTCTGTCAGTCCCATCCAGATATCTAAGACATCTTTAATAGTCTGGAGTACGCAAAAAGTCACATAAGTTCAAGGTTAGCTAACTGCTTATTATTAATTATTGTAGATTATAAAAAAAATCCAAAGACTGTAAGCAGTTAAATTTTATGTGATAATATGAGAAAGAAGGTGTTCTTTATGTCCTGAGTTCTCCCCTTGTCGTGGTTTAATCCCAACCAGCAACTCAGCACCACACAGCCTCTCGCTCAATCTCCTTTGATGGGATGGGAGAATCAGAAGAGTAAAAGTGAGAAAACTGGTGGGTTGAGATGGGGGGTTGGCATACAAGTATCTAAAGGGTGGGTTGAAGAAGGATGGAGCCAGGCTCTTTTCATTGGTTCCAAGTGACAGGACGAGGGGCAATGGGCACAAGTTAGAACACAGGAAGTTCCGTTCAAATACACGGAAACAGTTCTTTACGGTTCGGGTGACAGAGCACTGGAACAGGCTGCCCAGGGAGGTTGTGGAGTCCCCTTCCCTGGAGATTTTCAAGACCCGCCTGGATGCAGTCCTGAGTAATGTGCTCTGGGCAATCCTGCTTTAGCAGGAGAGTTGGACTAGATGATCTCTAGAGGTCCCTTCCAACTCTGATAATTCTGTGATTCTGTGATTCTGTGATTCTGTGAGATAAAGGCAGTTTCATAGGCAAAGCAAAAGCCATGTGCACAAGAAATGTGTCCTGGTTTGAGCAAAACAAGGAACTCATTCAGTGCTTCCCAGCGACAGGCAGGTGTTAGCTGTTTCCAGGAAAGCAGGGCTCCATCACGTGTAATGGTTACTTGGGGAGACAATCGCCACAGCTCCAAATGCCACCCCCTCCCTTCCTCCTTCTTCTCCCAGCTTTATATGTTGAGCATGACGTCACATGGTATGGAATATCCCTTTGGTCAGTTGGGGTCAGCTGTCCCAGCTGTGTCACCTCCCAACTTCTTGTGTACCCCCCGCCTGCTCGCTGGTGGGGTGGGGTGAGGAGCAGGAAAGGCCTTGACTCTGTGTAAGCGCTGCTCAGCAATAATGAAAACATCTCTATATTATCAACACTGTTTTCAGCACAACTCCAAAACATAGTCCCATACTAGCTACTGTGAAGAAAATTAACTCTATTCCAGCCAAAACAAGCACACTCCTCCTTCCTAAATTATTTATTCTATTGACATAGTAATTTCTAAAGTCTGAAAACTAAATTTAATCTTTTTCCTTTGGAAAATCTAACTCAAATACTTCTGAATGACATAGAAGATGCTAGCAGAATTTAATTGAGACACAGATATTTTTCTGAACATTTTAATAATCACTTTTTGAGGAGCTCCTTAAAGAACTCTCGCAGATGACAGTTCAAGATTTTGATTAAAATAAGGACACCGTACTAATTCTCTGTATAATACTTTTCATAGTGGCATTATGATTTGAATATGGCCTTTAGCCACTACCTAAATGCACATAAAATATGGTAATAAACATGTATTATAAAATTTTATAATTTTTGTAAATACTGTGGTGATTTTCCAGTCTTGTAATTCAAAAATGAATGCTCCTGTGGAACAGAAAAACTTAATTTTTATGCATTTAAATTAAAAGGATTAAGTAAAAATGCATAGTCTATAGGAATCTCTTATGACAGTTTGGAATGGAAAAATATTTCTATCATTTCTATCCCTCATGTATACTGTAAAATTCTTACACATATAGAAGCATATAGCAATTACAATAGCAGGAAATACAGCTGGTATATTTATATCACAGTAGTTTAGAAATATGACAAGACATTAAAACAACCTCTGTATGTCTAAAGTGACCTATAAACAAAAGAATACATTTTGCAATCAAAATGAATTAATTTTGTGATAATCCCTTTTTTCCTCATGTGTGATGCAAACATTGTCTTGGGTATATGGGAAATAGATCTTAGACAATACAATTATGGAAAATTTTCTGTTCTGAATAACTGATAACTGAAAGACTATGTTAGGCTAATATCATAGATGTCTTTTTGTTTCTGGGTTGCTGTCCTCTGAATTTAATTCCATTTCTTGGGAATAATTTGTATATTGAGCTGCCCAATCTTGTACATTACAGGTTTTGCTCAGTAAAGACAGAAACACAGAAACCCTCTTTTCTTTGTGGTGCTTCAACTGTTATGTGATTCCTCATTTGCAACGCAAAGTTCCGTAGGCTTTTTTGGCTGAAGTCTTATACTCTGCTGCAGCTGCTTTAATATGTATGCTACAGTGTTTTTCACTATCGCTAGATAATTTTCTAGACTTGCCTTTCACATATTTCTCTTTTTGTTATCTCCTACCATTTTGCATTTTCCTGGCTAACTCTCATTTAGTTATCTCCTGTATATACTCTTCCAATCTCCACAGGTAACTATATTGTTAGTGCAACAAGTTACCTCTATTTTTGCAATTAGACCAAAATAATACTGAAACAGCACTGAAAACTGGAATGATTTTATGATTTATAGTACTTCTTCCTCTTCATTAATCAAGGTATTAAATAACACTATGCAAGCATTTAGCCTTGCAAAAGAGCAATTCATGTTTTAATTTACTTTTTTTTTAGTGAAGCTTTCTATTTTCTATATAATAATTAGACAAAATAATGTAATACATTTGGGAAGTCTTAGGGGTTGCCAACTGTTATGGGTCTGGGGGCAAAGGTAGGCTCACCTGTCCCTGGCTAAATGTTGGATCTGCTGCAATTCCATGTCCCCAGGTCCACCTAGCAGCGCGGGTGAGCACATAGAATCATGGAATGGTTTAGGTTGGAAAGGACCTTGAAGATCATTGAGTTCCAACCCCCCTGCCATAGGCAGGGACACCTCCCATTAGACCAGGTTGCCCAAGGCCACGTCCAGCCTGGCCTTGAACACCTCCACTGATGGGGCCTCAACAACCTCTCTAGGCAACCTGTTCCCGTGCCTTACCACCCTCAAAGTGAAAAACTTCTTCTTAATGTTTGATCTGAACCTGCCCTCTTCCAGTTTAAAGCCATTCCCCCTCATCCTATCACTACAAGCCCTTGTAAAAAGTCCTTCCCCAGCTCTCCTGTAGGCCCCCTTTAGGTACTGGAAGGCCGCAATAAGATCTCCCTGGAGCCTTTTCTTCTCCAGGCTGAACAGCCCCAACTCTTTTAACCTTTCCTCACAGGAGAAGTGCTCCAGCCCTCGGATCATCCTTGTGGCTCTCCTTAGCATCTCCGTAGCATCTATCTTTAAGATGTCTTCTGGAATATCTCTAAGAATTATATCTGTCATTTGTACCAAAAAAATCAATATAAAATATGATAAACATAATTACTAAACACACAAAATTGTTTCTACAGACTGACCTAACAGAAGAGTATTTGAAAGTGCCAAGATTGCTGTGGGCAGAGATAACATACTTGGTATGACATATTTGAATTGACAAGCCTTTATTTATTTATTACCAGAAGTATTAAAGCAACAATGTATCCCTGCAGTAAGAGGTATGTTTTTCTTTTAGAGTAGCAGCTGGTTAAGAGAGGAAAAAAAGTATAGAAGTTATCTGTTACCAATAGTGGAAGTCAGATATTACAAGGATCACCCAAATGTTTGTACTGGAACTTAAGCAACTCAGGATAGCCCTACATTATCTGGAAAAGAAAGATAAAAAAGAAACAAGGGAGCAAATGTCACAAACTTGTTTAGGATAGCCATATCTCAAGATGATTGGCAGACAAAATTTAGTGTTAGGTAAGTACAAAATAATGCACCTCTGACTATTCAGACACAGTGACAGACTGTAAATCAGCTTTTACTACTTGGGAAAGAGATCGCAGACAGAGCACTGACTACAGTAGTTGAATGCTCAGTAAGGGGCAGAAGAACAGCAAGAAAAAAAAAGTTATAAGGATGGAATAGAGAACTAAAAGAAAATATAATCATGCCATTTGCCATTCATTGTGTATCCATATTTTTAGTTTGGGTTACTGTGTCCCAGGAGGTGTAGGGCAGAACTGATGATCTTATAAAGGTAAACAAGATATGATGAGGTGTTTGCTGTTTGGAAACGAGGAGTTGGGGAAATATGGTAACTATTGCTAAAATTGAGTGTGTAAAAAGTTTACAGGAAATACTCATTCAATAATTACAAAATACATAAAGTAGAAGGAAATAAATTATCAGGCAGATTACTTTTTTTTAAAGAAACAAAGGTATTACTTCATCTAAGGCATATCTAACTCTTGCAAATTGTTACTGGACACTGAAGGTGTAAAATAGAAAGACGGTCTCAGAAGGATTACAAAATTTAGCAGAGGGTTGGTTTACGACTCCAAATGTTTCTAACATTGTGGATGCTGACATTTATTAATCTATCATTATGCTCAATATTAGCATTAAATTTGTCTCTTTGGACTCGAACAAAGACAGAAAAATTGTCTATAAAAATGCTTCCCCTTCCCTAAAAGAATGTTTGAGTACCAATATGCCATATATACACGCAGAGATAGATACTTTAGGGAATGCACTATTACACATTACTAAGCACACACTCAAGCATATCTAGTACTGCTCCCAGATTAGAACTGTATGTTAATTGCTAGATTGGAAGATATTTTATTAAATTTAAAAGAACTCTAACTTAATTAGCGAAGACAAGCACCAAAAAGTACAGTTGCAGCTGATGGATTAAAGACATAATCAGAAATGTATCCTCGCTACAAATTAGATATAAATGCATTTAGGGGATTGGCATCAAGTAGTACATTTGCCACCTTGGTCCTGGTTCAGAGATTAAAATCCTGGCAGAAAAGAAGTTCAGCGTGCAGTCAAATGTGTGATTAGGCTGTCATTTTGTTCCCATATAGCTGCATGACTTGCAGCAGTCATCTAGATTGCTAAAATATTGCCCCTGGCAAATGGAACATGGGATTTCTTCTCTGAGTCCAAACTTATTTGAAGTGGTATCTTAAAGTAAAAATGACATTTTTTCCTCTAAGAAGCCTGTAATGCAGACGTCACAGGCAAGTAAAAGAAATGTTCTCTCTGACCCATTAGCACTATTGTAGAAACACTAAAGACTGTTAAATAAAATTCACCTAATGTTTCTTGCCCTGGCAAATCAGTGTATCCAGTCATAGGTTTATTGGAGGAAAATGGGAAAGATGGCCAATGTCATAAATAAAAAAATGCAGTGTCTTAAAGGGAGGGCACTATAGATTTTTTTTTTGTAGTTTAAATGTTTAGTAGCCCTAACACCAGCAAGCATGTGACATAGTTATTTTCTGTATGCTGAAAAATATCATCACTGTTATGCTACTTTTTCTCGTAAGTCTTGTCTCCTGAAATACTTTTCGAATCTGCAGAATCTTCCTGAACGTCCTTATATCTTCACTGAATTTTCTCATGAAAGCCTAACTTCACCCAGTCTTCATGAGCATTGTTAGACTCTTATTACTTGTAATACAAAATATTAATTAGCAATGCAAGGTTGGGGGGAGAATTAATAGACTACCTGATGTGCCTAGAAAAACAGGCTAGTTTTTCGGGCTGCAAGAACCTCCTTGGGGCTTAGGGCCTATATTTTCTCAAGGTATAGATATATAGATTTTTTTTTTTTTTCATTTTGTACAGTATAATGTTTGGGAAGTAACTAAAATAGAACCTCTATTCCTCATTTTATTTCAATAAATGCATCATCTATAAACCTTCAAAAACCTTATCATTCAAAGCTTAAACAGAAAAATCTTTGAAAGAAAGCACCTTTGAAAGAACTGAAAGTATCTTTGAGATAAAAGTCTTCATAATTAAACATTAACTGAATATCAGTAGTAAAAGAGCATTATCTTCAAATATCTTACATACTCTGATTGTCAGTTGAATAAAGGGTTCCGGGATAGTGATGTTCTTTCAGATAGAAAAATAAAGGTAACAAAGATTTCCTTTCCCCTCTTTGGTTATCCTAGAGAATTCACATATTTTGCTTGAAAGTGAGTAATCCACTGCTTAACAACTAACCAGCCCTTTCCTCCAAAAGATTGCAACTCATTTCTCTCTAAAGTGAAGTGCGTATCTTTAGTTTATCATTTGTATAAATAGTATAAGTAAGTATGTATTTGGTTTACTGCACATAGTAACCTGTTTGCACATATTGACCTATAGTTAAACAAAAATGGCTTATGGGAACATCTCCCAACAATGGTTTGTTCAGTTCCTGATGTTTTACTTGATTGTAAAGTTTCTAATATATATAATTGCTAATTATATGCGAGATCATTTCTCAGTCCCTCAGTCCATGGCCCTTACTGCCAAGAAACACTGTGGTGATGGGATTCAGAACAAAATTCAACCAAGATCTGAGTACGGGAAAATATCCAACATGTCTTATTATGAGATCCTTCCTTCAAAAGAAAAGCTTGAGACAGATTATCTTCAGACTTTAATGGAAGATAGGCTTTACTATATAATGAATAAGTAGACCTTGAATTGTAAGTGGTGAATGCTGCCAAAATTTCAGGGCTGTGTCCATGCTTTATTAGCAACTGCTTTAGAAATAAGTGAGATGGAAAAAAAGGAAAAAAAATGAGTGAATATTACCTAAACAGAACTGGAGTTCATAACATCTTAAATTGTAAAATAATTGTGAGTTATAAAAACCAAGAACAACAAAATAATATTTTCATTTTCCTCTCTAGTCTTATCATACCAATTAATGAAAGATTAGAAAAAGAATCAGGAATTATACAGACACCTTAATGATACATGTGGAGGCCAAATAAAGGTAAAGATAGGCAAAATTTATTCCTGGTCCAGAAGATGGAGAGAATTGCTAAGAATTATGATCAGAACTAAACTCTTCCTTCTCCTCCTATGTCTCTAATTCATAACTTATGACAGAATTTTCTAGGATAGGTTGCCTTCCTAACTCACAGATTTTGTGAATTTGATGCTTGGGTATCTAATTCTCCATTGGCATTGTGTAACTGTTCAGCTGAGGAATCCACAGTGCAGTAGGCCACAAAGGTAGTTATTTAATCAGTATTGCAACACATACATCATGTCTAGGATTCAGTTCTAAAGTCACCAGGACATTTATGGCGGAGGTGGAATACGAATTCAGCTGTTTATGATTCACCAACTAGGACTAGGTGAAAAGAGTTTCAGTGACATTTCACGCACAGAAAAATAAGAAAATAATGAACTGTATGATAGATTGTCTTGATTTGGAAGGAACCTTCAAAGATCATTTAGTCCAATCCACCTACCATGGCCGGGGACATCTTTCACTGGAACAGGTTACTCAAAGCCCCATCCAACCTGGCCTTGAGCACTTGCAGGGATGGGGCATGCACAACTTCGCTGAGCAACTTGTTCCAGTGTCTCACCACCCTCATTGTAAAAAAATGTCTTCCTTATAGCCAGTCTAAATCTATCCTCTTCCTGTTTAAAAGCATTGCCCTTTTTCCTGTCACTACAAGCCCTGGTAAAAAGTTCCATGTTTCTTATAAGCCCCTGTTATATATTGAAAGGCCATAGTAAGTTATCCCCAGAGTGAAAGAAGTTTATGTCAGACAAAAGGAAACAGAATTGCTTAGAAATCTCTAACAGGATTAAGATGTTAAATTAAATACAGTAAAAGCACGATATGAGCAATTGAATACACTGTAGTCAAATTATATTTGCTGTATCATTTTAGAATCTTTATTCAACATAAAAGAAGGAATCCTTTGCTTAATAAGTAAGTTGCACGACTAACTAAGAGCCAGCAATCAATCAGAGGTCTAAAAGATTCATAAACAATTTAACAAAGTTTTGGATATTTTAATTGCTTGTGCTTCTCTTTTATAATCACTTTCAAATATAATTTCTTTTTTTCCAAGTGTCTGAGCATTGTGTACATCCTCCTGGGAAATCTGAAGCCAAATTAAATTTTCAATTATAAATACAAACATCTGTGTCAGAAACACTTAAATTATATGATAATAAAAAACTTAGAATTTATTGTCCATGTCTCTTTGTGTCTAAAAAACCAAATCAGATATTATTTACAAGCTTTCCCCCATCATATCCAGCAAATAACTTTGCATATTAATTGATTCTTGTATGCTGAAAATAAAATTACAAGTAAAAGTGATATTTTCAAAAACATGACTGCCTGTAAATATTCCAAGCATGATAAAATACCAGCTACCTGGTTTCATTCCTCCTAGGGAACTTTATTTAGCAACTCTACTTAGTACTAACAAACATCTGCATCATCAAAAAAGTTTAGAAAAAAAGTGAAAGGGCTCATTTTTTTAAATAGAATAGGCAAAATAACTTGTGCAGCATCAAGATAATTTACGGAGAAAAAGAAATCAGAATTTTGTATTTTAGAAGAGAAAATGTGGAGGGGCAGTCTGAATAAAAGCTATTAAATGCCTGGCTGCATTAACAACTGCAAATCAGTATCTTTCCTGTTCTCTTGTTTTATCTACAACTTTGCAGTGTTTATATACAATTCAGATATTATGTATATATATATATTTTTTTTTTAAATGAGAACAGCACAGCAAAAAAGAGTGGCTGGGGGTGTAAAAATAAGAACTGCCTGGAGCTGACAGTTATCCTATACCTTTTTCTTTCATGGATAGTTCCAAGTTGCAAAGTAGCATCATACCAATGAAGAGGTTCCTTTAGCACAGCTTTGTTGTGCTGTTTAAGATTTAGCAAAAGAAATCATAGTCTGTTACTGACCCACTAGAATTCAATAGATAATAACAAAAAAAAAAGAGGTGACGGGAATGAAAAAAAATAATTACAGCTTAAAGATCTGAAATTCTCACAAATGCAGTTTCCTAAAAGTGGACACCTTGTGGTCAGTACTGTGTCCAACCACATTGCTGTACAAAGTAAATATCATGTTGCCCAGTAAAGTAAGAAGTTTTTCAAATTTTGTAATCTATTTGTCTATGAATCATTGGAGTCTGTGTATCACACTCCCCTACATACTGTGACAGAACCTGACCACTCTCGTTTTTTATTCCTCCTTAGATTATGACAGGTGGATAAAATTTATTGTCTGAGGTTTATTCATCATAGAGTGTAGCATTACATTAACCAAATGATGACTTTCTGAATTATTCCTGAATATAATGAAAAGGCCTGGAGGAAGAGGAAATCTGAAAAAAATAAAAACAAAAGATGACACATTTTACTTTTTTCAAATGTAATAGAATGAATGGCATTCTGAAACTTACTTAAAACTAAAGGAAACCTAACAAAACCATAAAATTTCAAGAATTAATTAAACCCCTCTGTGCATAAAGTAATATATTTGTTCAAAGTGAAGCAATTCCCAGATAGTTTCTTTCATAGTTTCTTTCATTCTGTCAATGGAAAAAGCAAACAAGTTATTTAAACAGCTTGGGTTATAGCATTGCATCTGCACTGCAATCTGTCCAGAAGAGTTTTTTGGTTTTGTGGGTTGTTGTTTTTTGTTTTTTTGATTTTTTTTTTTAATGTAAGTCTAAAATACATCATTTGGGATAGGTAACTTGCATTAAAGAAAATTACATATGAAAATGTTTTTGCAGAGATGTAACCAAAGGACTTCTGTCAGGACCCTCAAACACTGGGCAGCACAATGCGGGCCCAAAAGCAGTTCTGGCTGCCATAGACACCTTCTACTTCTCAGCATCCCTGTGGCCTCCGTGCAGTGTTTGAGGTCACTTGACAAACACGAAGCCAGATCTCTACTTGTTCACATGATAATGGTAATAAACATATACATTACGTGTTGCTGCACATTCCATTATGTGACTGTGAACTTCTAATTTAGCAGGAATACCTGCACTTCAGGTATATGATTTTGATGTGCTTTGCATTGCATTTAGCCTGCCAGTTCACTGAGTATGCTGAGACACGTATGCCACCGTAATATATCTTAAAAACATGGAATAGTATTGCCACCAATACCATGATTTAATGTTGACTAAGAAGGGGTCATTGGAACTGGCATAGAAGAATGCTTGTACAGATACCAGCACTAGAAGGCGGCTAGGAAAATACTGGCTGAGAAACTTTGCAGAGTTGCTCTTACGTATACAGAAAGTGTGTTTAACCACATCTTACATTCAAGTCTAAAGCAGTCATAAATGCTTTTCCAATATTTTTTTTTTTATCTCAGAACAAGAGGATACCCTCATTTAAATATAGATGAAACATAGTCACAGCTCCTGCTAAAACTGATCATATTTATATACAGATGTTACCGTAGCATGTAACCGTGACAGCTCCAGCTCTCCTCCTGTGAGCTATGAAGGCCTACGCAGTCACCAAGGGTGGATTTCTTGAAGATTCCTGTCTGAAAGTGCTAGCTAGTTGCCGTGTTGAGTACGTAGGGTTATACAAGGTCCTGTGAGTCTGAAAGCATATGCTCTAGATAGTCCTGTTGCTGTGATTATGGGCTTTAAGTCTGCATAATTAGCATGCTCTTGAATACAGTCTTGTGTTATGTTTATGAGACAGAAAGCTACAACCATAATTGCCTTGTATTATCCCCTAGCAATATCTATACACCAAGTTCAGAGCCTTAGCGATGCCTGAATAATGGAAGATAATACTAAAATAATTAGCCCCCTGATCTTGCATTAAACAGCATAACTTGAAAGCAGCTCATGACCTGCTCCTTTCCTTGCATGTATTCCGGTAGCTAACAAATCAAACTTAATGTCATTGTGGAAAAAAATTGGATATCTTCTTTCTGCTCGTGATACCTTTGTAAAGGTGGTACATGAAGATGAGAAGCAGAGGAGAATGACATCTCTGCAGGGTAATTACCCTCCTCTTTGCTAAAGAAGTGCTCTATTTTCAAGTCTACATTGTAATTTTCTGCATTACCACAGCAGTTGGAAAGGTTTTACTCATTCACTCTAGTCTTTCCCATGTGTTTTTTGTTGCTAGATCATATCAGAATGTTAATAAGGATAATAATGACAAAAATATGTTAAAAAAGAATAATTTTATTACCATAATCCCTGTTAAGTTGTCACTGATATTATGTCTGCATAACAAATACAAGTAAATAAAACAGTCCAGGGACTTTTCTGCTCTGCCAAGACTAGATGACATGACCCAGCTTGTGTCCATATGGCTAAGGTTTCTTCCCTCGCAGAGCAGGGTGTCAGGGTTCAAACTGCTCTTGAGAAAAGCCTGTGGCCTGTACAGTTCCCTGGGCATTGACTTGTGCTCACACTTGGAACAGTTTGTAGCTGGGTAAATGACTGGGGGTCTTTGGGCTGCTTGCATCATGCTACTGTCACAAGATGCATGCCATATGTTAGAGCATAAGCAATGCTGGAAGAAAGCCTGAGGACTGAGTTATGTAGAGAGACTAAGACCTGGCATCATCTGGTTCCTATTGCCTGCAGGAACAATAGCTTGGTTTTCTCAGAGATGGACTTATCCCATTCCAGAAAGGTTCCTGACAGTCATCTAGCATGAAACCACTGTAGGCAATGGAGTGAGATGACAAGAAAAATAAGGTCCAAGTTGACAATCTAGGAAAACCCACAGGAAGAAGTAGTTGATGAAGTCATATGTAGAGACAGAGTTACTTCTTTTTTTTCATATTTCTATGTTCCTGTCTGAAAAGCAGTAAGTAAACTGGTGTTTAATCAATGGGAGCACATAAATGGCCAATAAAATGCATCCAACACCTTTCACGTTGGGGATTTATTCAACATTTAAGGGTGATAAAACCTCTGTGGGCTTGAGCTTACAAAGACTTAAGATGGACATCTCCATGACTGTAAACTGTTGTTCAAATCTCTTAACTAATGCTTTGCTCAGCAGTATATGAAGACTGCTATCCAAGATCACAGAATGATAGAATGGTTTGTGTTGGAAGGGACCTTTATAGGTCATCTAGTCCAACACCCCTGCAATGACCACAGACATCTTCAACTAGATCAGGTTTCTCAGACCCCCATCTGACCTGACCTTGAATGTTTCCAGGGATGGGGCATCTACCACCTCTCTGTGCAACATGTTCTGATGTCTCACCACCCTCATTGTAAAAAAAAAATTCTTCCTTATATCTAGTCTAAGTCTTCCCTCTTTTAGTTCAAAGCTATTACCCTTTGTCCTATCACAACAGGGCCTGATAAAAAAATTGTCCCTACCTTTCCTGTAGGCTCCCTTTAACTACTGAAAGACCTCGATAAGGTCTCCCCAGAGCCTTCTCTTATCCAGGCTAAACAACACTGGCTCTGTCAGTTTGTCTTGATAGAAGTGGTGCTCCAGCTCTCTGATCATTTTTGTAGCCCTCCTCTGGACCCGTTCCAACAGGTCCATGTCTTTCCTGTGCTGATGCTTTATTCATGCTCTTCTTTAATTGTTTTTAAATAAATTTAGAAAGAGAAAATTGCTGTCCAGATTCTGTTCTAACTTTTTTTGTCTATTTGCTGCTCAATAATATTCAGAAAGATTTGGGGGTTGGTTAGTCACCTTTGTAAAATGTATCTATTTACTCATGTTGTGCCAAAGTCACCCAGGCATTTCTTTTCCTTTTTGATCTACTACTATTATTGATTATAAAACATTGTTTCACGACTACCTTGAGAGGTCTTTACTAATGTGCTTTACTGCTTCATTTCTTCCTCCCCCAATGTTCTAATTTTGCTGTGGTTAACAGATTGACTTAAGTCTGAGTTTCATTTTGAATGTACTGTGATACAGGGACAGTCTCTTTGTGATATATATGCTCTCCTCCAGGAAGTGAACTGTGATCACAAAGCATCTCTGAAGTTAGGTTGCAATCAGACTCTTTCTGAGATACAGACAAGCACTACAGTAGGTGATGACATCTGAACATTTCAAACTGTTGAGACCAAAAAATGTCCTCCTCTGATCTCAGTAAGCATTATCACTAAACCTTTGAACAGGCAATCAGTAAGGCCTGAAAAGCTGTGGATGGAGGATGTAGATCTCTCTTTCCTTTTCTACTCTTCAACTGATTTAATATTACTAGACACTTCCTCCTCTAGTGGAAGTTGCTGAGCAATATGAAAATGAGGAATTATGACCCTATTTTGGGGAAGTATTGCTCTAAGACATGAAACCCATTGTCACAATGAACTCCTCACCTGGTGTTCTTCCAACCACCTTCAGTTCCACGCTGACAGTCCACATTCAGCAGCTCTCTTCCTTTTGGCATGTTGCTGGAGAAGATACCCAGTCCCAGACTTTTGTCTGTTCTAGGGGCAGGAGAAAACCACGTGCAGGTAATACTGTGGCAATTTCCAGGAAGAACAAGAGAAGTGGAGGCACTTAGGGCTTGAAGATTTGTTTCAGAAATACTTCATTATTACTTTATTATTGTTATTGTAATATCACTTTGTTTTTTCATCAGACAATGTGATTCTTCTTACCAACACTGCAGGAAATATTAATCTCATTTTTATTTCATAATAAGTGTCATTTTTTGGAAAGACAGAATGTCTTGGAAAGGCAGACTAAGCATAGTCAATACCTTTGTAGTTTTACAGAGAACCTGCAGGAACAACTCTGCCACCTCTCACTTTACTCTGAAAATCTGTAAGAGTTTTTAAGAGGGCAGAATCATGGGAAATGGATAAGGCTTCAGTTTTAGTGTAGGCCTGTAAGGAACCTCAAGTGAACTAGATATTTCTCCAATTTGTCTCAGCTTCAATTTTGGGTTTTTTTTGAGACTGGGAAACATCATCTCTTCTCTCAGCTACAGACACCTTTGAAAAATAACTCTTTTTTTAATCTTTCTATCAATCACTGTAATTAAATATTGTTTGCAGTATTATAATATTAAATAGGGATCTAATTAACAGCTAAATTGCTTCTCAGCTAGTATACACTATAATTCAAAGATACACTGAATTCCAACATAGAAATAAAAAATAAACAAACCACAGAGTCTCAAATAAAATGAAATAAATTAAAAAAAAAAGAAAAAGAAAAAAAAAAAAGGAAAACAAACCAAAACTAGCATACAGTTTGTTAATGGCATTTTATGTACAGATGAGTTGGATTCTGCAACACACTTCTTGAGACAAGATATGTAACAGTACCGAAAAACCTTATCACTACAACTGGCTAAGTTATTTTTAACAAATAATAAATCCACCAAAAATGTACTGCTGGGGAGGTTGAAATAATATTTGATTCACTTAAACTAAAGGAGTTATTTCTGCCTTAATGAAACTGAAGAAAGAGCAAAAATTGCACTGGAAATATGTTTAATAAAGGAGATTGCGTATGTCACTCTCTAAACATTTTTTGATTCTTTGACTTTCCTACTAATCATAATAAACCATAACTATGAAGAACAAGCATCTGTCCATACAGTTAAGTGCATTACACATCTAAGATTACATTATGACTTAAGGCTCTAACCTTTCCAGAATACAGAAAATATGAATGCATGATACACTGTGGAAAATATTATTTCAGCCTCACCTAAAACAAAACAAAGCAAAACAAAAGAAAAGTTTACATCCAAGCTAAGATTCCTATATTGCATGATAATTCTTGGTCTCGGTAAGTTTGTTGTCACTTGTTCTAACAGGTAGGCTAAATCAATGGCGTATGAAGCCCTGTGACACAGCATATTCTTTCTTCACCTGAAAATGCCCGGAGAGAAGAAAATGCTCCTAATTATGGCAGAGCACCACTTACAATATAACACTTAGCAGTACATTTTGACCTGTACTGGAATACCTGTGTGAGTATGTATGTAGTACAAGATGATAAGCAAGTACATTTCACTGTGGAGATAACTTCTCTAAGCAGAAATGAAAAGATAAAATGTGTTTGGTTACACACCCTGCAGAATCAGGGGGATGGAACAGCAACAGATGAAGAATAAACTGGACTCCCCAGCTACAATCTCACTGGGTGAGGGCTCTGTCCATCCAGCTATGTATCTACTGACTTTTGAAACAAACAAATTGATTCATATTACAGAATATTAAAACAAAGAATAACAGCAAAACCCTAAAAGCATAACGCGGTAATACAGAGAAGCAAGGAAAATGTAAAATGAACACATTTTTACGAATAACATAATATCTATTAAACAATGAAAAAATAAAAAAAAAATTGTTAAAATCATTGCACTGTATGTGAAAACTGAATTTTTTCTTAAAAATTGAGGCTTGACAGTAGTTATACTTTAGGGAAGCCGTGGATTAGATAGGTAATTTACTGCTGGTACTTGCAACTGGAAGATGAGTACCCTAAACAGTCAGGATGTGAATACCTTGCAGCTATGATCATGAAGAGCCTTTCACTAATTGGAAATTATTAAAGTGCAGCAGAAGTCTAAACATGCTTTTCACCAAAGAAGGCTGAAGGTCCCTTTTTCACAGAAGATACTTGGCGTAGTGAATGGTAGAATGGGATAGGTATTAAATCAAAAGGAGATTTTTATTCATGTAAACTACCCAAGAACCTAGTACAAGTGTTAACATTGATAATCTACAAAGAAGCTCCAGAAAATGTCTCCCTAGCTTCACTGACTTGCATTTTATAGCTTAAATCAACTATTTTTTTTTTTAATTATTTTTTTCCCCCCTCATGTGAAAATCTTCACTCTGTCATTAGCTTCATATCTAAGGGGACTAACTGGCCATTGCCCTTCTGCAGTTGTGCAATGTCACTTATGTAGTTTGAATTCGCAAGTCACAACTCAAGTCCAATGACCATTTGCAAACGATGATACAAACAACAGGAATCCAAGATGAGATCTGTTCAGACTTCTCAGATTTCATGATGTCATTTCTGCAATGTAAAAAACCCAAACAAACAAGATCTCTGAAAAGAGTGGGAGTTTCAAGAGCACTGAAGGAAATCTCAATACAACTTTAAAGGAGGCAAAGATGGATTACTGCTGAGATGCTCTAGCAGCAAAGAACTTTTTTTCATTTTCTGGAGACCCCTCTCTGCATAAATGTCATCAATAACAAGCTAAGACCTACCCCCAAATGTTAGGTTGTGCATTATAGAAAACTAACCTGAGTTATTAGGAAGAGATTGAGAAGAACCCACTGCCATCAGGCTGGATATGACCACCAACACTGGTCACACCGGGTGATCCTTTCCCAGTCAGAGAAAGAACCTTCTCCCCTCTGGTCTTCCTGACTGGAAAAGTGTGTTCAACATATATGGTACTGTTAGAGCAACAGGTTGCGTTTGTTGTTGTGATTTCCATTGCAAGGATAAAGAGCAGGACTGCCCAGTGGGTACCCCAGGACATCACCCATCACTTGATTTGCATTACTTCTTACGCCCTTTCCCTGTTTCTTGACACTCCATTTTACCACTTTTCTACTTCCCTTTCTCTGCCTCAATCTTCTTCTAAATAAATAACTCACTAACAATTACCTTTCCCTCTTTGATCTCAGTTTTTCTGCACCCATACCCAAATTTATTTAGTCTGACACTGCCATCCAGGCAGTCTCAACTTTAAATGGTTTTACGGATGGGTTAAACTGGTCCGTACTGGTCTGAGCCCCCATTCCCTCCAGTTACAGATTTTGTCCATCTCTTGCATGACCTTCTTACCAGCTGTGCAATTTGCACATTCCTCATGGCACTGTCTGTAACTCTGTGCAGCTCTGACACTGTTGTGGGCCAGTCATACATATTATCTCCTCTCCTCTCCTCTCCTCTCCTCTCCTCTCCTCTCCTCTCCTCTCCTCTCCTCTCCTCTCCTCTCCTCTCCTCTCCTCTCCTCTCCTCTCCTCTCCTCTCCTCTCCTCTCCTCTCCTCCAAACCACAAATAAAACTCCTATAAACTACAAACTCACTGTGACTTGTGATCTGTATGCCTACACTGGCTTAGGAATTGCTTAGATATTTGATTGACAGGTGGTGGGAAGAACATACAAGGGGAGAATCGTACTGTGCTTGCTCTATGTTCCTCTGCCTAGGCAATGGTTATTGACTGCTTTCAGAGATAGAGCCCTAGGCCAGGGGAACTTTGGGTCCCCTTCTTGACTTAACATTTTCAACATGAAGCCCACAGCCACTTGAGGCATAACCAGTTATTAAGCAGAAACTGATTAAAAACCAAGCACAATAATCATGCAGTCATCCCCCATTGATGGCTATCCCCAGAGGCAATTTCTTCCTTCTTCAGCCAGTGAAATTTCCCACAAAGATGATATCCACCTCTGCTTCCCAGCAGGACAGATAGTCCTTTACATTCCCCTAAGATTCGTCCCACCTCCCTGGCAAAAATTCCATTAAATAAATAATAATAATAAAAAAATAGTATTATCAATTTATATATTTATTACAACTGAAATAATTATTTCTCAGAAAAAAAATTATCATATTATTTATTACACTAATACCTTCATATTGAGGATAATTTTAATATCAAATATCTGCTTAACTAAATAAATTTATTCTTTTGAAATAGCTGTGTCTCTTCTCAGCTTATTAATAATGTTCATTCCTGCCCTTGAAATGCACCACACATTGCCAATTAGCTTAGAAAATTTGTTACTGTTCAGGCATGTGTAAACACAATAGCTGATTTCCCCACATGCCTGGTATCTTTTTGTTTATGTCTCTTTCATACACTCAGGCACATGCGTATATATATTCATGTATTCTAAATACTATATATTGAGAAAAATGCTAGTTATAATATTTTTCATATGACCTTAAATGATAGTATTTATTTTATGTGTTTATAATGATGAATGATAAATTCAATCCATCAAAAATACATTACTGTAATAAACAGAATGATTTTTCTTCAATATGGAGAAATTGATATAACACAATGCAGAAAAATATATGGTACCACTATTATTAAATCTTCTTTAAATAACTTTTTTGTACAGTGATTTGCACACAAAAAATGCAGGGTTATATTTGGAAGCAATGTGGAATGTACTATGAATCACGCCCCCCTACCGCCAGTTGAAACACATTACACAAAGACAAACTCCTTTATACTAAGAACCCATCTGACCTACTTAAAACTCATTTACCATGATGCAAAGGACTACAAATGTGTCCAAAGTATTCTGACTTGAAAACCGACAACTAACATAGAACAGTCATGTACCCCCTCCTTTTAGCTTACGTACTTTCTTTGGTTGGCCCTTAAAGCAGCGCTGCATTAATAGGTACATATTATTACAGCAAATAATACAAATGTAGATTTAACATATAAGAACCATTAAGGTGCAAGTTTAGGGGTAACGAGTATTGCTAAGTGAATATGAATATGACACTGTAGTGGAATGTCAGTAATTTTTTTGTGACTGCGGACAATAAGAACAAGATTGTTCTTCTAAATGCTGGCAACTAACACACAAAAGGAGCAGGACTTCAGTTGAGACATGAAGCAATAAAATCTTGGAGCTTTGAAAGGCAAATACTGATTTTCAAAACTGAAAATTATGCACTTTGGTAGGTTCTTTATTTCTAGGTTATGACATCAGTATATGAGTATGCTTTGAAAGTATAAATTAAAAGTTATTCAATGAAGTGGTTTCCCTCTCCTCATTGCTTTGAAGTATCTATAAAAATGAATAGACATTTCACTAACAAACCCCAAACTTTTTTTTTCCCAAACTTATGATTTTTAGCAATATGAAACATAAAAACTTCCACTTATGTCACTGGATTTCATTTCAGCAGTTCTTTGTCATAGCTGTTATGTCTGCATCACAATTTTTCGTCTTAAAAATGGATATGATAGCGTTTGAAGAAAGGGTAAGTCAATCTGAACAGTAATGAAAGTCATTTAGATTCAGACATCCAAAACAGAAACAGAGACATGCAAGAGCAGCTTTTAAAGCATTCAGTATTGATATCCTGGCTGGCACAAGAAGCTACATTTGTGAGGTTTGCAAATATCTTAATTTTCATTTTGAAAATAAATAAGACAAATGACTGGCTGTAGCGTACATCCTGGAAAAGATACATCCAGTTGGCCTGGCCTTCTTAAGGGCTGATCTTGCAGCTGCGATGAGCTGACGGTAGCAGCACAAGCAGCGTTTAAATTAACAGGAAGGGCGTGGGAGGGGGCATAAGGACTGTAGAAGAATTCACTTGCTGGAAATTACAAATTCTAGCGACTCAAGCTATTACTGAAACAAGCCATTCTTACAGACATCCACAGTCTTTAAAACATGTAATTTTATCAGTATTTACCATTCTTGCTTGCCTATTTGTGTTTAGCATGCTTTTTGTGATTCTCTTTCAGCAGAATGAGTGAATGTCAGCTTTCATTTTGAATTTCTGGCCCCTATAATCAGTATAATACATATGAATAACCAAAATTGCTCTTTCTTTTATTCATTCTTACTGAGACTGTTCTACTTTGTTTATATAAATGAATATTCATTAGGTCAGAGAATGAGACTAACTTTATAGTTTACTAGTAATGGCATTCACCTTGAATATAAAAGACTCAGGTTCAAAGTTACTGTTTGAAATCAGACAGAGCAGGAAGACAACCTTAGGTCTCCAGGGTTCCAAGTGAGTCACATTTACGCCCTTGGGCTAGTGATAGATTAGTTTAGCTCTTGTTGCCTGCCTCTTTCTATTCAAAATTCCATTTTAAATTAGAAAATATTTCAGAGAAAAATTATGTTGGCATTTGAACATATATTGTGTTGCATTCTAGTTTTTGACGTGACGCCCTGTGTTACTGACTAAAACGCACACTAAAAAATACCTCACCAGCATTTTAAGTCTTATCTCATCCTTTCTTACAAGATTCTATTATCTTAAAAAGGTATGCTACCACCGTATAGAGTGTAGACCACATCTTGAAGATTATTCTGTAGTAACTCTTTAATTAGTACTCAACATAAAGAGAAATACTACATGGAAAACTTCTTGTGTTACTTGTTGATTAATTTTCTGCAAAGAAATCGGACCACCTGAAGAAACACTTGTATGGTAGCCCAGCTCATTCGTTTGTCTAGCCCTTAATGGTCTATCTATGCCTTAGCCCTTAACAGTATATCTATGCCTTTGTCTGGTGCTCACCTGACATGATTTTCTCCTAGTGTTTGTTCAACACCACCCACGAAATGGCCCCTTGTCATACATATGCATTATACAATTTAGGAAGGGGAAAACTTTGCTGAGATTATCTTTTATGGAAGGATCATTTTACACTTGCACATGAGAAGAGAAAGGATAAAGATCTATTTGCAGGGAGATTTTCTGGATGTCATTGTGAGGATTCTTGAAATTAGGAAGGGAGCTTGTTGTTATCCTTCTCACATTCCCCAACTGTACGTACTCCCCCAGCTTCTGAGAGAAACACAGCAACACACACACTCATTTCTTGTAGATGCAATTTTCTTTTCTCCTACTCTTGGTAATATTCTTCATTGTATACAATTTTATTTAAGCTGAGATGGTAAACTACTTTTTATGTTCCTCCTGTAAAGTTGTTTTAAATTAAATTTCTCTTGAGCCCTGTATGCATTTTAATCTTGGGAGTGTTTTTGTTTGTTTGCTTAATTAGAAAGTACAGAAAAACTACTGAAGCATTATTCTATCAACTTCTGCTGAAAATTAGAAGCAGTCAGGGTTGTTTTACAGAATCCAATTTGTTGATATTCAAGACTCATGAGCAAGCCCTGTAACATTTAAAATACGTTATATTCTTCTCTATTTTCTTTTGAAATAGCGTTTTCAATTTTACTGTAAGAGGATTTTGGTTTGTTGTGCATCAATATTAAAGCTTAGAACATGTTCATGAAAATATCAATCCTAGAAGAAGAAGGTTATACAGTTCAATTGCCGTAGATGACTACGTTTCCTACTCTTCACAGAACTGATTTGTACAAACATCTATGTGGTGATAGAATGATTATTTTAAGTGTAGAGACAAACCCTACTCCTGGTTAGATAAGCATAGTTCCTACTACAGGCTTCCTGTTCTTGACAGGCTTGATTTCTAAAAGTGTTCAGATCTCTGAGCTTCTTTAATTCTTCAAGAAAATACTTAACCAGATCCAGCGCATATGTACCTTATGTGAAGATATACATTTAGACAAATCATGAATGCCCATATCTTATATAAAATTCTTCCCCTACACCATTTTTTTCAATATAACATAATTTGTACTTATTTAATCTAGTTCTTTGTATCCTTTTTATTATTGATTTGTTACATATTTTGTAATCACTAAATATAAATAATTGTTGGATGGTCTGTAGCGACATATTTCAGATCTACAGTATGTTTTATATAGCATATGATTTTTACCAAAAATATATCTGATATGAAAAAAATTCCACCCTCCCTCTCTTTCAGGAGTTCTTCATTTTTGTTTCATCTCCTTACATAGTTATCTAACCAATATTAAGGTTCTTCCTTACGGCCTGTTGGTATAAGGAAATGTACACAAAAAAATATTGTATACCCCAATGGGTTCTTATGCCATCATCCACCTGAAGCATCTTGCAAGAACAAGGATTTTAATTCCCATTCTTGAGACCAAATTACTGAGAATTGCTCACCAAAGGTGAGTGAAACCTTCACAACAGCTTGAACACTTGTCCCAGCTGAAGTAAAATTATCATTGTTAAGGAAAATCCTCTTGATAAATTATTGAATTGCTTTGTTCCTCAAATTCCATTTATTTTTTTGATATATTAATTAAAATATTGACTCAGATTTGTATAATTGTGTTTTCTTTTTGATTGTTTTAGTTTTCCATTTTGCTAATCAAAAGAAGATCTGCTTTCATCAATCAGTGTCCTCAATAACCACAGGCAACATGTAGTCCCATGAGAAAAAATTGCTTACAGGCAAGAGAAGTTAAAACTGCTTAACTCGAGCTTTAACATCATTTAAAATTGAAGTCATCAAAAAGAAATGTGTGACGTCACCTGCAGTATGTTACCCTCTCAGTACTGTGCCCATCGGTCAAAGGCAGCTGAGTGTTTAAACAAGATGCTTATTTTCTTCAGGTTTTCATTATATTAGAATACACTATATGATATTAATTGACATACTGTATAAATCGAGCTGGGCTTATATGAACGTTAGAATTCAGTGTAGAAGATGTTGAAAAAAATCATTGAATTTGTACTCAACAAATATCTTTTCATAGCTAGTTGCAATAACTTACTAAACCCAAAACTCAAAAGAATGTTAAATGACTGATGAATACACTGCTAGAATAAAACAGATCACAGCTGCAGTAAAGCAGGAGTAATTGAATATATATCTTTTCTGTAATAGAGGGTGAAAAATACTGACATTTAGAAAATGTTTAAGATGATACTAGAGGTGAGATTTACTTCAAATGCTTAAAATTAGAAGTCTGTATGGGGATATCTATGTATAAAATATGTGTTTAAGATCCTTTCATGGTCAGTGGAACCATTTTATGCACTGCATCTAGCTATACAGACCTGGGGGGGGTTAGTTTACTTGCCCACATCTAAACATTTGGTGTAGTCTGGGATGACTTTGATTGTCCTACTTGGGGCTCAAAAGTTCACTTACAAAAAGGTATAGGTTACCTTCCAGTCTTGTGTCATCTCTTCAGAGGGCACTCGATACCTATGTGTGGACAATCTGAATAGAACCCTTGACCTTGATGTACTTTAATGGGAGTTTGGACACTAACTGGGATAAAGCCACCGTCTCTGTAGATACCTAAATCTGAGATGTGAATCAAAAGCACCAAAGGCTATTACAAAGATCAAGAACAATGATACATATGATAAAACCAGAATGAAACCCACTTCCGGGCTGGTTTTAAATCCACTTATGGTCTTTACAGTAATTTAGTTGAACTTGTTTCCACAATCATTAGTCAACTTACAGAAGGAGGTGTCCAACTGGGGTAGACTTGATCTGTCTTGGTAGGTTTTCAGGGTTGCCTACTTCTCTGTCATTCATTTTAGGAAGGTATGGCTTATAAACTGAACTGCACTTTTTGTTTTAACAATTATATTTCAGGGTGATGGTACACACTAAGCTTCTAAATTAGGCCCACTGTATTCTTTTTGTATATATATATCTACAAGCACGCACACACAAGTGTCCTCATATGTGTCCTCATACATGTATGCATATATATACAAATATATATAAATATACCTGTAAAACATATAAAATATATCTTTGTTAACATGTCATAATTGCCTCTTCAGCATATTAAACAATACTCCTACCACTTGAAATTAGACAATAAGAGTTTATATATATATATCAAATCAAACTGAATTCTGTCCTTTCATCACAGAATCATCTGTGAATCTGTGATCACCTGAAGATGCAGAATACTCTGGAAATATGGCAAATGGCCACTTATGGACAAACTATGGTGTCTTCTGGTTGCTGTTGCTAATGTAAGCCTTGAAAGCACTTTTAAACATGAGCAATCTTTGTGAGCCACAAACTGAAACAGCCTATTTTATAGCAACAGTACCATGTGTGTTATATTTTTATCCCATTTTCCCTTACACTGAAGACAATATTTAATGCTATAAATTCTTCTATTCTTAGCTAGTCCATAGGCTACCCAATGGTGTCCCAGTTTCTGTCAAAATGCCGCAGAAATTTATGGCCCGAGTACGCTTCTTGTCTTACTTCCCAGCATTTCCCTAGAATGCCCACAATGTGTCTTTTTCCCTGCTGCCTTAAATGACACCGTTTCCTTCATCTTCAAAAAAAACAGAACAAAACAGAACTTGGGAGGGACAACTGTGTTATTAGGCTGATACATATACTCCCAAATGTTGTAAATGTTGGGTTCAAATTAATTGTGTTTGGAGAGATTGGAGGCATTTTTGTTTGGTGGTTTGTTTTTTTTGTTGTTGATGGTTTGGGGGTTTTGCTTCTGTTTTTGCTCTGTGTGTGTGAGCCAAAGGGCAATATCTCATTAATGACTTTCTTTCTCTGTGATTATAATTAAGGGTCACTAAGCCTATCCTGCAGTCCCTGAGGGACAATAGATTTCAAGACAATCTGGATGAATATGTTAATATCTGATTAGATAGAAGACTTGACCTTGATACAGAGGGGTGGTTTCATGATCAACTATAGCAATGCTGATACTTTACTGTAATTTTGTTGTCAAAATACACAGCATTTCAGAGCTTGAACTCAATAATTAGAGGTGTTTGGTCCCCAGAGATATATAACTCCACACACACACCTTTGAAGATCATTCACCTTTCAGCATATTCAGAGTTTTATATAATTAGAAGATTGCAACAAACTGTGGCCAACTTTAGGCCATTACCATCAACTGTTTTAATATTCAAGTATAATCTCATCCTTGCTGATTTAAACAAAAATACAAATAAAACCAAACAGGATTTTTTTTTTTTTAAATAATACTTAGGTTCCTTTTTACAAGACAAACAGATGATATGCAATGATTACCATTAGCAAGTTTTTCTGAAATTTTCTTGTATTTTGTTTCCTCAGAAAATGAACAGGTTGCTGAGCTTGTCATAGCCAAAGTAAAGCACTGCTCTATCCCTTCAGTTTTTGCAAAATGTTGAAGCTGTCACTATTTTCACAGAGACGAAAGACTTGTTTTGTCCTACTTTCTAAAATAGTAGGGGAAATTAAATGAAGCAAAAACAGCAAAAGAAAATTTAAAATCTGTTCTCTATCATCTTCTTAGTGATCAAGAAGATGACTTTCTTCTACTGGAGAGTCATGCCCTATAAGTAGTCATTTTTAATCAAGAAAATAGATGCCTCAGATTTTGACAGATTAGGTGCTTTGTATTTTTACGCCAGTATTTTCTTAATATAAAATGATTAGGTACATACCATATTGAGTTTTGAGCCCTGCTATTGTAAAGATTTATGCACATGCTTCAAGCACTCCAAGTAATCGCAATGACTTTGCTGGGAGTACTTAGAATGCATACAATCAAACACACAAGATCAACCTCCAGGATAGTACTTTGCATTGTTTCAACCAGCTTTCAATACGGATTTAGCTTTTGAGCTCTGCTTATACCTAAGACTTGGTTGTCTTGAAGATTTTTTTTTTCAAAATTTGCTGTACATAGAGCTTTTCTACTGCTAAGTTACCAATAAATAATCTGCTTTTCCATTTCTATATATATCTTCTTTATTTTTATACTTCTTGGAATCTTCTTTATTCTTAGTGATACAAAGAGAACAAAAAGTCTAAGACAGCAGCAGCATAAATACATCCCACAGAGACAGTCTTTGACCCTGTGGTTTTAAACTTTTAATGTAAGACAAAGAAATGACAGAATAAACCTAATTTATTCTATTTTCTTTTCAAACACCCACCAGATTACACATGACCACGTTTCAAAAACTCAGTAACATAATATAGAAACAAACACGTTTTATTTTTTGTAATTAATGGACAAGTTTACTTTCCTTTAGTAACACAACATATACAGGTATACACATTCATATATTCATATATATATCTGTCATTATTTCTTCAGCAGAACACAGTATTGTGGTTACTGGATTTCAGTCATAAAACTCGAACTGTTTCAGGAGATGAGCGTTAATGATTACTAGGGCATAGTAATGTAAATGCAATAGCAAAATAAACCATTGATAGGTCCTAAATTTCTTAACTTTATCACATTTAGGACAAAAAATTTTGCACTCTTTTCCAAATGAGTGACTAAACTTATTAAATTCAATAATTAAAGATTAAATGTACTGATATTTTCTGAACATCATTGTATACTGAAGTCACCAGTCACAATGAATTTGAACTATTTATTTAAAGATGTAGATTTTGCAAAGACAAATAAATAAAATCACAGAAGAGTTTGACTCTTTGTAGTACCTGCATAGGTATTTATGGTGCCCACATCCACACTTATTTGCATGGTTGCCAACTAACTGGCCACGCCTTGACACGTGCTTTCTGGAGGCTTATTGTGACACACCAAAGAAGAAACATTAACTATCTTTGCCACTTCAGTCAGCTTGGTCACACAAAACATTTTATTCTCTGTAGTCAATCACATTAGTTAGTCACCTCAAACACAGGGAAGCACAATGCAGATTATGTAGAATTAGGGAGGTGTACTAGAAAGAGTATAAAACAGACTCCTCTCTGAGTTTTCTATATTCTAATTATTTATTGAAATACAAGACTATAATTAAGGAAGTGTTGCGAACATTTGATATATCTATGTATCAGAACTAAAATTTGTAGTGACTTTTTTACAGTTATAAGAGAGAGCAACAGTATCTCAACAGACATTATAGATCACTGGATAGCAATCATTATGAAGCTGTTTCTGAAACGTCATATTTCCATATAGTTCTGGAGTTACTGTGCTTATCCACAGAGAATGCATGAAAAAAAAAATATAATAAAGATTTCCTAAAAGAGAAGAAATGTCTTTGTTGTTTGCAACAAAATCTAATTTTAGATATGTTTGTATGATTCCTTTTAAACCAGTAGAATTATTGCATGTGCTTGTAAGAGCCATCCTTGTGCAAGATTTGAGACTATGGATTTGATTGTGCATTTGTTAATGGTGCTACTGCCACAGAATCAGTTGTTGTCAATTGCACGTTACCCCTATTAAATTGTCTTCAGCAATAACAAATAAGAGGCTATCAAAGTCAACATTAAATCATTACCAACATAACTATGGGTAGAATTAAGTAAAAAAAAAAAAAAAAGGAAGAAGCTTTCCTGGCTTTTCTTTTTTTTTTAAAAAAAAGTCTTTAATTTAGTTGTTTTCTAAAATAGATCCAAAAAAGGACTCCTTTTTCCTCCCAGATCAACATTAAAAAGGAGGTGCTACAGGTCATTTCATATTCCTTTAGAGAGCAAGGAAAACATGAATCTCCATAGAAAAAGTAATACAAAGAGGAACAAATGATATATATTCTCTGGGTTTAATGATCCAGCTTTAAACAACACAAAAAGTGACAGGAGGGCAGGTCACCTCATTAGCATAGTTCAAAATTTAAAGACTTTCCTTCACCAGTCAATTTATATTTTGGGAAGATGAACAACTCCATTTTCATTGTAAGAAACAATTCAGAAATATGACTCACAAAGTTTGACTTCCAAAGTAAAGAGTCATGGTGTCACATAAGCTTAGAAGAATAATTAACAGGAAATTTTGTCTGCTCCTCTCTGACCAGCAAGGTCCCATGAAATTCCCAGGCATAACTGTCCTTAGAATTTGAAAGTTATTCCTTTTTCTTCTCCTTCTTCTCCTTCTGCTTCTTCCTCTTCCGTGTAATTTGAGTTTCTCTCATTGCAAATTGATCCATACTCTTTGTCATAGCAGCAGTAGACATCAAGAGTAACTAATTACTTTGTGAATATCCAAAAAGGGTTATCATATTTCCCTTCAGCTTTTCTTCTTTAGGCTAACTAATACCATTTCCATCAATTATTTCTCATTTCTTCAAATGTTCTACAACTGATGTCCAGCCTGTTGTTAATCCAGCTGCATTTACAGGGACCGAAATGTGGAATTTTGCATATATTTTTACTGAATTGCCTCTTAATCTGTTTCCAGTCTTTTTCTTACATCTTTCAAGACCTCTTTGCATTGCAATCCTGTCCTACAGCCTTGCTAATGCGCTTCCTAGTCTGCCTTTAACAAGAAATTTAGTACAACAGAAGGCAAGTCAAAGATAAAGCCAGCAAAATGAGATCCAAGACAGAAACTTGAGTAGCATCACTTAATACAGTTTTATAGTAAGTGATTAGCAAATCTTCTCTGTTTCCCTCACTTGCTTACAAGGCCTAACACAGAAGAGATCTGAAATTCAAATTATGTGACAACTGTTTCTTCTTTGCCTAGAAAATTTGTTGCCTTGTCATGAAAGGAAATTAAATTAACTTGGCATAATCTGTTCTTGACAAACCATATTGATATTATTTATCTCCTTGTTATTGCTATATACTAAAAATTATTTTCCCAGTTGTCTGAAAAAAGTCTTTTTATCTGAAATTTCTACTGTAATGGGCTATGGCAGATGTCCCCAAACCTTGTTACTCTACAGTTTTCTCGTTGCTTTATTGTTTTACGTTAATCACCACTAATGACAAATACCAAGTAAAGCACAGGTAAAATCTGTGCTCAACTCATTGATCATTTAACATCACCTTATAAAGGACTTATATACACTTTTTGTGTTACTGTTTTCCTAATAACACACAGTGTTTCTTAGGAAAAGCTTTTTATTTTTCATGTTGTACAACACATATTATATATGGATGCAGAGATTTGAAGTTACTTGCTTAACTGTTTAGGATGTATCACTGGTCATATATCATACTGTAATATGAAGGTTGGGGTTTGATCTCACCTAACCACGGAATTTTAAAAATGTGGCAGCCAGGCTCCCTCTATAGGTGCTGGAGAGAGAGAAAGGCACCTCTCAAGAGATTCCACACATTCAGATTTATGCCTCAATTGCTCATCTCCACTGACCAGAGAAGTAATTTTCATATGATATTTGATGAAAAGGTCAGAGAAATTAATGTCAAGATGTAATGTGAAAGGTAGTACTTAGCTGATACAAGATCTAACTGTGGGCTGGAACTAGGTATACCATTTAGGCATTCCTAGCCTTCATGTGTCATATTGAGGGAACTTGTAAGGCTTCATCAGTTTTCATTAAATTCATAAAAATATGCTTTAACAAAAAAAAATGCAGATATTATTGAAATAAAATTAAGATAATATTTTTTGAAAATTAATTAAGAAAATCAGATGTGGAATCAATTTTTAAAATAGTCAGAAAACAGAAATTCTCACTGTTTATTGTAACTGCATGTGTATTTTATGTACTCTGTGTTGGAAATCCACTCTTAGGTTTGCAATTCAAATTCTTTTGTCCATATGCATGTTTGTATTTTTCAAGATCTGTCCCTATTCAAAAGAACTTTGACCTTGAAATGTCAATATTATTAAAGTACAAGGACTTATATATACTTTTTTTGTACATCACTGCTAAAAGATTTGTCTATGCTCCTTACGGGGTTTCACAGTCATTTCACTGTTTTGGAATAAAGGATTAAAATACCCTTCATCTTCTCCATGACACCATTCATTTCTTTTCAGTAATAATCTGAAGCAGTTTTGAGGGAATCATGCAGAATGCTTTTAATCATGACTTGTAATTGCCTCCAACACGCTGTCATATTGCATTTCAGAAACTAAACAAGAACAGAAAAATACTGTTCATAGTGTTGTTCATATGGGACAAGTACTGTGGTTTAGCCCCAGCCAACAACTAAATATTACACAGCCACTTGCTCACTTAGCCCTGATGTGATGTGGGAGAGAATCAGAAGAGTAAAAGTGAGATAACTTATGGGTTGAGATAAAGACAGTTTAATAGGTAAAGCAAAAGCCGTGCATGCAAGCAAAGCAAAACAAGGAATTCATTCACTGCTTCCCATTGGCAGGCAGGTGTTCAGCCATCCCCAGGAAAGCAGGGCTCCATCACATGCAATGGTTACTTGAAAAGACAAATACCATGACTCTGAACGTCCCCCCTTCCTTCTTTTTGCCCCAGCTTTATATACTGAGCATGACGTCATATGATATGGAATATCCCTTTGGTCAGTTGGGGTCAGCTGTCCAGGCTGTGTCTCCTCCCAGTTTCTTGTGCTTGCTGGCTGGGAGGTGTGAGGAGCAGAAAAGGCCTTGACTGCTCAACAGCAACCAACCAGACCAGTGTGCGATCAACACCATTCTCATCCCAAATACAAAACATAGCACTATACCAACTATTAATAAGAAAGTCAACTCTATCCCAGCTGAGACCATGACAAACAAGAAACAGGATTTCCTTTGGAAAGTATTGGTACAACACAATGGTTTACAGTGTAATTTGGTAGGGTTGCCAGGGTTGGAAATACAAGCAATTGTGTTAAAATGAATACTGTAGGACCATATTTTAAAATAACAGTATAGTGCATTTTGAATCTACTGCTGTAGAAATCCCTTTCCTAGAGCAGAATGTGGGAGTCTTGATGCCCACTAGAGTTTAATTCAAGATCCCCTTGTGACACTGTGCCAGACTCCTCTGTTCCTGTTCCTTGATGCATTTAGTTTTGTAAGACTTGCAGTATATTATTAATAAATCATATAAAGTAAGAAACAGAGGAGAAAAGCTATTAAAACATTTATGCCACATGAAACTTACACACTAAGTAGACAGAAGTATCAGAGAGTTCTGCTTATAGTGATTTTTAAAGGTTTTCCACTAGAAGAAGTTTCACAGAAATCTTCTAACAAGTAGCCCTGAATCAAAGTTTTCTGGTACCTTCAGTTATCTGTTTTTGAACAGTTTTTGGAATATTTACCAGTCTGTAGCCTTCATGTTCCTTAGAAGATACAAACAGAAATGTCATCCAAGTGTCTGATATGCACAATACTGGTTTTTGAAACTTGTAATAGAAAATGTTTAAACAACAGTCTTCTAAATACACTTAGAGATACTTTATTCAGCTTTACCAAGTCTTTGTTAAAACTTGAGCCAAAATTCACAGGAGGGAAAAAATAATTCCTCTGGTATCTGTTGTTGCAGGTAACTGCTTCGGACATTTTAGTTTACACATGACTATATAGGACTTGTCTGACAAATTTGGTGGCCTTCTACGAAGGGGTTACAGCAACAGCGGACAAGGGAAGAGGAACCAATGTCATCTACCTGGACTTGTGCAAAACATTTCACACCCTCCCACACAATATCCTGGTCTCTAAATTGGAGAGACATGGATTCTACAAATGGATCACTCAGTGGATACAGAACTGGCTGGACAGTCGCACTCAAAGAATTGCAGTCAACAGGTCGATGTGCAAGTGGAGACCAGTGACGAGTGACGTTCCTCAGGGGTCAGTACTGGGACCTGTACTGTTCAACGTCTTTGTCAGCGACATGGACAGTGGGGTCAAGTGCACCCTCAGCAAGTTTGCGGATAATACCAAGCTCTTTGGCGAGGTAGACTTGCTGGAGGTGAGGGATGCCATCCAGAGGGACCTGGACAGGCTGGAGAGGTGGGCCCAAGCCATCCTCATGCAGTTCAACAAGGCCAAGTGCAAGGTCTTACATATGGGTGAGGGCAATCCCAAGCACAAGTACAGGCTCGGCGGGGAATGGCTGGAGAGCAGCCCTGAGGAGAAGGACCTGGGGGTAGTGATTGATGAGAAGCTCAACATGAGCCAGCAATGTCTGATCACAGCTCAGAAGGCCAACTGTATCCTGGGCTGCATCAAAAGAAGTGTGGCTAGCAGGTCAAAGGAAGTAATTCTGCCCCTCTACTCCACTCTGGTGAGACCCCACCTGGAGTACTGCATCCAGCTCTGGAGTCCCCAACGTAAGAAGGACAAGGAACTGCTGGAGCGTGTCCAGAGGAGAGCCACAAGGGTGATCTGAGGGCTGGAGCACTTCTGTGAGGAAAGGCTGAAAGAGTAGTGGCTGTTCAGCCTGGAGAAGAGAAGGCTCCGGGGAGATCTTATTGTGGCCTTCCAGTACCCAAAGGGGGCCTACAGGAGAGTTGGGGAAGGACTTTTTACTAGGGCATGTAGTTATAGGATGAGGGGAAATGGCTTTAAACTGGAAGAGGGCAGGTTCAGATCAAACATTAGGAAGAAGTTTTTCACTTTGAGGGTGGTAAGGCACTGGAACAGGTTTCCCAGATAGGTTGATGAGACCCCACCCATGGAGGTGTTCAAGGCCAGTCTGGACATGGCCTTGGGCAACTTGGTCTAGTGAGAGGTGTCCTTGCTTATGGCAGGGAGGTTGGAACTCAATGATCTTCAAGGTCCTCTCCAACCTAAACCATTCTATGATTCTATGACTTGATTCTCTTGTTGTGTCGTTGTTTCCACCTGTGCAAAGCAGATATCATCTGCTGTCACTCTGTGTAGGAAGTAATTTGCACAAGAAGCACACAGCGGAAAGCAGGCATATATTACTGGTATGAGGTCTGTGAAACCACTCATGGAGTAAGCAACTATTGGCTACAGCTTAAGGTGTCAAAAAGTAGTTCACTTTGTCTTCATGTTTCTTTCCATGCAGGTTTTGTGTCACCAGAACCATATATATCAGCGTGAGCGTATAGGCAAGTCTGGAGTACTTTTTTACAAATGGTGTCACTAAAGAAGACATAATCACAGGAATGTATAATCTATTTTCCCTTCAAAGACTTTTTGACTCAGTTTTGTAGCCTTTACGCATAACCTTAAAGAGACTTTTGACTTCATAAGGATCGATGAATCAGGGATACTTATTTATTTTGGTCCAAGAAAAGATCAACTTTGCCTCTAAAATGACTTTCCTTCTTTACTTAATTTTTTTCAGAAGGCATGTTAATTAAAGGATTTTTTTTTTTTTTAAATTAATTTAAAGATTTACTGATCTTAAATTCAGGCTGATACCTTGGAGGATATGCAATATCTTGTAACTAACAGATTCCAAAATTTGACTTGGAAAGCTGATACTTGAACAAAAGTCTAGGTCTTCACCTTTCTTTCATAGAGAGGAAAAAATTTTGTACTTTAGCTAAAGAACTATTTTACCAGCAGTGTAGTAAAACAGTTTACTACTGTGTACTTCATATCTATGACTTCTAAGTTATCTTTAAAAGCATTTACAATTCAGCAGTCATAAGATTTATCTCCATATGTAGTAATAAAACAAATAGTTCACCTTAGGTAATGCGTACTCTCTCCCTGTTTTCGGAGAGGCTATCTGAAGACAGTGCTTATCTGAACATCTCTTTTCAAGGAAGAGTGCTTTTAAAAGGGTGGAGTTGATGTTGAGCACACATTAAGATGCAGTTCTAATACAAAGAAGAGCAAAGAAAAAATATCAGCTAAATCAGAGTACAGCTGATGCTTACTTGTTTAAAAGCACTGACTCTTCTATGTGAAAAAAGAGTGAAACATATCCAACTCAAGAGCTTTTACGTTTTTAAGAAAGAATAAATTACTTGAGAAGGAGCATTTGATTATGTAAGTGAAGAGCATATTACAGTTCTTATACGAAAAAAAGGTTAGAACACCATTAACATCTTGCTCCACAATTTTGTTGGATTTTTTTTTCAGTAAAGAATTTTTACCTTTCATATTTGAGAAGCAAGGAGATGGAAAGAGTCAGTTTATGATAAAGGCTGTAAGGGAAGAACAGTGAGTTATAATGGATTAGGAATATAAAAGCCATTCAGGCTTGCAACAGGATGATTCTATAACCAAGAAGTACTTTTCCCTGAATGCCCTCTCCTAAACAGCTCATATGGTGTGAAGGAGAGAGACTACTTTTCCTGGTCATCTGTGCAGGTTTTTAGGACAAATGCTGAAGCAAAGCTCATTCCAACCATTTGACAGTATCTAGGAAATAATTCACAACACTTTTGATTTTACAAGTCTTTCCAGCCCCCAGATGCCCTGATTACTTTTCAAAAACGTTATTCCTTGCAGTTTTCACTGAAGCCATGGGTGAGGAATCTTTACTACTTGCATACTTTGGAAGACTAGAACAAATAAATTCAATGTCTTCTTCTTTTCCACTTTACAAAAATAAACTTGAAATATACACTTCTTAGTGGGACCTGTTTCCATGCAGGATTTTGACTATCAAACCTCACTATTTTAAAAATGTTTTAAAAAAAAGTCAGAAGTTTGGAATAAAAAAAGGAATGGCATAGACTTTGTAATTTTGCTGAAGCAAATAAAGGAATCAATCTCTTTTTAAAAAGAGATGGCTGTTACAGGCCTGGATATGTTTGTGTTTAGAGTTAAATCTGTGCATAATTACCAGTTCCATTGAAATCATCGATGATATCTAAGTTCATGATAAAGACCTGAGTTGAGTCAACCATTACAAAAAGTTGGAAATAGAAAGTTTGAAGAAGAACTACTGGCCAAGTCATGTAAACAAAACTATGAAATATATTGTTTGATCTAAGTGGGGATGGTATATAAGCCAAAGTTTTTCTTGTTATTAGGGAAACAATAAGAAAAGGAAACATTTTAGAATGTACTAAAAGCCTTTAAGATTTTCTCATGCTGATTTTTATAATTAGACTCTTATGTTTACTAGATAAATCTAGGCATACAAATGAGGAACCGAATCCTTTCTCATACCCTTAAGAATCAGGTTGTCTTACTCCAAACAATTGTTACAAGTTTTAAATCTAAATAGCTGCTTATTTTGTTATCTATGTGTGCATTACAGATAATGTTTCTTATAATCATTTGTAAATGCAAAATACACAAACATAAGAAAAAGCAAGAAAATTGCAATACTTATTTGTGCCTTCCCCCCAACAAAAAACAAAGAAAAAAAAAAGAAAAGAAAAAAAGAAAAGAAAGAAAGGAAAAGAAAAAAAAAAGACAATTTAACTGCTCCTTGTAATTAGTAACTGGTTATTCTAAGTGATTGTTAGAAAGCTGGACGAAAGCTGAATGAACATAGGAGGCAGGTGCTGATCTTTTAAGTAATCTGCATATAACATTGCTCTACATGGATAGAGTTATTGTTCAGAACTATAACCTAGCCCTGAGAAATCTTGTATGTCTATGCAGTGTGCTCTAAAGTAGGATGGCCACATTAGCAAGAACATGCAGCAAAGCTAAGAGAGCGTACTTCTAATCAGAACTAATTAACCTGTGGAGGCTACTGCAACAATTCAACTGTCCCGCTTCTATAGCAGGTTATTCAGAGGTATCTCTGTTTATACTGCAGGTAACAGAGGCAGCCAACCAAGGCAGCATTTTTTGCAGCAGTCTATGGGTTTGCCTTGAGAAAGAGAAATAGGCGGACATGAACCTCATGAAGGTCAACAAGAGGAAGGACAAAGACCTGCGCCTGGAGAGGAACAAGCTGGAAAGCACCTTGGCAGAAAAGGACACCAAGCTGAACATGAGCAGGCAATGTGCCCCTGTGGCAAAGAAGACTAATGGTATCCTAGGGTGCATCAGACAAAGTACTGCCAGCAGGTTGGTGGAGGTGATCCTTCTCCTGTACCCAGCACTGGTGATGCCACACCTGGTATAATGAGTCCAGTTCTGGGCTCCTCAGTACAAGAGAAACAAGGACATACTGGACAAAGTCCAACAAAGGGACACAGAAATGATTAAGGGACTGGATCGTCTCTCCTATGAGGAAAGGCTCAGAAAGCTGGAACTGTGCAGCCTGGTCAAGAGAGAAAGCTCAAGGGGGAAATCTCATCAATGTATATAGATACCTGAAGGGAGGGTGCAAAGACAACAGGCTCTTTTCAGTGGTGCCAGTGGCAGGACCAGAGGCAATGGGCACGCACTGAAACACTGGAGTTTCACACCATCCTGGCTTGTATCAAGAATAATGTGGCCAGCAAGACTAGGGAAGCAAAAGTTTGGATTTTAGGACAAGAATGTAACTCCACAGATAAAACTATCGAAGTTTCCACATGCTGTGAGAATTAAAATTCAAGCTTTATTTTTTGCATTCATTATTCCTTTTTAAACATTGACTGTTGCCTCAGCTAGTGTAGCTCTTTGATGCAGAATGTTTTGCTATAGGCTAAGTGTAGCAATTTGCATCATACTTTCAAGCCCCAAATGCTTCCTTTTCATTATGATAAGGAATGTTTTTTGTAATTTTTAAAATATATACCAAACATTTATTTTGCTGAACGTTTCACAAGATATATTTACTAGGACAAGCAGGAATCAATGATTCAAAAAAAAAGATTTATTGGCTTTTTTCAGGTAAAGCACTCAAACTCTTTTACTTAATTTCGTAAGACTTTCCTGTGAAATTTTATCCCAATTTGGTTCTCTTTCTCTGTCCTCTAGTACCCACTTGTGTTCCATTTAACACCACAAGACAAGCCAGTTTGATTATAAAAATGAAATATGAAATGGATCTCAAATACAAAATCTGTCTTCATCCAGACCCTTTTCTAATGTAAAATTAACTAAATATCATTTTTTTTCATTAATACAAAAGACTATTATCAGAGCATTTATTTGTAATTTCATCAGAAATAGAAAATAGGCTGATGGCATGTAGGAAATGCAGTATAACACGGGGTCTTTATGTTTTTTTTTTTTAATACTTTCCCACTTAGATTTTGCCTTTGGTAGGAAACCTATTTTACCTGCGTTTTCTTCAATGCATAAAATCCCACTATATTTCCGGGTCACTGGCTCTCTTCTTTTTCCTCCATCTACCTTTCTTCTCCTTCTTATATCACCTTTCCTTGTCTGCCACTACTTAGTTTTTAAAACCATGTTATTCTTTACCCTTCAATAATTGACAGGGGAACATCCTTTGTCATTGTAGAAGAAAGCAAGCGTGCAAGAAAAGGAAAATAATATTATGGTATTCAATTACTGTAAGAAATAAAAACTGGAATAAACACCGGTAAAACCGAGCATGGGAAATTAAACATCCCTGCTTTTTATTTCTTTCTGTAGCGTTCTGGGAGGGGAATAGGACTTCAGTATTAGACCTACAGCTGTTTCCTCCTTTTGCTTCCCATGAGACTTTGTAACACATTTTGTCTCAACAATTTAACACGGTAGCTAACTTCTGACTACTCAGCGCTTGGTTTTACTTGGTTTTAGACATTTTCCTAAGTGGTGCCTAGTGCTGATACATGCTTTAGATCAACTAACGGCGACGACTCTGCTTATGACTGCAGGGCCAAAGTCATGGCATGTGTAAAGCCTGAGCAATTGCGCTTTGCGACTGAATGTAGGAAAGAGTTGAAAAGGTGAAATTCTATCTCCAAATTAGGTTTAAAGTGTGAGTGTATAATAGAGCAGTGTTTTCATCCATTCAACCCTCTCACCCCTACGAATCCCCTGTTGTTAGTCTGGCATGTGAATTGTGCACAAAGCCTACCCTCCATTACATTACAGATCCCAAATTAAGTTCACATGACCTGAAGAGATGCGAGTCAGCTCTTTGCACCAAGCAATGAAGTTCAAGCCACCCATGTACAATCTAATTATTCAGGATGTACAGGGCAACTCATCTGAATAAGGACATCTGTTGAGAGCTAGATTTTACCGCCGAGGACTATTACATTACCTCTCTGGACTGAAAACTTTCTAACTATTCAAATGCCAAGGATATCTAGGGACCTACTTATAATATCAGTAATTGTTTGATTAGTTTAGTCAGCTTTAGAATTGCTTCCTTTTTTCCATTCAAATTATATTTTAATCCACTATGTATTCTATATGACCTATTTTTTAGCCTGCTAATTCTTCTTAAGGACATGTTGGACAGTGGAAAAAAGTACAGAAATACAAAAAATAATAAGAACATATGCATGTATGGAACAACTTGCATGAAGGACAAGGAGCATATTATCTCCAGCATCTCAGTGATGATTTGGACATCAAAAATAAAGTTGAACTGATTTGCGCAGAACATTTTACAAGAAGATGGCTATTTTTAAAAGCCAGTAGGACCAATAAGATGTGCTACTTGTGCTATACGCATAAATAAAGCTGTTTTTCACACATCAATAAAGTAAAATAAAGCACAAAACCCACTTACTAACACTGTTCAGCAGCAGGAGTGGAAAAAGTTGTATTACAGCTTTTCTATGTTGCCAGTGTTCTCCACAGGCACCTCAAAAATCCATGCATGAGAAATGAACCAACCTCCACCTTAGTTTCCCAGCTATTGAGGTTTTTGACAGTATCAGCAGAAGAGAGAATAAAGTTTTCCACTTAAAAAAAAAAACAGTGCAAAGCCATTATCTCATGCAGGTGAATGGGATTTAAAAATCATCCAGACATATCTATTTAAAGACTGATCTAAAAGAAAAATTAGGTACAATGGACCAGGCAGGGATGTAACTTATTAGTATATGTCATGTTGGCTTTTTTTCCCATAATTTTAATTATTTTAAATAAATAAGGTGTCAACCTTTTTTTAAAAGACCCACAACCTAGAGAATATGAATTAACTGAACTTCAGATGAATTGCAGTAATGAGAGCAATAGAAACTACTTGAAAACGGTTTCTAAACTCTCAGGAAACATATTTAATTACTACTGCAATTAGCAAATTTGTGTACTCAAGCCTACACTATTAATTCATATGAATAATCTTTAGACTGTTCACTTGAAACACTGCCTGAATTTTCTTTGAGTGAAGAGTAGGTTAATTTAGAATCATTCAAGTATTCCTCAGCTGATTAAGTTGGCTGTTGATGTTTTAGAATCATAGAATGGTTTAGGTTGGAACAGAGTTTAAAGATCATCTGGTTCCAGCCCCCCTGCCATGGGCAGGGACACCTACCACTAGACCAAGGTTGTTCAAAGCCCCATCCAGCCTGGTCTTGAACACTTCCAGGGATGAGGCACCCACAACTTCCCTGGGCAACCAGTTCCAGTGCCTCACCACTCTCATAGTCAAAAATGTCTTCCTAATATCTATTCTAAATCAACCCTCTTCCAGTTTGAAGCCATTGCCTCTCATCCTATCACTACATGCCTTTGTAAAAGGTTCCTCTCCAGCTTTCTTGTAGGCCCCCTTCAGATACTAGAAGGCTGCTATAAGGTCTCCCCGGAGCCTTCTCTTCTCCAGGCTGAACAGCCCCAACTGTCTCAGCCTGTCCTCATAGGAGAGGTTCTACAGCCTCCAGGTCATCTTCATGGCCATCCTCTGTACCTGCTCCAACAGCTCAATGTCTTTGCTACGTTGGGGGCTCCAGAGCTGGATGCGGTACTCCAGGTAGGGTTTCACAAGAGCGAAGTAGAGGGGGAGAATCATCTCCCTCGACCTGCTGGCCATGCTTGTTTTGATGCAGCCCAGGATGCAGGTTGCTTTCTGGGCTGCAAACACACATTCCTGGCTCATGTTGAGCTTGCTGTGACCCAGTCTCAGGACTTTGCTCTTGGCCTGGTTGAATTTAATAAGGTTCACACAGGCCCATCTTTCCAGCCTGTCCAGGTCCCTCTGGATGGCATCCCTCTGCTCCAGCGTGTTGACTGTGCCACACAGCTTGGTGTTGTCAACAAACTTTTTGAGCGTGCACTCAGTCCTACTGTCCATTTCACCAACAAAGATGTTGAGCAGCACCAGTCCCAGTACTGACCTCTGTGGAATGCCAGTCATCACTGGTTTCCACTTGGACATCGATCCATTGACCACAAGTCTTTGAATGAAACCATCCAGCCAGTTCCTTATCCACTGAGTGGTCCAGTGGATAAAATCAAATCCTTGCCTCTCCAACTTCGTCGTTTGGGAATGTATGGATGCTTTGATGTCCATACATCTTTAATTTCCACTGAAATCTTACAAGCCACAGTAGACTTGACAGTGCGCCACGACAACAATGCTTTTGAAGATTTCCAAGATATATTCTGTAGCCAGAAACTTTATATGAGTAATTCATTCCTGGAAGAATTTATGTGCCATGAAAAAGAATACAACTTCAGCTGAAATCAAATGTTAAGCCATGTGCAGAAGAGATGTGTAATTTCAATATTTCTAGTGTTATTCAACAAAATAAAATATGTATTCAATGACAAATGTGTAAGCTTTGAAAAGATTTAAAAATAGCAATTTGATTTTAATTTCTTTTCATAGTCTTTGAGAAGGAAAGGGAGGTCTCTGTTGACTGGAGAAAGGCAAATGTCACAGTCTTCTTCAGAAAAGGCCAAAAGTTCAATCCCAGAAACTACAGGATGCTCAGCCTCATTTAATTTCCTGGGAAAATCATGGGATGAATCCTCTTGGAGCACATTTCTGGGCACATAAAGGTAGACAGGTGATTTGAAGTCACCAGCATGGATTTACCAAGAGTAAATTGTGCTTAACTAACCTGGCTGCCTTCCATGATAAAATGACTAAATTTGTGTATACAAGGACAGTAGTGGATGTTATTTGCATAGACTTTAGCAAGATTTCAACACTGTCATCCGTGATGTTGAAGTTGGGCTTTTAGAGTGTGCATGGCTAGACAACCAAATGGATCAAATATGTTTGGATGATGGGGCTCAGAAGGAGATTAATGGGTCATACTTTACCTAGATGCCTGGACTACTACAGGGGTTTGCATAAGGACCTTCCCTCTTTACCATCTCTAGCAATGATTAGCACAACATGACAGAGCATCAGTAATGAGCGGGAGGTGACAGAGCACACTCTCAGCAACTTTACAGATGATGCCAAACTGGGGGTACCAGTCAATACACTCAAGGATAGAGCTCTGAAAAGGCTGAAGAAATGGGCTGCCTAGAACATTATGAAATTCAGCAGGGACAAATGCTAGGCTTTCCAAATCCCAAGAAACTCCCATTGCAGAGCAAAAAAAACCAACCCCTGCAACAACACTGTGTGGGGGTGGAGAGGCCACGAAGAAGCTCTGCAGCAAGGGGCCTGGGATGGAGATGGGCAGCAAGATGAACATGAGCACATGGGGCGTGTGCTGACAGCAAAGGCAGTCAACAATCTCCTGGGCTGCATGAACAGTGGCATAGCCTGTAGATCAAGGGAACGGCTTGACTCCCTCTACATGGTATTCATATCAGACAACATCTAGATACTGCATCCAGTTTTTCCCATTTTTTTCTGACAGGAGGGATATGGAGAAACTGCAGGGAGCTTAGCGGAGGCCCTCAAAGGTAGTGGGGGTTGGAGAATTTGCCCTGTGAGAAGAGACTGGGGGAGCTGGGCTGGGTAAGCCTAGAGAAGAGAAAGTTTCAGTGCAGCTAACGGACCCCACAGCTGACACAAGAGTCATCAAGCAGATGGAACCAGGCCCTCACAGGGCAAGAAACAACAGGTGTACATCGAGACAAGAGATTTTCAGACTGGGTATAAGGAGAAACTTTATACTCATGAGGACAGTGAGGTAGTGGAGCAGGTTGCTCTGAAAACTGTTATCTCTGTCCTTGGAGTGTTTAAAGTCACAACTGGACCAAGCCATGAACAGCCTGGTCTCACCCAATACCTAGCCCTGCTTTGGGCTGTTGGGTGGCCTAGACATCTCCTGAGGTCCCTGCCAGCCTCATTTATCCTTTGGGACCATACAAAAACAAATGTACATTGGAATTATTCTTTGATCCTGTATTGTGAGATGAAGAAAAATGACACAGGGAACCACAGAGTCACTGGAGCTTAAAAACAGAATAAATAAGACTGGAAATAGGCTAAATGACATGCATAAATGGTTATTTTCATAGCATTAGAGAGAGAGAGAGAAAATGAATACAGATAATTACATTTAGAATTTTGCAATATATATAAAGTACTCAGCACTCATCCAAAGAAATACTGCATATTTTCTAGTGTAAAATGTGCTCTGTGATTGCAGAAAATTATCTTCCTTTCAATTTCAATTCAAAGTTATGCATTGTACTCCCATATGGAGATATGCCCAGTGTTGAAGGTGTTGTCAGAGTATATGATTCCTAAAAAATATTATTCTGTTTTATCTGGCACAGGTGCTGAAATTTAATTGGTTTTCCTCTGTTCTTTTAAGTTATCTAATTTTTGTAACTCATATTTGAACTACATGAATGTCTGAAGACCAGTGGATCACAACAGATTTGGCCCTTTAAAGAAATAGTACTTTGTTGCATAAGAACCTGTGTCATTTTAACATGGAAGGGAAAATAGCTTGGCAGTATACCGAGATTGATTGATCCTGGAAAGATTTTAGGTTTTCTTGTGAACAGTTGGATTGGTAACACAGACAGATGGATTGTTACTGTGAAGAGTTGGTGTGTTGCTAGGGAGAGTTGGAATGGTATGCTGGACAGGTGTCAAATTTGTGAACTGGTGTTCAGAATAGGTACTGCATTATCTACATATATATATATACACACGTATGGACAATGGGCATATATATACATACATATATATATGTCCATTGCTAGCTTAACACTCGGTGCTGTAATTACACCCACATTTTCAGTACATCCCGAATGTAAAAGCCAAATTACTAAAGGCACTTTTTGACAAAAAGCAGGACAGACTGAATTCAGAAGATGAAATTGTATATGCAGACCAGCAACTGTATCAATTCCAGTATGTACTGAAATCCCACTCAACTCTTATTATGATGTCTTAATTATCATTTAAGGTAGTATGGCTCTTATGTTGCATGTGAATTGACTTTACTGTGATAGACTTCTACAACCAAGGCACAAAGACTAATTATTGCATTCTATGTAGCATTACAAAAGGCAAACTTTGGCTGAGGGTGGTGATTGTTCCATGATAATGAGAAATGAAACCAAATTTCAACCGCCTTCCCCTCCCCCTCCCTTCTTCCTGGGCTCAACTTCACTCCTGGCTTCTTTATTTCCTCCCCCCAAGAGGCACAGGGGGATGGGGAATGGGTTGCGGTCAGTTCATCACATGTTGTTTCTGCTGCTCCTTCCTCATTTTCTTCCCTTGCTCTAGCACGGGGTGTCTCCCATGGACTGCAGTTCTTAAAAAAACTGCTCCAGCATGGGTCCTTTCCACAGGGTGCAGTCTTTCAGGAACAGACTGCTCCAGAGTGGGTCCTCCACAGGGTCACAAGTGCTGCCAGCAAACCCGCTCCAGCATGGACTCCTCTCTATTGGGTCACAGGTCCTGCCAGGAGCCTGCTCCAATATGGGCTCTCCACAGGGTCACAACGTCCTTCAGTGGCATCCACCAGCTCCAGTATTGGGTTCTCCATGGGCTGCAGGTAGATATCTGATCCAGCGTTAACCTCCATGGGCTGCAGGGGGACAGTGTGCTTCACCATGGTCTTCACCATGCAGGGGAATCACTGCTCTGGTGCTTGGAGAACTTCGTCCTCCTCCTTCTTCACTGACCTTGGTGTCTGCAGAGTTGTTTCTCCCACATATTCCCACTCTTCTCTCCCAGCTGCTGTTGCGCCGCAATTTTTTCCCCCTTCTTAAATATGTTATCACAAAGATGCTACCATTGTTGCTGATGGGCTCAGCTTTGGCCAGAGGAGGGTCCATCTTGGAGCCAGCTGGCATTGGCTCTGTTGGGCCTAGGGGAAGCTTCTAGGAGCTTCTCACAGAAGCCACCCCTGCAGCCCCTCCACTACCAAAAGATTGCCATACAAACCCAATACACCAGTTTCTAATAATTTGTTCGTTTTTTAAAAAGATTTGTTTAATAGCCACACTTACAGTTTTTCTAGCCTACCATAACACTATTGAAATAATAATTCAGTAAGTCTACATGTAACTAAACATCCCTCAGTGCTACAACTTGGTTATGCCATTATAACTGTAGTGTTCAGTAACTATCCTCTCACAAAACACAGATGTTGCTTTCTGTGTATTAAAGGACATTGTATGTTTAAATATTCACATAATGAAAGGGTAGCATGGCCCACGTAACCATACACTGTACCATATGATGTACTTTTACAGAAAAAAAATGTCTTTTGGTCTTCTAATAGTTTACAGAATATGTTGAATTTTCAGAGAATTTTCTTTCCTTTTATTTAAAAGCTTTTGTTTTTTTATTTTAGAATTCTTAATCTTAGATTTTAATGCTAGATATCACATTAAGCCACAAGAAGAGGTCAGTCTAGAATATTTGTTAGATTATACTGTATTACCTTCACAGTCCCTGACTGACTTTACAGAAACCTGTAAATTCATATGTTTCATTAAGTGTAATGGATTCTAAAGTTTTAGACTATCCCGTGCACTCAGCTTTAAAAATAGCAGCAAATGCATCAGTTGAATTGAAAAACAACCCCCAACATTTGCATTTGCAGTTTGTTCATATAAATATGTTTTTTCTCTATGTAGTGATAAAATCATGAGAACAGAATAACACCTGTAGATTCTAGAAAGAAACATGATATAATATATATATACACACACAACATGAAGTCATAGCAGTAGGAAATTGAAAAGTTACCTATTTTTTTCCCAACAGTACTGGATAATTTCATGTAAAGCATTCGAGCTAATGTAATATTAATTTCTGAAAGTAATCTCTACTAAAAGAAACTTCCCAGAAGTACCCAAAGGTTCTGAAGAACAAATTTATGACTGATATAATGATTTTTTTAGCTTTATTTTGGAAATTTCCATCAAATGCAAGAGGAGTGTAGTTTTAAGTCATTTAACCAGTTACTATCTTTACTACTATTAGGAAAGTGTTGAGTAATTAGTCTCTGTAAATACAAGCTATAATGATATGCTGCACTTTCCTACAATCTGTACTGAAGGGTATGGTAAGTTCTTTAGCCATTTTAACAAACTGTAATTAATAATAGAAGTATATTCAGCAGCCATATCCATTTACATGGCATGAAAACAGATGTTCAAGGAAAAAGCTCATAGGACAAACTTGCCCCATGTGTCTTCTATAAGTACAATATGTTTCAGCAGCATGATCAATATTTTTCTCAATATATTTTTTATCAGTGTAGGAAAGAAGTTATAGAAAAGATTTCATAAAAGATTTTTGATTTTAAAAAAGTGAAAATACTGATGCCCCAATTATGTCATTTCTTGCAGCTGTTGAGGAAGGGATCTGCAGATTTTGGATTTGGACCAAAGAAAAAAAAAAATCCCATTCTAAGAATGGATCCAAAAATTTGTTCCTTCTTATTTGGCTACCCTTTAAAGAGAGTGAACAAAGCCACAGTATAGAAGAAAATAGAAACAGATGGAAGAATACTCTCAGAAACCATTTACCCAGTTTCTAGTGGGTTCCCATCTGCCCTAAGTTCTTTTACCTTGTTATAGGAAACAGGGAACAGAACAGAATATCAAAACCAAAAAGCCCTCACAAAGTTGTGTCTGCAAACTGCTATGAAATCAGTCAGTCATTTCTATTCATCTAAAAAAAATCAAATTTGTTATTGTGAGTGCTTCTTAATCCATGTTATACAGTTCTTGAGATTTCAGTTATTTTCTACTTTTTCATGACCACAGACTTCTGTTCCACTTTTTCTTTTTTCTTTTTTTTTTTTTTTTTGCTAGGAATATTTCCATAATTATGCCTATTAGGTTAAGTTTTCTTACTGACTCAGAAAGGTCAAAGTCTTAGCTATAAAAAGGAAAAAATATGTGTTGGTATGAATATACTAGATACCACAACGATCACATTTAGTTTTGCTGTTTGTGCTCTGTGTGACTATGAGAAGCTGGCACTTAACTAAGTTGCAGTATGAGCTACTCACAGATCTGAGTCTGCTGTTGCTGAAATAAGAGCTGCTGTTGAAAGTAGGTCATACAGGAATTACTATGGGTTTGGAAGTATGTTATTTTTGAACAATAGACATAAAGTGATACTTGTGTCATGCTGGGACTGTTTCCGACATTGCTGAAATATTGTTTCACTGACTGACCTCTTCTCATTTTCATGCCAATATTTATGGTGATATTATATAGGAATAGCATATGAAACAGCTCTTCCTGTAAACTGGTGATGATTAACGGACTGGATCATCTGACATATAAGGAGAGGCTGAGAGAGCTGGGACTGCTCAGCATGGAGAAGAGAAGGCTCAGGAGGACCTTATCCGTGTGTATGAATACTCCGCTAGGGGAGTAAGGAAGATAGAGACAAGATTTTCTCATTGGTGCTCAGTAACAGGACAAGAGGTAAAGGGCACAAACTGAAACACAGGAAATTCTGTCTGAGTGTAAGGAAACACTTTTCACATATGGGCAAACACCGGAACGGGCTGTCCAGAGATGTTGTGGAGCTTCCATCTTTGCTGACAGTCAAAACTTGATTGGACACAGCCCTGAGCAACCTGCTCTGTCTGACCCTGCTCTGAGCATAGAATTGGACTAGAACTCCAGAGGTACCTCCAGCCTCAGCCATCCTGTGATCTTGTGTGCCATTCTGTGTTCAAGGTAGTAACTAACATCCATAACTTTGTAAAACAACAAAAAAAAATCACTGTTAAATCAACTGAATGAAATTATTGTATTTCCTACTGAGTAGGTTAAAAATGAGCATGGAGCTCCTGCAAGGTCGTTCAGAATTTCAAAAGCACAGTTATAAGTTAAAATTACATGTCACTGATTTTTAACAGAAAATGACTATTTGATTCTATTAGACAATTAAAGGAAAAGTTTATTTCCTAGACCATAATATGATGGACAGAACAATGTTCTGCATGCCCTCTTAGTTGCAAATGTTGGTTAAGAAAATCATAGTGTTTTATTTCAGCGGGTGAAAGAGATTAATACTGATCATAATCCGAAAGTATTTTGATCAGGAAAAAGACTAAAACTTGCAATATAGAGAGCACATTTTCTAAAAGCTGTGCATTTTCATGCCGAAAGTTTGGAAAGGATAGTAAAAAAATGGGGCATGGGAAGAAAAAAGCAACCCACATTCAAGAGCAGAAGGGAAGCAGTACAGTGTCTGTACAGAACTACAGCAGAATGAGACCATATGTACAATCTATGACTCAACCATTCCCCTATTTCTGGTGAGTACTACTATGCTAATATGACAAAACTTTGTGCTAGCCAATGTACTACTATGTACTATTACCCCATGGAGCATTAGACCAATAATCTGTCTTGTTTAGGATCATTCAGGAGAGCACATCATTTTGAGAACAATAGTGTTATTTAACAACACGATAACATAATGTACTTCTGCTACAATATCTTTTCAAGAATTGAGGTATTGTAAGCCTTTCAAGTGTATTCCTGTGGCATTTTAAAATTTCTGTCTGATGTACTGTATGTAAGGACTATTTTTGACGGGAGAAAACCTAAATTGTCTGTTTCACATATAGTGTTGGCTTTGTGTAAAAATAGCTATTTATAACCTCAGCTGTGTTTCTAATGGCAGAACTATGTGAAGTTGGCTGCAAATGACATTACATTTTTCATTTGTCCTGACAGTATTTTAAAGGCTGCATTTGACATGAATCATCTGAATTTGTATTCGAGATATTTCATTTTCATCATAGCTTTTTACAGGAATAGATGACAATGTCACCAGTGTTAGTTGCTTCCTGGAAACATTATTATTTAGCATTTCTGGTTTGACAGCCTTGCTTTTTACTTCAGTCAAATTAGTTATCACATTGAACAATTATCCTTATTTCAAGTTATATTCAGATCAGGTACACATGATGAAATTGGAGAATGTCACTTGTAAAGAGAAGTGTCGTTATGAAACTCAAAATTTACATAGAGTAGCTGTACAGTACAGAAAAATGCGTATTATCCAAATGAGCGATTTGTACTGCTTAGAAGTACCAAACAGCTGCTTAGTTAAAAGCTTGACTTAAAGCCCTCTGAAACAAATGGAAAGATTTTCATTGATTTCACTTCTTTTTGGATCAGGCCCAAAAATGCAGATTTTTAGCTGAGAGAGACTAAGTGTTCATTAAACTGGATATTATTTTATCAGGGAAAAGAAGATGCCCAGTGGAAAAAACCTTGTAAATAAGGAAAAAAAAAACTCCTCAAACAAAGACTTGTCACTGTGTTTGTTTTTAACCACACTTTACACCACGTGTAGCAAAAGGAATTAAGCTAATGTAATTATTTAATGCAGTAGTTTAAATGACTTATACAATACTTGTCCAAAACCAATAATTTCACTTACAACATTCAGCAAACATGAATTTTTACAAAATTTCAGGGGAAAAAATGATGACTGAAATCATATAATTTCATAAAACATAAATCTCCCTTTTACATTATTTTTCGTAAATGAATTCATTTATCATTAACAAATATCTACTCTGCACTGGAGCTGGAACTGAATAATTTTTATTTATACAATTAAAGAGGGGAAAGAAAAGAATATGTGAGGTATAGTTGCAATATTAGCATTTTTAGTTCATCCCTTTTATCACACACTTACATACACAAACACATAATTTGTCAAACACAAACCATATCCTCAAAAGAAGCTATGAAAATTCTACTCTTGTTTATACTTAATCTTGCTTGTTGAGTAAATTACTGATAGCAAAAATGATCAAAAAGAAGCTTATAAAATGGTTTGTTTGTTTTTGTTTTTTTTTTTTTTTTTAAGAAAAAATTCTATACACTAATATTCCTAACTACCATTCAGAATATTTCAAAGCTCTCCAAATTCTTATTTCTACTTGATCTTTGGCTTGGCCAATCTGTAAATTTGTCCAAGTTCATTTTCCTGTCATGGTTATGTCCAGAGTAAAATCTTCTACATGCAGCTGTATGAAGTTTGAATGATTTGAATGCTAGCTTAGATAGCAAAAACGTTCAGCTCCTGACATTCAACCCCTGCTAAGAACAAAGAAAATCTGAGTGTGAAGCTTCAGGCTGCCATATAGCTGGACTATTTTTTTTTTTTTTTGTAACAATATGTCATTTAAATTGAACATGTTTCTCTCTAAGCTGCAGCTAACTACATACATAATCTTTCACCAAAATCTTACTTATGCTGTTGTGTCAGACAGCAGTCACTAGCGTTCAGAAAGGCACAGAAAAGGGGGACACTCTTCCCTGCCTGCCTTTCCTTAAGACAAAGAAAAGGATAGAGAGGTCCATGATTGTGTGTCTCTTTACAAGCACAGCTGTTTGCAGAAAATCACCAGCTCACACTGCATTGGTCACTACCAAACCCGTTATGCTTTATATTTAATATTCTTCAGTTTGCCTGCCCAATTTTTCAATGGGTCGGAACCATTTGTACTTCTCTTGAGAATTATATGGATTAAAATAGTAGTAAAAGAACAGACTTGTCAAAGCCAATTTTTTCTTTTTTTTTCAGAGATAGCCATGTTCCAAGAAAACTTCCATGTGAAAAAGTTAGAATTTCTATTTGAAGCCAGAGTTCACTTCACTATATCCCAGTGGTCATGGTAGTAATTTGTGACAGTTCCTGGTTGGAATCTCTGAAGTAATTTCCAGACAGTCTTTTATTTGGTGAAAGATTTTGAAATATGTTTGGTTTGTCACTAATTAATTTACTTGAAACAAACCAACTTGCTATAATAATAACGTTATAAAGCTATCTCCCAAGTATCATTCATTGTAATTCAAAAATTGCTTTCAGCAAGAAATAGCACATCATGACATAGCATTTTCAGAAAGATGTTTGTCTTGTTTCTGTATGTTAAGCAAGCTTACGTTTATCAGCATCATTTAAAGAAGGATAAAAAAATCTGTAAGCTACTGATAAAAAGCAGTTTGAAAATGCAACTGCTTGAGAAAGACACGGTAGTACCTCTTGTATTATCCATGAACATATGCAGTGAGTGGGCTTTCTTTTCCTGAAGATGCAGACTAGGACGCTACCTTCTCCTTTATTGTACACAGACTGCAATATGTAGACAAAATGTTGTTTAAAAAAGTGTCTGCAATTAAGCCATTGTATCTGTGACAGAAAACATGGCTGACAACAGTGTTGGAATGTATTATTAAAAGCGCCTGCAACTGAGCCGTTGAATCTGTCATAGGAAACATGGCCAACAACTAATTTGGAATGCATTATTAAACCATACTCTCCTACTGGTTTCAGTATTATCCCAAGTTTACTAACGTGAGCAAGTTTGAAGTGACAAGTTAGGAAGTGGGTTTGTAGTACGTCAACTATTCACAGTGTTATTGCTCATATGCAGGTTCTTCTCAGCATTATGAGTGGAACAGGGATAAAACACACCATTCTTGTCATAGGATAACAGGTGTGAAACTGAGGAAGTCCTAGGCTTATTTTAGGTTATACCCTATCGTGGTTGTATAGCCATGCCATTAAAATAAAAAAAAAAAAAAAGGAAAATATATCAACAATGCAATCACAAAACAAGGAAGTAAAGCCAGCAAATTTTTTAACTTAACAACTTGTTGACTCACAGTAGGACTGTGTGTGTATATTCACAAGACAGCTTAGTAGCATGTTTACGTGGGCCATCTGGACCTTCATGATTATAGGACATAACTTTTCTTGTGATCTCCTGACATGGGACACATACACCCTTTATTCTTCAAAGGCAGTACAACTGTCCTTCTGCAGCTGAGATTATTTGTCATTCAGAAAAAAAGAAGGAAAAAAAAAGCTGTCCCCACCAAAACCAGTCTTTTTGTCGTAACATTGTTTTAAAGAACAACAGTATCTGTATAACTGAGATATTGAACTAATTCGGGTGTGATATGAGGATATATGTGATTGTCAGTCTTACTGTCCAGTCACAATAAAATAGATGATATCAGCTTGCCGGTAGTTCAATAACTAATTTAACTTCCAACTTTAGACATCTAATGATGCATCAATCGCATTGCATTTAACTTCAGGCACTGCAAAGTTTTTCCACAGCCTCGGTATCCTTGCAATGCATTTGAAGACCCTTTATTTTACTACAGACAGGCTAACAAAGCTTAGGCTCGTTAAGGAAAAAGCAGCATGATCCACAAAGTTGAGATGCAAACTTCTCCAACATCTGTCAGTGATTGGAGTGAAGGTTTTTGTCTCTCTCATTAGCTTGTTTTTCTAGGCCATCGTGACGATCAGAGACAGAATGCTTGAGCAAACCAATTACTCTTGATTTGTTGGATTTATTGAAAACATCACATTTTGCTCAAAAGCATGATGTAAATTAAAAAATTAATTTGTTCATAATGGTCTTAAACTGTTATGCAGCCCTAAAACCTTAATTATTCCCACTGTGTGGGGGAAAAAAAACCCACAACCCTTTCTAAATTGCAAATTCTGTCTCTTGCTGTTGAAATTCCAATAATTTCAAACAGGAGGAAACTGAGAAACCAGTCAGGGGTATTAGAAATCTTAGTAGATAGACAACTTTTTTTTTCCCACAAAAAAGTAAACCTCTTCAAAATGCAAGAGCTGATTCCATCAGTTTGTTAATCAGCACACCAGAGTAAATGTTAACTAAAGGCAAGCCCCTATACCCTTGTAACAAAGGTAGAATTTATCCTTAAATGCTTACAAATAATGTGCTGCTTATTTCTCCCTTACTTGGAATGTACCATCAGCTTCATGAACAACACAGCAGCTTACTTTTTCCACTTCTTTCATTTATAGTTCCTCCCCTGTTATGAAAAGCACTGTGTTTAGAACACAATATTCAATATTTTCTTATTTAATACATATTTTGTTGGACAGATTCCTAGAAGCAGACTGGAGAGACAAGGCTGTCAGTTTCAAAATGCCACATATAATTTAACAAGCGGGTAGTTGTTTGGGATTTTGGCAACCATCCAGTGAACATTGTGCATATTTGCATTTGGCACAGGGGCAGGAGGTAATGAACAGCAGATTTTAAGACTATGAGAATGTTTTCTAATATTTAATGATTTTTAAATGTTCTAGAATTTATTTATTATTGGTGCAGTGGGTTTAGTTTGGCTAGTGGGGTAGATGTATTTTGATAGTTAGAGAAATAGTAAAAACCTTTATATCACTGTAGATAGAGATAAATTCATCAGAGTTGTGCAATTTTCTTTCAGAATGTTCATGTACATGCATTTATGGCATCTTTTCTCCTTCTATTTCAAGACAGGATTCCCAAAGCTAGGAGGAAATACTGTCCTGGCAAATTGCATAAGGCAGAGAGTCTCTTTGTCTCACTTGTCAGTGACCTCTCCTAAACATGAAGAGTCCATAATAATTTTGTAAAATTGTCCTGGTTTCAGCTGGCATAGAGGTAATTTTCTTCCTCATACCTGCTGTGTTTCAGATTTGGTATGAGAATAATGTTGATAACACATATTGTTTCAGTTGTTGCCAGGTGACGTTTCCATTAGTCTAGGACTTTTTTTCAGCTTCCCGTAGAAGCTGAGAGGGAGCATAGACAGGACAAGCTGGCCAAAGGAATATTCCACACCACAGATGTCACGCTGAGTATAAAAACGGGGGTTGGCCAGGGGCAGGAATTGGCGATCACTGCTTGGGGAAGGACTGGGAATCGGTCAGTGGGTGGTGAGAGATTGTATTGTGAATCACTTGTTTTCTATATTCTTTTATCATTATTATTGTTACTGTTTTCTCTTCCTTCTCTGTCCTATTAAATAGGTTTTCTCTCATTCAATGAATTTTGCTGTTTTTTCCTGATTCCCTCCTCCATCCCACAGGGGAGGAGCGGGGAGGAAGTGATGAGTGATTGTGTGGTGTTTGGCTGCCTCCTGGGTTAAACCACAACAACAAAAAATGATATTTACAAAACCTCATATATTTCTTGGGTGTCACCTTTACATATGTAAAGTCTATCTTAGGCTCTGAATTAAGGTTGCTTTTCATTTAGATTTATTTTGCTTACAAAAATGATTAGCAGGAACTAGAGTTCCTGTGTTGACAGACCTTTTTACTTGGAGAAACTATTATAACAATTTCTTGATATTCATATACTAAAATAAAGTCACATATGATGTGATATGAAAAACTTTATAGAAGCACAGTACAGGGGTAAGGTGTATAAATCATTTGTCATTTTGCCTCTCCTGTGAATTACAACCATCCTAATCCATGTGAATAATATTTTACATCTTATCAGACAACTATGTATATTTTGAATATACACACACAAGAATCAATGAGGAAAAGTTCACTTTTTGAAAGAAAAATGTAATCTATGAAACTTTTAGTTATTATCTCAGTATTTTTCAGCTTCAGTGATGGTAAAAACAAATATTTCAAGATCAGAAAGAGATTTATGAAAAAAAAAGTAAAGATCACCTTTTGGGCGATTTTACCTAATTAAACCATTTTAAAAGATTTACAGAATGCTTGCACACAAGGACCTTTTCCATTACACCTTGCAGTTCCTGAAGTGATTCTCAGACTGTCTATACTTCTGCCTACTGTGCAGTGACCAGATACCAAGACCAGCTGTAGAAAAATCAGCTCTTGCAGTTGTAGCTTGGAACATTGTGCATATCATTTAACCTGCTTCTCTGGCACACTCCTTTGCAAAGAACTTTACACAGACCCACTAACTGCATTGCAGAAAGAATTATGATTTTTATGTGCATATATATATTTTTTGTGTCATGCCACTGGGGTTTTTATCTTGTTATACTGCATGTGCCAAATTACACTGCAGTAATTCCAGAGTTACGCTGGTGAGTTCAATAGAGGCAATCCAGATTTACAATGGGATGACTGATTGGAATCCATGTAATGACTCCTTTCCTGAAAAGCTCTTAGTTTGAGGCAAGATTCAATACTAACTTCTATTTAGATGGAAGCCGAGAAAATATGATAAACACTACATTTACCTCCTCTTGTATATAGACCAACGATACATAGTTTCTTCCAGAAAATCATTTCTTAAAAACAAAATTCTTGAACTATATTAATTCCTTCTATAATTTTCTATAATTTATGTGAATTCTCTCTTACTGATATAGAGAAAGGAGGGATACAATGTCATTTAACTAATTCTGTCTCATACCTTTTAGCACACAAAAATACAAGGTTTCTGGTAGGGAATGGGGTTTGGTAGCCCTCCCCCTATAAGCAGCATTACGTATAAACACAATATAAACACAACAGAACTATTCCATCTTCATGAACTTGAAAGACATTTCAATAAATTAAAACCGTGGTTACTTTTGTCTAGAGCAAGTAACTAATTTCAAATTCATATTGATTTGTGTTACTTAATATTCATGGAAACTCTTTTAATGTTTTCTGTTTGTAAATTAAGACTGCTATTGATCTTACCGATGATAACATGAATGCAATTAAACTTACATAGCTCTGTTTTGGGATGAAAATAAAGATATTTTAACTGGATGTGCATTCATATCAAACCAGATTTTATTATAATAGTAGCATAAATAATATATAAGTTTCACAAATATGCATATCTTAAAAATCTAGTCCTTTTGGCAGAGCAAGTGCAATTGAGATTAAAGAAAATATTTTTAACTATAAAAAGAAAAACTATGTCATGTTCATGAATTCCCAGTGTGTATTAATAAGGCAGTATCATCTCTGCCTTGAGTTAATGAAGAATCGTAGCAAATATATTTTTGTTACTGAGGAAAAGTGGAAGATTTATCTCACTGCCTTGAACTCTTATACTTCTTTATGGTGTTCACTTATTCTTCTTAATGGGGATTTAGGCAATGTCTTTTACCAAACTTAAGTCTGAGACTTAAGTCTGAGCAAACTCATTCTATTTGTCATGCTCCAAACCAAAGCAGTTCAGTAATGATAACAATGCATAAAAAGATGTCGCTATATAACTTTTATATGCAAATGAGAGACTGCATTATATGAGCAATCCAAATAGCAAAGCAACAAGTTGTGGTTATGGACCTCTGAAGACACTTCCCAGAATGTGAGTGATAACTGTGAACAGGCACACAAAACAGCATCTGCAAGAAATGTTTCTTACACTTAACACCTGATGTGCACAAGTAAACTATCTAATCTGATTTCCTGCTGTACAGTATCTCAGAAAGAGATGCTGAATCTCAGTCACGCAAACCCATTGTTTACCTGAAGGTGTGCAATTGAGATGCTTATGCCTCAGCCAAATGGGTGCATTTATTCTACCAGGCTGCTGGCATTAAGTGTGATTGTTAAGGAGCCGTCTGATTCAGAGAGAGTCTGCTGAGACAAAGACTTCACCTTGGAAAAACACACACACACATGTGCACACTACCGACAGCAATAGGGGAAGGAGGAGGGAGTTTTACACTGAGACAAGGAGAGATATTTTGGTAGTCAGGTATGTGATGAAACAAAGAGGCATTTGAGCCGTATAAGTAAAGGTGAATGACCAGATAAAACCTCGTATATGAAAGAGTTAAACTAAACCTGGGATGGAAGATTAAAGTCTTCCTGGAGAGATTCAAAGGCAAGATGTGATATTTCTAGCTCTTCCAAGCAGTACCCAATCTGAGGTGTAGTATATGGAGAAAGGGGGACAGGACCTCAAGTAGGCCTGCATTAAGAAAGATTAGGTGTTTTGGAAAATTAAGCGGGAGAGCTTTCTGATTTTAAGATTGAAGAAGGGTTTCACAGTGTTTCACACTGTTACTGTAAGAGGGAGATGCAATATACACCCATCTCCTGTTTCACTGATGTACTTATTTTCTACAGAAGCAAAGCATTCGTGTGAACAGGTTAAGCATTCGTTTTATGTTTCTTTATCAGTGTCACAGTTTTAGCTGTGTTGTTGGTTTTGAATATTGTGAATAAATGCTTTCATCCCGATTTCATTTAACCTAACATAAGATGAGTTGTTCCTCACCAGAAGAGTAGCTTGCTGAGTGTCCTTCTGCCCCGACACAGACTACAAAATAGCAAGAAAGTATAGAAGAAGGGTGAGCAATGCTCAAGCTAGTCACTGAGACTAACCTTCTGCTTAACGAAGGTTCTGGTCAACCCTGAATTCAGACCAGTTGCTTAGATCTCTGCCAAGTGGGGTCATGAAAGCCTCCAAAGGTGATTTCCAAAGGGTCTCTGTGCAACTTGTTCCAATGGTTAATTAAAATGCAATGCTGCAAAAGTAAAAAATCTTTTACTCAAAACACAGGGCAGTTAATATAGTTTAAGGACTAATGTGACATTCCAACAGGTTTATAATTCCCAGGGCTGTCCCCTGTGCCTTATTTTTAAGCATTTCCTAAGATTTCCAAATTGTATTAATAACTCACGTTAGAGGCTCAGAGAACTCTCAGATGGTCTTTTAAGATTCTTTAGATACAATATATAGACAAGTTAGTTTGTAAATGTGTAATTGTAGCCATGATGTCTCTCACTTCCTTGCTACAGCATCATATACTATCTATCTGTGTTTGATTCAGATGCAGCATAGAAACATTTATCAAAGGTTTCTGAAAAGTTTTCAGTATCTAGCAATGAATATGCACAACCTATGATTTTTTTGTTCTTAATACATATTGAAAATTCTTGGCTTTGTTAACTGTTTCTTCAAATAATTATGTACCTTTTAAACATGTAATTTATAAATCCATGCACTTTTATACATAATTTATATTAAATAATTTTTTATTTTAATAATTTTCAGTCAAATATAACAGCACCAATTGTCCCTTAAAGCATATATACACACACGAGACTGTCTGTATATTTAAATATATACATATATATAAAATATGTTCATAAACAGGATGTACATGATTTTATCTAGTGCCTCAATATCAAATCTTTACAGATCTCCATATCTGTTGACGATGATCTTGCAAATTACTAGAACTTAAGCAATTTTTTTAAGAAGGGAAAGACTTTCACATTAACAGATGAAAAGAGTGTTGTTCAACAACTTCATTACATTGCACAGTGAGCAAATAAAGAGTAAAGAAATATGGATAAGACATGGCAAAGTCATTTGGTAAAGTGGTATAAAATGTGGACAAATAGAAGAAAAGAAAGAATAAGTTTAAGAAAGGAAAAATAGATAAGCAAACCTCAAAAATGCAGATCATCTCAGAGACAGAAAAATTGTTTACTGGAGCAGAAATTTTATTGTTTTTTAAGGAGGATTTTGAGATCTGCAGAGGGAAGCCTCAATGCAAGTGTAATTTTAAATACAGAGGAATTCAGTCAGAATTTTGGTAACTTCTTTTTTAATCCTAGTAGTATATCTTAATTTATATAAAATAATGAAATATCACAGAATCACAGATAATCTTATTTCAATATAAACAAAGCAAATGTTAAATTGATTTATTACTTAACAACACTCCAGCTGTTCCTGTTAAATTTTGACTCCTTGGGAGGCTCAAGTTAATATCTATCTCACTCCTTCAATATTTGCTGGTCTTATAACTTATTTAGCCTAACTAAAGTTCAATAGTTCTAAGCTAACTGATAGCTTTGTGATATAAGATATGTAAACCTCATATTTTATAGCAGGCTATTAAAACAATTAGAATTAAATGATCAGTCTGCATAGGCATAAAATCAAACACATTTACCAACTACCGTGATGTATTTACATCAAGTATATAGATCAAGATCCTGATCAATTTGAACTAAGCAATTGCAAAACATATATCAGTGGTTAACTCTTTGGTGTCTGCCAAAATGGAATGAACCACTGAATTGGCCCTGCTGAATGCAAGACTTGCTGTAAGAAATTATTCACTTAATACCTGTGAGGAAATACCATTCTACAAACAAAAAATTTCCTCAGTAACTCATGTAGAATAGCATATACAGAATTATTATACACAGAATGGACAGATTCATAGAATCATAGAACCATAGAATGGTTAGAGTTGGAAGATCATCTGGTTCCAACCCCCCTGCCATGGGCAGGGACACCCTCCACTAGACCAGGTTGCTCAAAGCCTCATCCAACCTGGCCTTGAACAGTTCCAGGGATGGGGCATCCACAACTTCCCTGTTCCAGTGCCTCACCACCCTGACAGTAAAGAATTTCTTCCTAATATCTAATCTAAATCTACCCTCTTTCAGTTTAAAACCATTACCCCTTGTCCTACCGCTACACTTCCTGATAAAGAGTCCCCCCCATCAAATAGTCTGTAATGGATGCCCTGTGTTTGTTAAATTCAGGCTCTTAATCCTCTACCACTTAACTGAGGGCTCTGTTCTTTTTCTTTTTAGCTTTATTTGTGAGAACATTCAAGAGGCATTGCTCATCTACAGCTCCCTCCACAGGTTCCTGAATTCCTCTATGAACTGTGCAACGGGAGTAGTAATATCCACGTTGCTACTGTGTATCATCAGCATTATTCATTTACCTGTCAACCCCTGAATTTCATATCCATGTTCAGAAGTGTTCTTCTCCTGGCTCGTATTTTCCTGTTTCTTCCAAGACAGCTAAGGGTGTTTATTTTCTTTAAAACACAACACAAGTGGCTTTACAATTGTTCTTCTATTTGAAATCATATTCAGTAGGTTAACCAGCTTCAATATCACAGACTTCTGCTTTTTATTTATATTCCTTTTCATAGAATTATAGACTCACAGTATCACAGAATAGTTTCAGTTGGAAGGGACCTTTAAATGTCATCTAGTCCAACCTCCCCTGCAATGAGCAGGGACATCTTCAACTAGGTCAGCTTGCTCAGAGCATCTACCACCTCTCTGGGAAACGTGTTCCAGTGTTTTGCCACCCTCATCGTAAAAAAAAATAAAATTCTTCCTTATATCTACTCAAAATTTCCCTCTTTTAGTTTAAAGTCATTAGCCTTTGTCCTATTGCACCAGACCCTACTAAAAAGTTTGTCCCAACCTTACTTAAAAGTCCCCTTTAAGTGCTGTAATAAGGTCTCCCTGGAGCCTGCTCTTCTCCAGGCTGAAAAACCCCAACTCTCTCAGACTGTACTCATAGGAGATGTGTTCCAGCCCTCTGATCATTTTTGTGGCCCTCCTCTGGACCGACTCTGACAGGTCCATGTCTTTCGTGTGCTGAAAGGTCCAGAGCTGGATGCTGTACTCCAGGTGGGGTCTCACCAGAGCAGAGTAGAGGGGCAGAATCACCTCCCTCAATCTGCTGGCCACACTTTTGATGCAGCCCAGCATTCCGTTGGCTTTTTGGGCTGTGAGGGCACATTGCCTGCTTGTGTCCAGTTTTTCATTCATCAGTACCCCCAAGTCTTTCTCAGCAGGTCTACTCTCAATCCCTTCATCCTCAAGCCTGTATTGATACTGGGTGTTGCCTTGACACATATGCGGGACCCTACACTTGGCCTTATTTAACCTCATGAGTTTCACATGGGCCCACTTCTCTAGCTTGTTCAAGTCCCTCTGGATGGCCACCTGTCTTTCAAGTGTGTCAATCACACCAGCCAGCTTGGTGTTGTCTGCAAACTTGCTTAAGATGCACTCAATCCCACTGACTGTCATTGATGATAATGAACAGTACTGGTCCCAGTATGGACCCCTGAAGGATATCACTTGTCGTTGGACATTGTGCCACTGACCACTACCCTCTGGATGCAACCATCCAACCAATTCCTCATCCACCGAACAGCCCACCCATCAAATCCATCTCTCCAATTCAGAGAGAAGGTGTTGTGGGAGACCTTTTCTGCCTATGTATTCAAGCTCTCACATTTCATTTAAAAACAGGGAATAAGAATGATAGCCTAAACTCAGCTGAGGCTTGCATGCATACAAGTCTTTATGTGAAGACTGCTTTTCACCTTTGGCCAAATCATCTTCTCAGGTTATGAGATTCACTTGATCTGAATTAATCATTGGTTAAAAGTTATTTCCTATAGTACAGAAATTCCTCCTCCCACAGGTTCTTATAAGTTGACTTTTTTTTCAAATATATTTCTTAGCATTGGATAATGATTCAATAATTTTAGATATTTAGGTATGTATAGCTTGAAAAAACACTCTTCTTCATTGTGCGATGTGTCTATACCGTTCATTTTCCTTTCCATTTTCTGAAATTGTCTGTTGTCTTTCTTAAACAGATCATAGACATCACTCTGCAATTGTACTAAATTACAAAATGAAAATTCATATCCTATTGATTGATAATGGCAAAATAGAACCTAATATTTATTCTCTGTAAATTACTAAAAAAATAATGTTGAATACACAATGTTTCTATAGGTATGTTATAATTGAGGGAATGCAAGACGAAATTGTGAAAATCTGAAGCAGTAAAAACAAGCAGTTTATGTTCTATATGAGTTTACGTTAGCTCGGTTTTCCCCAGCAGTCCAAAAGACAACACAGTGTGAAAAATCATTAGGAAAGGAACTGAGAATAAATCAGAGAACAACTTTGTAATGTTAACAGTAGCTATTGAGTCCACATCTTGAATATTATGCATAGCTCTGGCTACTCCATCTCAAAAAAAATCCTTTAACTAGAAAGGTACAGAGAAATCATTAAGGATGATGAGGCATTCTGTTCAAGTGAATTATTTTAAATTCAGTAGACAGACTAAATATTTCGAAATCAGATGTTCTAAATGAAGAGCCCAAGAGCCAAAGTCTACATATTCCAAGCATATGCAGAAAATGAACAGGAAATACTTAGAACAGAACAGGGAAGACTTCTTAAAACACAGCAAATCTTAAGACAGCAAAAAAGGAAAGCTTTTTTTTTTTTTATACGAAGGATGACTGCATTGTGCAATGCATTGTTGAAATATACCAAAGACAACAAAACATGTCAGATCTTAAGGAGAATATCTATTGCTGAGCATCATGTTTAAACATAATAGTCTAGATGCAGTCACCAAATTAAAAGGCTTTGAACTGTTGATTCCCAGAAGCTGAGTAATATAATAGGATTATTTTTTCCTTAATTAAAACATAAGCATCTCATACTGTTTACACTCAGAATCATCATGCCAGACAGAGTGGTCTTATTGTCAGACCAATCAAGATACTCTTAAATATTCATGACAAAATGTTTCATTATCTTAATTTGGCCTGAATTTCTACTTATTCCATTTGTCGTGAACTTGGGTAGCTTAGACTAGTTGGAGTGCATGTGGCTCCTTTCCCTAGAAACTAAACTCAGAATGAGATAACACTGAACTGATGAGAAAAGTTCTTTAAAGATCTCCCGTCCATTTTTTTTCTTTTATTTTCTTAAGAAATTATAAAAGTATTTAACTTAGAAAAGAAAAACAAAATAAGAAGCAAGAATTTCTTCCTGAAGTAGGCATTTCTGTATCTTCTAATGGAATATCTCTGCTATATTCAGAAGTAGGTAACTCTCTTTCTAATAAGTATCTCTAAGCCTTGATATATCCTGCCGGTAGAAAGGTATAAGTAACTTTCGATAGGAAAAGCATTCAGTCATTGTAACCAGCAGCTAGCACACATGGAGAAATACAGCATCTTTAGACTGCAGAAATGGTAAAGATAGCCAAAGGAGAGCAACATTTGCATTGCATTCATACTGAGATGTTAAAATATGAAAGGAGGAGACAGATTGCATATTCCAAAGTATTGGAAGAAAACTTCCTGACAAGGCTGCTTAGAGTGCAGAAGGTGTATTGCTTTCTGTGAAAAAAAAAATAAAAATAAAACAAGAACAAAACCAACAAAAAACAAAAACCAAACATATAACTCATATAATTGATCACAAACATAATTTTAATTGGATTTTTTCATTTACTTTTATATTGCAAGCCAGAAAAGAAAACACTCACAAAAGACTATTTTTCACATAAACAAATATGTGATCTTGGTGGATTTAGTTACTTAATTGGTGGATTTAGTTACTTAATTTGGTAGCAACTGTACAAGATAAAGCATGATACTACTAGCAATGGCAAGGTTAGCATTAAGCTTTCATTAAGCTGCTACAGACTGCCATAGCACCAGAAACTTAATGAGAAGCAGCAGCAAACTGAGAAAGTGACCTACATTCATTCACAAATTAGGTGATCGTTCATTTGAGAATATTTTGCTGAGGTAAATTTCAGATAGTCTTAGTAGATCCACTCTTAAGAGCTAAAGATCATACATGGCTAACCTCCAAGGTCTCTTCTAGAAATGGTCTTGTGATCAAATGGCATGTTTGATCATATCTCAATGAAGAATCTAAATATAACTTTTAAAGTTGTGATTTTGCAAGGATTACATAACCATCTGTTTGCACAGGTTATCTCTATCCAGCCAGAAAGTCTACAACTAAGCTATAGGAGGAAGGAAAGGATAAAATATTTTTAGCAAAAAAAAAAATATTGTAAAAGAACAACTTTTCATATCAATTACTTTTAAATGTCCATCCATAGCATGCAAAAGTACTCATAAATCACATTCATAATTCTAGTGGTACAAGTCTTGAGGACACCCTTCCACGGGTTGATCAGAGCAGTTGTGATGATTATAGACCAGAGACCTGAAACTGTCATAATATATATAACAGATAAGTAATCTTTCCTTTTTTTTTTTTTTTTTTTACAAGGATAGGACAGCCTTGCTGCATGGCTGGATCAGATTCATCTGAATGATTTATTCTTTAGATCAGCCTCAAAGGCTTGTCTTTTTAGTAGGGAAGGAAAATTTTATCTGAGAGCTCAATTGTGAGAAAAAATTTACTATATTCCCCTGAGCTTTGTCACACTGAACAGTTAACAGTTAGAGTCACACTTGCAGGATACCATGGAAGAAGTCTAAGCACAAGGACCTGAATCTGACAGTTTCCTCAGGAAACTACCATTAGGGCTAAAAAATCACATGGGGTGTTTGAAACTTGAAACAGATGTACTCGGGAGTTAATACTCATCTGAAAAAAAAAATTAAAGTTGCCCTTGAAGCCCATATCTATACCCTATACATACACATTGGGAAAAGGAGAATGCCTATACTCCTTTTTGAGCAGAACACTTCCTCAGATGTTTTACTATAGCAACCATGAATTTAATAGAAGAGCTGGAAAAGGTTACTTCTCTGTGTTGGAGGGGAAGTTGTTGCTCTGAAACAAGATTAAATTACAGAAATCATCAAATCACTACAGCTAAATGAAATTAGACAACACATGTTGTTTGGGTATCACTTAAAACCCAGGAATATTTAATACAATTTCTATTTATCGTGCCTATATATTTTCAAATGGCTAAATTCTAGGGTACTCAGTGTGAAGCACTTCTACATGGAAGGAAATTGACTTGAAGCAGGGTACAGAAGGTGAAACTTTTAAAAAAATAATTGGTATGCATGTGATATTTGCATTTCCTATTAACCTTCACTTGCACAAACAGAAAACCTTCAAAGTGGTGAAGGGCTCAGTTCAATTTTCCTGTTTATAAAATTTAATTTAACCAAAAACCTGCAAGAGAGCAGAAGCTGAAACAAAGTCGACTACTGATTGGTTTAATGTGAGGAACCTGAAATTGATGTTGACATTTTTCCAGCCTGGAGCAATCACTACACTGCATCTCTTAATTGGCTACCCAAGCCTCTCTCTTTCTCTCACACAGTGGTAAACTCATGCTTGCAGCTGCAGGAATCTCCTGTTGTAAATACTTACACGGAAAAACCAATCAAGCAAAGAAAAGACTCCTCACCCTGGATAATCCAGTTAGTCTTTTAGATAACTGTCAGCTTTGCAAAAATTCTTGGTAACCTTCTCCCTTGCGTGAGAGCATGAAGTATGACATTATTAGCTTAATGTGCCAGCTTGGAAAATGTATAAGGCATTATGGTACAGTCACAATATTATCTACTAGATTGAGCCAGGTTTATTAACAGTGACAACCATAACGACAATAAAAGGCAGGCAAAACCAAATTCGGTTTTTAGAACCTTGTAGGAGGTTTGCAATCATACTAGGTCTTTTTTTTCTAAAAGATTTACTTTTGGAATTTTCCATGAAAATGACCTGGTGTTTTGTTGGTTTCACTCAGTCTCTCTGTTAAAACCTACAGAAGTTTGGTAAAATATTATTTTTTATGTAGAGAGCCTTTGTCTGATGACAGCGCCTACAGTCACTGCCAGGCAACATTGGTAGCTGCATTAGAAATTTTGTTACGAGATTTTTTTTTTCCTTAAATCTTCCAAATAAAGTCTTTCCTGTCTGCAAATTCAAACAAAAATCACAGTTCCTTGCTGTAGAGACTGTCAAAATGGATGTAAAATATGTCTCACAGGGAACGTGTAAAAATTATTACGTTTGGGAACTGTCCCTAGGAAGAAGTTCAGCTTCAGAATTTTTCCTCTTATTGTCAATATAGATCTGTGCTTCCCCTCCAATAACAGCAAGAAAAAAAAACCCAAACAAACAAAAAAGCCGAGTACCTCCTACCAATATAAGGCTTCTTTTCTGGAAAATGAAACTAAGTAGCTTTCTGACAGCTGCACTAGTAGAAGCACACAGATACTTCACTGAATGAATGTTTGTGTGATTGTCCACTTACATCAGGTATAAGTTACCTGGAGAAATGTTTTTGGTCTAATCCTAAAGTGTGCTTTTTTAGCGGAAGCACGAGGATGGATTGTTAGAAAGAATTACTTAAAAAAAATTAATTTGTGAAAGTGATTAAGTTTAGAAAGTTACACTGGGCAGTGGGATCTAAAGAGTTTTAAGTTGTCACACTAAACTTTTTTTTTGTTTATAATAGGAACTTTTGTCACAAAAAAAAAAAAATCAAGTTTTACCATTTTAAAATGAGTTTACTTAATAAATCAAGAAATGAACTTATTGTACTAAGATTAAAAGAGGCAAATTAATTTTTCTTTGTGCCCGTCTGTAACTTTTCTTGGCAGCACTTTCTATTCAGAGCTCTTCGGAAATGTACATTTCTTTGCAACCTTTTAGAATTAGGATTTGGAGATTTTCAGCAGATCTGCTTCACTATTCAGATGTCACAAAACTTGTTCAAGGGATGGAAGAGACAACCCAAACTTTTTACTAAAACAATTTCCAGTGTGGAAATAAAAATATAATTTCAATAGCTTAAACTCTAGCTACATGATAGATCTAAAGAAATAACCATTAACAGAACATCCACCTGTAGTCATATACAGTAAGCTGCTTTTGACTGTGTTAACTGGAAACCTTATCAACAGTCTGAAAGAAAACAGGAACATTGGCAAAACATGTAAGTTTTGCAGACATTGCTGAAGTGGCAACTATAAAAGGCAGGTTATTTCCTTTGGCTAAGACACATTCATGCATGTGTTTCAATACAGTTAAATGAAAAAGCATACAAGTGACCTAAAAATACAGGTCTCACCTGTAGAAGGTGAAACTGTGTTTCAGGTATCAGTAGGAAAAACATGGTGGTTTTCATAAGTGAGATGAGGATGATGGAAGCATAATAAAAGAATCTAATTTAGTCTGTAATTAGATTTTGAAGTTACTGAAATGCATGTGACTTAGCAAAGTGGTGCAGACCACTGAGACAATGAAGAGAAGGCATTACAAGGAGCTGTGTAGAAAGCTTTGCTGTGTGCTTAGGCAATTCCCAATTTGCTAAACCTAGAGCCAGCCATTGAAATAGGAAATTTCCAGTAGGATGTTGTAGTATTCCTGAATAAGTGTGACTCAGTAATAAACCATTATAACCATCTTCAGTATCTCACATCTCTCTGTTGGGATACAAACTCTTAATCAAGGTAGGGTACATTTCTAAAAATATGGTTTTGATTCACCAGATGTCATCAGCTTGAAATTGGAATCACTTGGTAACAGATTGGTAATAACAAGAGTGTATGCTAAAGTAAAATTATATTCACCCTTATATGTTTTAATCTAATAATCCATGAAAAAAGGGTATGAAGTTAGTGATAAAATTATGTTGTTTAACTAGTAAAGCAGAATTCAAGATAAGCACTTTACAGGAAAGAGTTTATTTCTTCATTATAGATATTTGGATTGTTCTCTCACATTTATTTTTTTCTTCAGCAAACTCAACCCCTTCAGTAGTCTCCTAGGAAAATCTTAGAAAGATATCATCCTACAAGCGTGACTGAAAGGAAGCCTCCAGTGTTTTTAATCCTTTTGACATCTGTGACATCTGTTTCACACCCTTTCATTAAGTAAGCTGTGAAAACCATTGAGCTAAATGTGAGCTATATATACTTGTCTTGGACCATGTTAACAAAATAGTGTTCAGTGACTCTGTCAAGAATTTTTTATCTTCTTACCACAGGCAGTCACTTCAGCTAAAGCACTTCATTTATCATTTAGAGCGTATACAGATATACACAAAATAATTATTTTTGCATATATATGGGGAAAAAAGCAACACGCCATACACACACACACACACACACACACCAGTGTTCTGTTTTCTCTTGCTGTAGTCTAGAATTTTTGACCAAGCCACTGTCTCACAATTAGGCTGGAAGAATAATAAAATCAAGATATTTACAAATTGTTTTAATTCCTGTAGCTTTGAGCTCAATTTTTGCATTCTTAGATGCAAAGATTTATTTCTGATTAATTAAAATCACTTTTGATTTCCTAGATTGTCCTCCATTTATGAATTAATGCACTTTGTGTTCTTCATAAAAATAACTCACCATTTTATATAGGTGGCATGGAAGGGGATAAAACAGAAGAATCTTTCAGAGGTCAAAAGTGGAATAGGAAGAAGATAAAACAGTCAAAGGCAGTTGGTGGGGAGAAGTCATCGTTACTGTGGTTTCTCATTCTGGAAGATATACATATAACGTCAGATGGGAATGACTACTATATGAACATTTTAAAGCTACATGCAGTTGGAAAGGGCTGCTGTTCATAAAAACAGAAACCCCTTTACAAATGAGAAGTTTAACATACCTAATGGCTTGTTCCTCCTTCACCCTAAGGTTTAAGTCCTACGTAGATCATTTATGGAGTTCAACTAAGCAGAGAAGTGCTCGAGAGAGAGAGATTCAAAGATATTGACATTTTATTACCTTACGCTCTCAATTTCAAAACCAGCCCAACTCTTCTCAAGATAAAAGGTGTCTAGGATAAATTTTCCTGAGAAGGCTTGAGATATAAAGAAATCCGCAAATCCCTTGCATTCTTTTGAAAATAATTCCAATAGTGAAAAACAATCCTCACACAAACTGTTTATTATGAATAGTCTGTCTGGATTTAAATATCTTTCCTCTACGTGTGAGATTTTCGGTATTTCAGACTATATATTCCTTAGCAGGCTCTCATAGCCCATATTCAAAAGCAAAACTAGTCAGCTTTTAATTCTTACAAGTACCCCTCCGGCACGTATATCATGACAGGGACTATGCCATGATTATTCTGATAAGTTTGTATGAAAGAATTTCCATGGACTGAAACTTTTAATTGCAAACACAGGAGAAAATAAAATAATCTTTCGATACTAGACACCAAGTGGATTTCATTGTGATTTTTCATGGTGATGTAACATAACATGACTTTCAATATTTCAATTTTTTAACACTGAAGAACTCTCAGACATGCTGTCAGAAGCAGCTTCTTTTCTAAAGTATAAATGCTTTAAAAAAAAATCAATTAGTATTACTTAGCTTGGTCTGATGCACAAACAGCAAAATATTTCTTCCTGATAATTTTTTAAAGTCATAATAATAAAAATCAATTATAAATAATAGCAAAGTAAGCTTTTACAGAGTAAAATAACATTCAGCGAGCTCCTACCTTTCACTTTAAAGCTTTGTATTCACCAGTGCAATTGAGAAATCTATCATTATTTTAATGAGTTTGACGTGGGAGAGAAGAGCAATACCAAAATCAAAAGCTGAGATTCAATGATACTGCAACTGAAGTTTCTTAGTGCAAGCCATTCAAATCTGATAAGTTTACAAATTTGGCCTGGAAATACAGTAAACAAAAGAGTCCCTTGTGACATAAACAGAATTTTCAACCTTTTCATAAACTCAGAAAACCATCTCTGGTTCTTCTCTGGTATCTTCTGTCAAAAACCTGTGTACTTTTTAAATATACTATTCTAACTTGCCTGAATATTGCAAAGGGTGTCTTTAATTTTAAATGTAATTGAAAGTTTGAATTATGTTCCTTTTAATTCAAAGTTGTTTGAAAGTTGTTCTTGAAAATAGTATGACAGAGGAAGTATGAGATAGAGAACACAGCATATCGAATTGACAGGTTTTTTTAATGTACTCTGCTCCTGCAATTCTTGATCGCTTGCAAGAATGGAGGGTTTATGGTAAACTTTGTTGCAAATGTACAACTCCAGACTTACTTATTTAAGGCCATGGTAGACAAAAAAACCCCAAACTAATTAAATATAGATTGCTGGTTCACCCAGTAAAGTGAAAGAACATGTAGCAAATTGCATGACCTATGTGAAATTCATTTGAATTATGTGGCACAATAATTTGCCTGTGTCAGTCTACTGACTGGCACTTCTTTATGAAAATGTCAAGTTGGAGTTCGCAGTTGTATCTTCATCTAAAAGTGAGAAGCCATTTTCTCATCTTTATAGTTGCAAAAGACATTCAGAACAAATATGAATCGAGAACAACCAGAGAATGATGTCTGTCAGTTTTAACCTGAGACACTAAAACCTAATTATTAAAGTGTTATCTCTTCCCGTACCTCAGCAATTCTTTGATACTCAATATTAATTTATCTTAGCTTCTGCAGATTCTAATGTAAAAGTTCTGAACCTCAAATTCTCCTCATACAAACTAACATTCTGTTCCTGTACCATCCTCTTCACCTTTTAGCTAAGGATAAGGTTTTATCAAAAAGCTGGTCCTGTTGACCAACTGGATAGTGACATAAAAGGCCCTTGATGCCCATCTGACTATGCACTGAAGCCATGAAAAGACATAAGGCACCAAAAGCTAACATTATAATAAAGAGCCAATAGTTTCTTGAATGTTTAGTGCCCTAAATCACTTCAGAATCAAACCACTGCCAGTGCCAGCAAGTGGAAAGGGGTAGGAAAGATTATCCAAGAGTGCAAAGAGGAGCCAGAGGGATCGAATCATTCAGCAATTTCTTGCTTTTGGATCAGCATGGCTCTGTGGAAAATCACAACAGCCTGAAAAGCCCTAGTTGGAAAATTAGTACCCCTCCAGTGAGGATTAAAGAGAGGCAGGCTTCCACAGGGTAATTCAGATCTCAGGCAATTTCAACCACGTCTGAATGAGCCTGTTTCCTTACAGAGCAAGACTACCACATTCAGCTCCTGAATTTGGTGACTAAGGTTGGGTGGTGAATTGAGACCTACTCTCTACTTCTGACTTTCAAAATGCTTTGTTATCTGTGTTCTCCTTTTCCCCCTTATTTGTTTAGCCTGCAAAAATTACTGCTACTTTGACATAGATTCACTGTTAAATGAAAGTTATTTTCCATATCTTCACCAGAGAGAAAACCACAAAATGTAGTGCTTCTTCAAAATTGTCATTAAAGTCAAAATAATGTTAATGACTGCAGAAAATCTCACACTCGCTATAGTTCTATAACCTCTTTCCTTGAACAAACAGTACAATCTAAATGAAGGGCTACAAGTTCAAGACTTAATTACTGCACCTTGTTCAGCAATTAAAGGGGAATTGCAAAAGAGATACTATGGTGTATGTCACAATTAAACACGCATTTTACAATAGTATTTTTGCTCCTAATTCTTTCTTATAATGATGCTGATCAAAGCAACAGTAGGAAGTGAAAATTGTCTTTAAATAGAGGTGACTAACCTTTCACACAGACAACTTGCAGCTTCTTAAATCAAATCAAATCTTTATGTGACTAGAAAATTAATTATAGCACTATGTTCTTATGTATATGAAACCTATCAGCGGTGCTGTGGTGCATAATAAGACAATTTTAAGACTCCAGCTTATACGCAGGCATCTTTTTCATCGCTGATGTTTTATGCCTGTGGAGATAAGTGCGTTGTCAACCATATTCTGCTCTAAAAGCTTTGAAATTAGAGCCAACAACAGGCAGCTTTAATGGCTCTGGGATAGTTTCATGATCACCCCAGATAAGAAAAAGTGAACGCATAATAGCAAAATTACACATCCTTTTCATGTTGGAAAGTAACTGTTACATACGTGCACTACATTTATTTATTGGGAGATGCTTCTCTTAAGCTCTGTTTCAAGAAGAGAGTGGTTATATTTAGTCATCACTGTGGTTCTAATTTTAGATTGTTACTCTAATGTCACAATGCTTCCACTGAGACCTGCAGTACCTTCTCCTGGAAAGGTTCAGTAAGAATCTTGGGTTTTTTCTATACATTGAATTCTGTCAGGGTTTCAGTCAAACCCAGAACCAAATTCAATTAAAACATCAGCTACCTACATCCATATAACCACCTACATAATTTCAGCAAACTCTCATGTTTCCTTTCTTTAAAGATACTCAGGGTTTTTTTAGTAAAGTCTCTTAGCTTTAGTTGCTGTACGGTCTCAATAGCTTTTAAAGGTTTACCTCTCAGCCTATCACATATCAATCCTATAACAAAATTGCATGCTTCTGTGTTTGATCAATGTCTAAATTAACCTTTATGCTCTATTGTATTCTGAAACAATAAAAGGGGGTTCCTGTACCTACAAGGTTCACACAATAAGGACTACCAAAGAGATTGTCTCAGGTGAAGTTAAAAAGTACATCTTTTTTGTATAATGGTGATGAAGAAGAGGAAGAATGTGAAACATTTCTTTTATTGTGTAACTCCAAAATATCACCAGAGTCAGGACCTCAGGGAACTTTTCTTCAGGCAACAAAGAAAAGAGAATTAATGTTTTGTTACATGTGAACTGTCCCTATGTGCCACTGTTGGCTTCTCACAATGCCAGCAATATATTAAACTACAAGGTGTATTTTTTGTTTGATGCAGCACATTACTAGAGCCACTGAACCAAAACACCATGAGCTAAGCAGTCTGCAGTAGACTTTACTTGATATCAGATTCTTCAATTTCTTCCCATTACTGAACAATCACTTCCTAAATTTCTTTTTAGAAAAAGTTAAAACACAAATAAACTGTTACTTAGAGCAAGGTTTGAATGTCTGTCTAATTTTCCAGTTACAGTCTTTCATAACCCTTGGATCAAACTGATGTGACAAAAATCACAAATTCTCTCTACCCCTCCTCCATGTTACCACCACACCGCCAATTAACTGCAAATACAATAGTCAATATGTTTCATCTAGGAATAAATGAAAAGCCTGTAACTTTCAAGGTCTGGATTTTCTCTTTAGAAACATTATGCAGTAGCAACAGCAAGAAGATTTCTAGTAGAGAGCTGGGGGAAAAAAACAACATTTTCCCTCGGTTTTGTATGTCTTGTAAGAAAAAAATAATCAGATATTTCTTTCTTTTTTTTTTGTTTGTTTCTTGTTGCTTTCAGAACAAAAGAAATAAAACCTGTTAAAGACAATCCACACTAGTCATACACTTCATATAAGAGTAAAGAGGTAATAGAAGATAATGGACTAACCCTCCAACTCAAGACAAGATACCTTTATTTGTGATTTTGTCACAATATCCTTAAATAATTTAAGCTCTATATCATGCCTTTGCATTAAAAACTGACATATTAATTATCATTTTACAGGACCATTATGCTTTCATACTGACAATGACGACCTAAATATTAATGACAGCTAAGTGTAGCCCTCACATCAGTAGTATCCAATCTCACAGTGATCCAGTCCCGTACAAGGTACACCACCCCTAGCTCAGAGGCAGCAGTACCAGTAATACAAACCAGTGTGAAACTGTACCATCCATTTTGTTCATGTTTATGTTGATACATAGGCATAAATAGGCATAAATATACCCAGAGCACAGTACTGAAATGCAGTTGATGGTGGAAATGAATGTGAATGATATCACCAAAGCAAGCTACATCTAACTTATGCAGATGCACATCACCACTAAATGCACAATGTTTGGAGGAGAAAGTGAAGAATACCCTGCCTAACTTGAAACTGCCATTAATATTCATAACAGAATAAAACTATGCATAAAACTAAACTTTAATCAACACCACATACCTCCTCAGTGGTAAATGACCCTGCATGGAAAAAGTAAACCATCCCCTGAATTGAAAACAAAGCTTCCTTTTATCTTGTTCATTTTCAGACCCACTAATGATCACTAAATCCTAGGCAACTAATGGTGTGAAACAATTTAAGTGCTAATCAGACATCAGTAAAAGGAAAAGCTTACTGACAACCTGCAGTGGTGATGTCTAATCTGTGTTCATTCGTGATCAAATTCTACTGAGACATTCCAGTATTGTCACTGAAAAATTACAAAAATCTCTTGTGTGCAACATTAAAGGACGGTTTACATTGTTTTGAAGGATTTGTGCTAGATCAAGCAAAGGGGGAAGAAAAAAAAAAAAAAAGGAAAAACACCCCAGAAAACCTGAGAAGGTATAAGAGGAAACTGGAATGTGTCCTTGTAGATTTTACAACTGGGGTATGAAAATCATCTGACTGGAAAGTAGATTTTCATCTGGATAATGTCAACCTGAGTTGTGGATGTCAGATTTTCAAATACTGTTTAACCATAGTAATATGTTTAGTGGAAACTTATCAGGTTGACAAACTTCTGAGCAAATCTTACTTACACGGCACACAGCAAGTATCTGTGAAAGACCTACTAACTTGTACCATGGAATCAACAGGAACCTTGCACTTTTAAAGCTGACAGAAGCAGAGTAGACACACCAAACACATGCACAATGATTCTGTTTCAGGGCAAACTCCAGTAAATAGAATAGCCTTAAAGGTTTTTATAATATGTTGGAGGCCTTTGTAACACAAAATGGAAAAAAAAATCCATTAGAAATATTTCTGTTAAAGGAAAACATCATGGTACATTTAAATATTCCTATTTTTCATTCCAGATCAGAAATAGTTGTAAAAACTTTGGTTCAATATCAGAATTTTCTACAGAACTTTGAGGTTTACTACCTCTTCAGCAGTTTTCTAATTAAAAAAATTAATAATAACTGCAATCATTTGTATATTAATATATATTTACCTTTTACCCAAATTCTCCATGAGAAAGCAAAAATAAAAAAACGTCACTCTCTAAAAAACAAAATAAAAATTATTCTGTTTATTATATGCAAAATCAAGGCTGTGCTACTGGAGAGGGAAAACTATTATGGCAGTCACATCTCAGAAGAGTCTGTAGTCGCATTGGTAGTTCTTTGAAATCACAAGTTTAATATATATTAGTAACCCAATATGTATCAAATGTCAGGTATTAACAAAATGGGACTGGGGACAAGGTAGAGGCTTATGCAAAATTTTGGTTCACTAACATCTGTCCTGGTGTCTCACATGTAGAGGTCTGGTCTTCACCTCTCAAGAAAGACATGGTGGAACTAGAGAAGGTGCAGAAAAGAGCAACTAAAGTTAATGAGGGGATGGAGAATTTACCTTTCAAGAAGGGAACAAAAAAGGCTGTGACTCTCTGTAGAAAGAGAAGGGTGAGAGAGGGTATGACTGAGGCTTACAAAAACAAAAGTCAGTGGATACAGTTAATGCAGAACTCCTATTCATCAAATATCACAGCACTAAAAGCAGAGGACTTGCAGTGAACCTAGTAGATCTATCTAAAAAGGGGGTGTGGGGGGTGTTAAAAAGGTACATTTTTAATACAGCATGTGTTAAACTTTTGAACTTTACTGTTACAGCAGATTATGGAGGCAGGAAGAGAACATTCAAAAGGGATTAAATTTCTAAATAGGAGATCTGTAAATAGACAGTAAAGGGAGAATGTAGGAATATATTGTTTATTCTATCTATAATATTAATAGTAAGCCCAGGGTACTTGACAAAATGGTTGGAAAATGTTGGTGTTCCTAAATAGATCCTTTGAAATGACATTGTTGCAGATGGACTAGTGGCCAAGGTGGACTGCTGTTTAAACCTAGCAGAGCACTACAGTTCTTATCACAAAAGTTTCTATACAAATGAAACACAAGGAAATCTCTCCTTGAACTTTAGAAATGGAAAACCATGCATATGCAAACCCGGTTCTAGTTGCTTTAACTACATCCTTTTGAAAGGTTTTTGTAGAATCATAGAATATCCTGAGTTGGAAGGGATCCATGAGGATCATTGAGTCCAACTCCTGGCTCCACACAGGGCAACCTGGAAAATAAACCATATATCTAAGAACATTTTCCAAACTCTTCTTGAGCACCGACAGACTTGGAGCCATGACCACTTCCCTTGGAAGCTCATTCCACTGCTTGACCACCCTCTCAGTGAAGAACCTTTTCCTAATATCCAATCTGAACTGGTGCAGCTTTAAGCTCTTCCCTCGTGTCCTGTCATAGGATGTCAGAGAGAAGCTGTCAGCACCTCCATCTCTTCTCCCCCTCATGAGGAAGTTGTAGACAGCAATGAAGTCTCCCCTTCTGCAAACTGAACAAACAAAAGTTTCCTCAACTGCTCCTCATAAGTCATGCCTCTAATCCTTTCACAATCTTTGTTGCCCTCCTTCGGACACATGCTAACATTTATATATCCTTCTTACATGGTGGAGCCCAGAACTGCAGACAGTACTCGAGGTGAGTCTCCACCAATGCTGAGTATAGCAGGACAACCACTTCTTTTGACAAATTAACTATAGTGTGCTTAATGCATCCCAGGTTATGGCTGGCCATTTTGGCCACCAGGGCACATTGTAGACTCATATTGAGCCTACGATCAACCTAAACCCCCAGAGGCTTTTCGGCAGGGCTGCATGCAAGCCTCTTGTCCTACAATCTATACATACATCCAAGATTACACCCTCCCAGGTGAAGAATCCAGCATTAGTCCTTGTTAAATTTTGTATGGTTGGTGATGGCATAGAACTCTCAGCTATCAAGATCTCTCTGTGGTCTCTATACCCTCAAAGGAATCAATGGCTCTTCCTAATACAGTATCCTAGGCAAAATTACTTAGCCTGCACTTAACTCCTGTGTCCAGGTCATTAATAAAAACATTGAAGAGAACTGTTCCCAAAATTGATCCCTGGGAACACCACTAGTGACTGGCCACCAGCCAGATGTTACCCCACTTTCTACACCTCTTTGAACCTGACTCTTCAGCCAATTATTCACCATTGTATTGTGTATGTCTCTATCTGTATGCTGGACATTTTGTCCAGAAAGATACCATGACAGAAAGTATCAAAAGATGTGCTAAAATCCAAAAAACCCACTCCTGCTGCCTTCCCTTCATACACAAGGTAGGTAAGCTTGTAATAAAAGAATATTAAGTTAACAAGGCATGACTTTCCCTTCATGAATCCACGTTGTCTTTGGCCAATGACTGCATTGTTTTTCAAGTGTTTTTCAGTAACTCTTAGAATAATCTTCTCTGACATTTCACCAGGCACCAAAGTGAGACTGCTATTGTTGATATCAATGAAACTGATTCAGAGTTTCACATAACACCAGGCACTCTAGTACTTATACTATACTTCCCAGATTCTGAGAGGAAAAACATGACACACACCCCAAAAAATCCCAACACTCACCCCCCTAAAGTTATAGGAAAGAAATATCAAACAAAAAGTAATAAAATAGAACTGAACTAAGGAAACTGCAGCACCGAGATACCTTCTGCCTGTTGATTGTCTTTCAGCTTTCAAGAGGCTATACTGTTCAAGCAAGGTTATCTAATAATATTCAGTCTAGCGGTGATGAAGGAGAAGATTTGAAGAAAAAGCAAACTAAAAATAAAATAAAACACAGGTTTCAAACAATTTAAAGGAGAAAATGGGAAAAGATTTAGAGGTTCATCTACAGATTTTTGTAGTCAGGTGTGTTTCAACACTCGTAATATTTCCTGCTTTACTATTCATTTTTTAGCCTTTATTAAGAAGATTTCTTCTTCTGGTTCTTACAGGAATAGTATTTAATACTCTTAAACAACAAACTGTGAGTATGTCTTATATTTCTAATGGAAAGCTTATCAAATTTCAAATAAGTTATCAGTTTCAGATAAATTATCTTTATTTTAAAAAAATATAGCATTCGACTTCCACTGGAGCTGACAGATTTTATTTTCCTTTTTTGTTAAAGAATTGCTTTCCAAGAGGAATGTAAGCAGCATTCAGTTTCATGTTTTATGTGGCAATCTCTTGCACCAACAATAGAAATGTCATTACTGTTCCAGCTGAAAATTAATACCAAAATGTTAAAATAAGATTATTAGTTTTCAGCTGAATCAATGAACTGATTCAGCTCACCATAGAGATGACTTCTAGAAATCAGATGATGGTAGCTCAGTAGGATCCTGAAACCACATCTGTTAACATACTATGATATGGACAAGCAGACTGAAGGAGTACCAGACATGAAATGAAGGACACGGACAGGAGGTAGAAAGGTAGGCAAGCAAAGGACAGTGTATTGACATACAAATCTGTGGTACAAAAGTTCAGTCATGCAATAAATAACAACCATACCTCTCTGTGAGGAAAATACTAAGCTGTTTTTGATTGTCATAATACACAGGTTAGACACAATCAGACTATACATAATACTAAATTGCCTAAATCTGTTACTAAGGAAAGTTTTCTAACCTTCATCAATGGGTATCTTTAACCATGAGTTTGACAAATGTTTGTCAAGAGTGATAAAAATATAGTTAATCTTGCTTTGGGGATGGACAGTAAATCAAGTGATTTTATGAAGCCCACTCTAGGCTTATGATTGCACCACTGCTTCATGCTTTTCAAAATACTCCTTCTTTGAAAACTTTTTTTTTTTTTTTTTTTGCTTACTATCTTCAGACACTGTAAAAGGTAAAGAAAAGCTGGTGGTTTTGTATATGAAAAACAGAGAGATTTTCAGCCATTCTTTCTTGGACTTCCAGTTGTAAAATGCTGTTTGTCTTATGGCTTCAGTGAGGATTACATGTTGGTCAATACATCTTAGGATACCATAAATTTAAATAAGTATTGGATATTCAGCTAAAAAAGAAGCACGTATACAGTTTTGAAAGCAAAGGAGTTCATTGCAACTTCTTGTTTCTAAAAGGAATACATTTTACTTCTTACTCAGAACTAATTAAAGAAATAATATTATAATGTATATAATACAACCCAGAGCACTCAAAAAAATGTCTCCTACGACTGCCTAAAATGTTATTTTATCATAATGTTTCTGCACTTCTATGTGACTGTTACTTTTTGGATATTGGCAATGGCACTGTATTTCAGCACAGGAGAATGCAGCTGGGAACACCTCAAAATTATGCAATTTATACAAAAAATACAATGTTTATTTAATTCTAGAAAATTCTGCTAGTGGCAATATCAATCCTTCATTTTAATTACAATGACCTTCCTCAAATATTCATGTAATCTTTCAAAAATTGGAAACTTGATAAACATGATGGTTGTGTATTTGATATTTTTTGTACTTTCCTCAGTGAGTGAACAACACTTGCTTTTCCAGACTGATTTGTTTAATGAAGATTTTCTTGAAGCTGATTTCACTAGAAGTTGGGAATAGCAACTTTCTAACACCTGTTTGTCGAATCACTTCCTTAAAATAGTCATCTTTCATTGAACTTTTCTGCAACCTGACCTCAGGAACTGCTTGTACAGCTGAATGAAGACAAACTGAAACTCCCATAAGTGACTTTCAGATGTAAGAAACACAAAGAACCTGATAACAAAAGGCTCTAGTTACTTTTTCTCAGTTTCAGTTCTTTCTAGGTATTTTCTGTGGAAAAAAAAATCCCATTACCTATATCTTTCTTTAGCTCTTGATTCAGAACACTAACTGCCGAGCAATGCAAACACACACATATTTTCAACTGTTTATGTTGCTGTTTTTAATGCTACTGTGGGATAAAGGCTCTTTATTATTACTCTGGAATCACTATTGCAAATGTTATTCAATCTGTCTGTACAGTCATACCACTAGCTTCACTTTTGTTCTGTTTAAAAGGTTCACAGAAGAAAGAGAACTGAAGAACTGTGCTTCCCCATAACACTGTAAGTAGTAGTCTTCAGACCACAGAGAAAAAGAAAAACAAACAAACAAACAAAAACCACAACCAACAAAAAAAAAAACCAAACACCAAAATAACCAAAAATCAGATGGGCCTAGCAAAATTTCTTATTACTCACCTTCATATTCTCAAAGCAAACTAAATCTCAGCTACCTTTCAGAGCAGCAGATAATCAAAAGCAACCCCTCTGAAAAGTATTCAAACTTTTGCTTCTGTGCTCGGTAAAAAACACTTAGATGTGACAGTCATGTAAGGTGTCAACGCAGAGCATGTGAAAAGTGAATATGAATTCTGTTTTACGGAAGCACGTTCCAGATGATGACCCTTTTGTTTCATTATGTTATATAAACCAGAACAGAACCATAGCCCTTGGATAGCTAAAGAAGGATATGCCCAGACATTTGGGATAAGGTACAAATTCAGACGCTGAATGGAAGAAAAGAGGACTGCCCACCAGTAATACATCTGATATGATCTTTGACTGCATAACTTGTGATTTTTCCATAACCAACGGATATGCTATAAATAGCTATTAAAGAGTATAAACCAGAATAAGCCAATGTTGGTTAAATCAAGGAGTATTTATAAGAATATTCTGTTTTTTATAGTTTTCACTACAACTTGCAACAAAAAAACCCTATTTTTATATATAGCTAAAATAAACCTCAATTTGAAGCTCAAGCTCAACAGAATCAATATCTAGCAGGCAAATTTCCTGTTCAAGTAAGATTATTATTATTATTTCTGTTACTGCACCTGAGATATGAATAATTCTTTGAGCTTTTTTAAATGGAGAAACACATGATCTGAAGATAGAACACTTGATCATTTTCTAAGCCAGGATTCCTGACAAATACAAAAAAAGCTGTACCAAATAATTTATTTCACGGGTTTTGTCATGTGTTTCGTCATGTTTTAGTCTTTTAGTAAATAATATAATTTTCTGAAGAATTAACATGTTTACAAATAAAGCAAATAATTCATATTCAGACAAATTTTGTTTACTAAAATCATGTTGTTGGGTATGATAATTAAAATGTAATGCTCATGAATTCTTTCTGGAGGGTTTTTGCTTTACCATATATATTTTTATATAAGAACTACATTTTTGATCAAATAGTATATGACAAATTACTTTAATGATTTGTCATAAAAGGGAATATATTGGGTAATAAAGCTAGCACTGCTTGTGGAGAAGGTCAAACTTTTAGTACAGTGTAAGAAATACATGAGTAAAAGTCGTTAAAAATATCTCTTATTCATCGTTTCTGATAAACTTACAAATGCTAAGAGACACCTAGTGTAAAAGACAACACCTTGTATTACAGAGCATCTTAAACTTCTTTCAACATGAGCGCATTGAGCCAAAAATATTAACGTGACAATACCTCAGCTTTTCCAAACATTCAAAGGTGTCCTCTGATTGCAAATCTCCTTTTGAAAGAGACAGAAAAATAGCATACAACTTTTATTACACAGACTTCACGACCAACTAAGGAGTATAAAGAGTCTGTTCTGTTGTATCATGTGATAAATGATCTGGGCAATTACCAAAAAGCAAATAACTATTTTCATTTTACTGTAGGTATTGTGAAGACAGAATGATGTTTACTGAATTTAATATTAGCCCTGATAACTACAAACAAGGATGCAGTGTCAAAGTTCAAAACATTTGATTTTACTACACTTTCATATACTGTAATACTTTTCCAAATCTTCATAATGAAATTTCATTACTGCCTTGAAAAGTCAATAGACAGTTCACCCTTCAGTTACAAAGTAATGAGAAGTTATAAAAATATTTTGATATTTTAATGGCTTTGGGCATAAGTGGCTACAGACCTGCAACAAACAGAAAATAGATCCTGAAATTTCGTCTCATAAAGCTGAGACATTTTAGACAAATCTTATCTAATACCATATATTTTGGCTATCATAACTCTATGGGATAAAACATCATCATCAGAAAATAAAGCTTGGGAATAGAAGGTAATCTTATCTTTAGTCATTTTTTATAATTTATCAGTATTCTCAAAATATATTTCACTTTTTTTTTCTTGGAGTCTAATGGCAAAGCAATATCTATATGGAATTAATAATTCAAAGATTTATTAAGTTATTTATATGCATTATATAAATGTGAGCTATAGACTTTTGTCATCATACATACAGGAGTTTGCCTCAAAAAAGTTGGTTTTGGAAAATGAAATATCTTTCTATGAAATAGAGGTCAAGATTTAGTCATTCCAAAAATTGCAGGAGGAAGAAGTACCTGCAATATTTCACTCAGTTGTTCCTACTTCCTTGTCTCACTCTCTCCAGATGCTGAACACCATATATTGTCCGAAGAAGAGTGCTGGACTGTTTCCCTTTCTGTTTTGGGGAATCTTTAGCTTTCCTAAACCCTAATCTTAAAGGAAGGCCTTTTCTCTGTTCAGTCCTACTGTACGGTTCTGAGGCATTTTTTTCACAGTCATCTAAGCTTCTGCAGTCCTGTCAGTAGTTCTTTAAAGCACAAGTCCTCTCCTGTTTAAAGAAATTATCATCCAATTTCAGCCTACCTTGAAATACTGAAATTATTCTAGAAAGTGTACACTTGATAAAACATTTCAAACCCTTTCCATTCCCATTTTCCTGAACTTGCAATGAAGTTGTAGTTGGAATAAAAATATTAGTCCTCATATGTGGAAAACATTTCCTACTCTAAATACATTCCATGCACTTTTTCCTTTGTTCAACTTTTCCTTACCAGGCTGCTGAGCCCCAAAAAGAGAGGCGTGGAGCATTACAACATTTCAGCAAGCAAAGTCTGAGATATGAAGTCACATTATTGATTTTTATTTTAGGTATGACAATCAGTATATATTAGAACAACTTAAAAAAAAAAAAAAACTAACACAGATTTCTTTGCTTGGATTTTCTTTATTTTAAGTAGTTTTATTGGCTAAAACTACCTTGTTATTGTGCTTATGAATATATGTCCTTCACCTTTTTTTGAAATAGTCCTAATTCCCTTCACAAAACCTCCCTGCCTCAAAATAGCCATACATATCAGAATTAGAGAATGAAAGTCCATTATTAGATATATGTCTTGAGGTACCCAGCTTAAAAAAAAAAAAAAGTAGTTTTGAGTACCTCACCAGTTCCTTAGTCCACCTATTATTTTGGTTTTACTTATCCTGTTTTTTTCTACAACTACACAGTGACAGAATAAACACAACTGTATAAAAGACATAATTACAGTGATTATAAAAGTTTTAAAATACTGTAAAATGTTTAAAATATTATCCTGAAAATCAACTTATGGACTAGAGGTGAAAATTACTTTATTATTTGCAGTACTTTTATGTATTATCTTTAAACCAAGAAGGATTTCCATATTGCTTACTAGTCATATTGATGACAGAAAATACGGAAAATGGCAATGAGAATGACCGGTCTTAGTCTACCTGGCAGACTACCGTGCACTTTTTTGGCACACAATGCCATATTACAATCACCTATAGTCCCCCTGCTGCCCTACGATACCTGAGAACAGGTCATTCTAAAGGGCCTAGCTGTCTACTGAACGTTAGCTGAATATTTTTCAACTTCTCAAAGTGGGAGATTTTCTAGAGAATTTAGACAAGCAAAGATTTTCTACCCCACCTGCCTCAGGACCAGGTTCACTCAGCCTCATTTGGAAGATAGTATCTCCAAAACAGAGTTGTTTAATACCGTGGGAAAGTATCAGCTGAAAAGTCAGCATTTCACTGGCTAATCCAAAAGCCCTAGATATATTCAGTATCCAGCCCCGCTTTTATTGCAGCTTTGAGTGTATATCAAAGGACTTGCAGTTTACAGGCACCATGCCAAAAGTTGTCGTGTTATCTGAGAGCAAACATACTATCAGACAAGCAAGATTTGTGAAAGAAAAATCTATCAGTGCTTAATAAGCACAATCATGTTGCTTCTACCCATAAAATCCATACAAATTGGATTTTGAGATGCTGGGAGAATATACTGATGGATCTATCACTGTGTGTCAGCCCTTTCTCCTATACATTGCCTCGCTTAGACATTACTAGTTTGTGCTGAGAGTGAAAAATGTATGGTCTAGGTAGACCTTCAGTACGCCTCTGTGAAACCATTCCAACAAGAGTGTGAAAGCTGTGAAGACTTGAAACTTGTTTGTAATGATCCTGTAGGACTTTACAAAGACAAGGAGAAAATGCCTGAATATCCTAAGGGTAGCGGGAAGGAAGCTAGTGGTAACTGGAACAAGTCACAGTGTGAAGCATTTCAGCACTGTCTTTACCAACTAGTGCATTATCTCTTAAAGGTTTGAAAAATACAAAGTCTATAAAAAAAAATCACTACTAAAATTGAAGTCCTCTTGTAAGTCACTCTAGAAAAGCATTTTCTCTGAGTACATTCATGTAACTAGCTGTGTCGGCGGAAGCACTGTGCAGGATAAAACTGGTAGAAATGGAGCAACACATTGTGCTTTCAGCCTTGTAATTTGGGGAGAAATAGAAACCCCCACACAAATGGTACATTTCAGTTGGTCAGCATATCACCGTAACCTGTTTGTAATATACTCCTTTTATTATCACTATGCAGTCAGATTTGACAGTAGGCTGAAATCATATGTAACTCCACAGTAGGTTCTACTTCACCTGTGTTTTGAGAACAGAGATTTATATTTTATAGCAAATTAGTTCTGTCTGTAATGTTGAGCTTAGTTTTTTGCAAATGAGTCTAAAAAACAAACGGTAGCACACAGCAAACGGACTGTGCCAGTGGTACACAGGCTGTATGTGTAAATGTACCCCATGTCATACTGAACAAGGCCGAGGGATAGAGGTTTTGAACCCTATTAAGAGCTGCAAATTTTCTCATGGAGTTTGAAGTACTGTGGACTGACAATACTTTTACCTTCTTGCTAGATTGAAGCAATGGAGTTTACAATAGAAGGCAGTGATTGACACACTATCCAAAAACTCCACTGAAGATCTAACTGGACATGACCCCAGTATTGTGCCATTTGTAGTCTAAGAAACAATTACTGTTATTGGCTTCTTTAATTTTTTGGTGGCTTCAGTACACTGATTAGGTGGGGGGAGAAAGATTGTCCTTGGCAGCTTTCCTTGAATTTCTTAATCACATCCAGGAAAAAAAAAAAAAAGACAAAACAAAAACCAAACCTTCAAGCTTTGGTTATTTCATCTGTAAAATTAAGATATAAATACTGAATTCCAAACAGAAAACAAACAGAAAAACAGTATAGTAAAATATCACAGGGTATTCATTTTACCTATATTTCCTGTGGGAAGAACACAGTATGTGTTCTTAAACTAAACTAGAGGAATCAATAAGGACAGTGTAATACCAGCAACAACATAGAGAAATAATGTGTGAACAGGTACAAAGGCAAGTCAAGACTATTAAAATGATCCAACATTCAGGCAGAGGCTTGTAATGATTAAGGGTTTTCAGAAGAACTCTTTCAACTAGATATTTCTCCAGAAAGTAAGAGTGCTATGTGAAAGTTTGCTTAGAAGCAGTTTACATGTGTTTCAGAGCCGGAATGCAGCATGTTGGTGTTCTTGCTATTTATTCTGAAAAGAATACAGCAAATGAATGCCAAACGGAACCAAGTTCATTTAAAACAGATGGAGAATGCTTTCAAAAGTAACATGCTCTTTTCACAGAGCATAAGATGACTATTTGTTTCCAGGTATGAAGACATTTTCACATAGAATAGAAAAAAAAACCAAACCAAAACTGCAATAGTCTGACACTCTGCAAGGAAACTTTTTGTCCTTGGCTGTTCAAGAATTGCCTTGAATACTGTGATGGTACTTCTCGTGAGTCAGTCTCTTTTAAATGACTGTAGTTGCAGGAAAGTCAATTTTTACACGGGAGAGGTCTGCACTCTGACTGTAATGTGAATTGGGTTAGAAAGTCAAGTATTAATTTTGACCATAAAGTCCAGTCCAGTCAAAGGATTTTGTATTTTCCTAAAGTGTCATTAGTAACTTTTAAACCAAATTCTGTAATTCCTGATTACTGAATTACCAAAGGAATTAAAAACAGTCACCAAAACACCTTCAAAATAAAGTATTCTCTTGAACACAAATAGGAATGTGGGGCTGCTCTTTGATCCATCAGAGACTAAGGATTTTACCATTTCATATTAATGATGTCCATGTGGATGAAGAACAATATTTTATCAAATTTGGGACTAATTATGATATAGTTAAGAGCAAATGGAAGTAGAGCAAACGCTGATCTGTCAAGAAGCAGAGCTTAATTTTGGCTGTTTGTATTTATGAAAAAAAAAATTTTTGATAAAAATTAGATTTAGCATTTAACACTTCCTATTTGCCAAAGGTTTATTGAATTATATCTTTTTAAGGTATGAAGATCTTACATTAGAACATCTATGTTCCTTAAATAGAAATCTGAAATGATAAAACTGCTTGCAGACACACTTTCTTTCATGTAGATTCCCTGGTTCACCTCGTCTAATGTTAATGAATTGGGATATTTTTCCAAAATGTATTTGTACTTTAGGCAACTATTAGACTCCTACTCTGTCCCTACTCCACAACTATATTTCAACTATGATTTACCTCCTGATACATGCTTATAGGAATCACATTTTCATTGGCAGTCAATATACTTTTGTCTTCATTCTAAGAAATCAACCCCAAGAGAGCTGAAAATTAAGCATTCGCCCCCCCCCCCCTTCACTGGTGGACCCAAACTGGTAGGGTTCTATGACTAACATAACTAGATTTCACAATGGATTAGGAATAAAGGAATACCACCCTCACACCTGACACCATTGATATTAGATATCTGACTTCCAACATCTGAAAAATCCTTTCTTGGTTTTTGGGGTTGGTATACCTCCAGATCTTAAATTTGATAAAAAAAAAAAGAAAAAGTTAAATAATAAATGTTATTGGAAGTACAGATTTCTCATGTTTAACAAAAAAAGAAAGCTTGTGAATACCTACTACATCAAGTTTTATGTGAAATAAACCTGAACTCCCTTTAGGTCTTTCCTTTTCAATCCTGTTTTCTCTTTATCCGACTTCAAAATAGCTTAAAGGTTGTCTTCTGTCCACAAGGAAATGACGTCTCACTTGAATTTTTATACAAACTTTCAAAGCAATGATACACAAATATCAACTGAAAAAAACATTTAATATAAGGCTTCTTTATCTCTTAATCAAATCTAGTTTATCCTGTCGAGCTTTTAAAATGGCTTTGATTTTTGTTAACTCAGGGAGATTAAGTTTCCTTCAGCAAAATAAAAAGAACCTAAAAGCTATTTAGATGTATCTAGTTGTTAAAGAAAGAAAGGTTAATTATTAATGTCTTGCACACAACTAATTAAAATGCCCTCTGTATTCAGATGTGGAAAGGAAATGCAGAGGAAATGGAGAGGAAGTGGCAAGGAAATGGAAATGGTGAGGCAATGGCAAGGCATTATAGTATTTTCTAATGTTTTGCCAAAATGCTGTGACTTCCTCTCACTTGCATTTTCCCATTTACAGATTGCTGATACTTAGGATATTTGCTTTCATGAGAAACATACAGGAGCTCTTCCTTGATAGCAGAAAGACCACATTTGGGAAGGTAACACAGCTTTGTTATTTGTGAGCAAGGACTTTAGTTATCCAGTTCCTCTAACACCAGTCTGATCTTGTGCTTAGTGTATTCATCTAGTACATGAAAGGACTGAAGATCCTTCTCTGCCTGAGGGATTTAAACCTTTCTCATTTAAACTAGAACTAGCAGTACATAAATATAATGTGTATTAACATAAAAAAACGTGTAATAAAGAAAATTATCCTTGCAGAAATATTCCCTCCAAGTGGTTTTGGAAATATATGAACATTTTTCCAATTCTTTATCAATATGTTATATAAAATTTACATGAGGGATAAGTTTTCTCCAAAATACCTCACTTGTACATATTTTTGTTATACCCATTCTGATTTTTAATTTCTTCACTTGTATCTTACAGGAGATTTTTCAAAGCTATTTGCATAAACTGTGTGGTACTTTTGTCAGTTTCTTGTAACAGGGTTCAAATATATATATTATTAGAAGGGAAGAAGGTATACTAACTTTCTTTACCATTGTTGAAATAGAATTAGGAAAATAAATCCTCTATTTATTCATCATCATTATTTGGAAAGTCAGATAAAAGGTATTAAAGAATCTAAGGTTTATTTTTTCCCTAAATGCAAACAAAAATATCTGTCAGGTATCACATGTTCTCATTCTCACTTAGATCAAAGAATAAATATCACAGGTATAAAAACATCATGTTCACCCAGCAACTTCTGGCAGGCAGGTTCTTCTCTCTCAAATAAAGGTCCCTATATTATACATGGTGAAGTAGAACAGATAGGCTGGAAAGAGCCTCTAGAAAGATAATTATCCTTCTATTTCAAGTTTAACTGATAAATTTAGCTAGAATTTCTTGTAGAAATTGCATTTATATCCCCATAATTCTATGCTTCTGTGTTGGCATTGCTCTTACAGAGAGCTTCTAATTAATGTTTTATCATTGGAAGGATTTCTTTTTGTTCTATTAGAACACTAATCATAAGTACATATCCATTATAAAGAAGCCCATCTAGCATAAATTTTTCCCCACATCCATGTGGAGACATAGTTATTTAAATTGGATGCAACCCAGATACAAAGAAGATAATATTTTGCATTAGTAGAAAAATAGTTCCCTATTATCACTATTGTCTGAAGCAAGGAAGAAACAATCAAAAACCCCCTCACTTTACTTTCAGAATGCGTCTCCCTGAACAATTTTCACCTTTTCAAACTACCAAGCATTTTATTTCTCTAAATTTGTTTATTAAAGCTCCTTAGATTCCCCAAACAATATTTCATTGCTTTATATTTCCACCATCGGAATTATTCATTAGCTTACTCATATTTAAAAGAAGGAAACTCCTTATCTCCATGGTATATTTTAAGCATTGAGTTATTAAATATAAATGTGACACCAAATATTGGGCAGAACTCAAACCAACCTGTTCCTGAAGAATGTATTTTTATTTATATACTTTACCTTTATCCCTGTTAATCATGTTTTTATATAGATTATATATACATGTGTGTGTGTGTATGTATATAATGACACAGTTTCAAAATGAGGAAATAATTCACAATTCCCTCACCCAAATTAGCACAGGAAGCGAGATACTGACTTTCAACCTACTAAGCCTGAACAAGAACTTCACCTGGGGTCTCCTGCTTCTCATATAGGCACAGCAGCACAAACACTTGTCTGTCTATCACAGCATAAATATCCAATCTTTGAAAAAATACTGTCAGTGAAGTCCACTTAAGACAAGTGATTGCAGATTGGGTATTTCAACTAAATAAAAGCAAATTTTCACAAACATCCACCAAATATAGAGGAAATGAAGGGGGTGAGGATACAGAACTTGCCCTTATCAGTTAGCTAGTGCACTGTCTACTCATAAACAACTATTTTTCAGCTTTCTGGCTGTTTTGGATCACATTCAATAGGCCCTTCTTCATTGGCACAGAAAAGGGAAGGCAGACAACTAGTGAAAGTACTAGTCTCCTCTCCACATAGGCTGGCAAATCCCAGGACAAGAAGAAAGAAGGTGGTGGAGAAAGATTTCCTCTTTATGACTTCACTTGTATGTATAACCTGTGTAAACGTTATTTGTATATTATGCATAGGAAAAATAGAACTACAGATTATCATATTTTTCAAATTCTTATTCATTTTTCATTAGCTGATTTAGGATCCAGAAGGGTTATAGATAGACTTTTCTGTTCTTGTGACTCTGCTAAGACACCTTTCCTCCTCCTCTAAATGGCACAATTTACACTAAACATAACCCTGTGCTGCCTCAGGTCACTGATGCACAGTCTTGTGACAAACAACTTTTCTGTATTTAGAAACATGGTATACTTTTAAAGCATATGATTCTATGACCTTTCAAATCTAGAATATGTGATTGGAGATTCACTTCAACTCTACAGAAATTCTGAGATGTCAGATTTTTCTTTACTAAAGAGGCAATTTGTAGAATTTGTTTATGTTTTAGAGGTTTGCATAACTTCTTTGAATATTCTGCATTTGAACTTATTATAATTAAAGTTCCAGACTGTATGCACAAGTAAAATAGCCCCTAAGTATTTTCAAATGTTATATTGCAGATGCGAAAGAACTAATTGGCAACAGTCCCATGCAAAAGTGAACCATGGTATAGTAATGATGTAAAAATGCTGCCATTCATGTGGATTGACCTATATATTTCATAGATTGCTTTTTTCATGCCTGAGGAATAAATAATACAGTATACTATTGCTTATCTAAGAAGAATGAAAGTTACATATTATCTTTGTTTCTGCATGTCTTCTCATTCTCTTTTTATAATCAAAGTGTCAATGGCACCATCTTGCTATATTGGTAACTTAAAAACATTACACATCCTCTGATTTTTCAGAGACATTAAAATTAAATTTTACCATGGAAAACCGTAAGATACATTCAGCTTTAAAAACTGTTCTCTGTTTCCAGTTTCCTATTTTTCATTTTGCATTATGCATTGTGATGCCCCTAAGGAGCTGCAGCATGGATGCTGAAAAGACCTTGTCTATTGGGGTTATCTCTCTACATAATTCTGCACAGCCATCTGAGAGAAAAATGTATTTGTAGCCCTTCTGAATTAAGAAGCTGAGAGTATTCAGACACCTAGACAAGAATAAAGAAAAACTTTTTTTTTCCTGAATCCAAATCCCACTTCTTCTCCTGCCAAAGAAATATCATAACAAGTGCTACATAAAAATCCCAATTTTGCTGTCCTAAGAGATCTTTACTTAATATGTATGGCAAAAGAATGTATTTCCCAATTCAATTCCCCAAAGTTTATCAATATAAATCAGAGGTTTCCCAACTGTCATCCACAAAGACATGGTAAAATATCTGCTTCAAGGAAACATTAAATAATATTTCTAGCATTGCCTTGAATTAAAAAGATACACATGTGGCCAGGAGGAATTTTTGAATATTGGTTGTTTGCTGTTAATTTAAGTCTGGTAACCACTTCTGTTGACCAACAAATAGTGTCCATCTTGCTTTACACATTTGCATTCCAATGACTTCTTTTCCCCTCAAATACCTTTTTTTTAATTTGGAATTTTTCAGCACTTTTAAACTAAGCACTCAGCATCTTAGCTCATATTTAGAGCTAGCAGTGTATCAGTGCTTTCTAATTTTACCCATCTAGAGAGCTATGTATGTTCATTCACTCTCCATTGCAATCCCTTTTTTTCCTGGCAATTTTCATGTTATTTCCGTCATAAAAAAGCAGAATTTCAGATTCAATGTTAAAGTTTTTTTAGCCCATTTTCTACATAGAAAAATCAGTGGGGTTTCTGACTGCTATGCTCTCTGAAAATCAGTTACTTTGATGCTATTAAACGATAAGTTTTCTCCAGCATTTAGCTTAATTTCAATTTAATCAAATGGTTTCTTATTTTTAAATCATAATCCTAACATTTCTAATTTTTAAACTGAGGCACACAGTTACAAAAGTAGAGAAATTCTCTTTGGAAAGTCTCCCAGCTTTAGCTGGGGTGACAGGTGCTATCATGACAAAATTGTTGTTTATTTTCCTTAAAGACCTTTTCACATCTTCCTTCACCATGCAGGAACTGGAATAGACTTATTTTTTGTTCCCCAAAACACAAAGGAATGAAGAAATATGCGTGAAATTTTTATGCGTTTTCTTGTTCGGTATATTCAGCAGTTTTCTAGAAGGCCATTGCTGACCTCAGATTAGTTGATATGTGAAATTATATTGCCCTTGACACTGATGGCTGCATATTAAACTTTAATTCTGCAGAAACATGTTCTAATATAGCATAATAGATTGGGGATAGTTTTACTGATTTCACAGAACAGAAGTTGTCTTAAATTAGTTTCATGATTGTTAATCCTACATCTGCGGAATCACTACATTAAACATCATACATTGAATAAGCACCTTTGATTCACACTGTGTTTCTGTTGAAATAGCCAGAGTTGACTATTCTTTTCAATTGACTTTCCTTCTGTTGACACTGAAATTGTAAGGGACCAGCTGCACCAGCTGAATGTTCGCAAGCCCATGAGGCCTGATGGGATCCCAGAGTAAAGAAGGAACTAGCGGATGTTATGGCAGGACCCCCCTCAATCATCTAGCAAAGGTCTTGTGAGTCTGGGGAGATCCCTGCTGGTTGGAAGCTACCCAATGTTGTTCTAAGTTACAAGAAGGGCATGAGGAAGACACAGGAAACTACAGAGCTGTTAGTCTAACCTCAGTTCCTGGAAAAATTACGGAGGAGGTCATACTGGGTGCTATTGAAAGGCATTTAAAGAATAATCCAATCATCAGGCACAGTCAACATAGGTTCACAAAGTGAGGGTCCTGTTTAACTAATTTGGTATCCTTCTATGATAAGGTCACCTGCCTAGTAGCTGAAAAGAATCATAGAATCATAGAATGGTTTAGGTTGGAAGGGACCTTGAAGATCATCCAGTTCCAAGCCCCCTGCCATAGGCAGGGACACCTCTCACTAGACCAGGTTGCCCAAGGCCACATCCAGCCTGGCCTTGAACACCTCCAGGGATGGGGCCTCAACAACCTCTCTGGGCAACCTGTTCCAGTGCCTTACCACCCTCACAGTGAAAAACTTCTTCCTAATGTTTAATCTGAACGTGCCCTCTTCCAGTTTAAAGCCATTCCCCCTCGTCCTATTGCTACGTGCCCTAGTAAAAGGTCCTTCCCCAGCTCTCCTGTAGGCCCCCTTTAGGTACTGGAAGGCCGCAATAAGATCTCCCCCGAGCCTTCTCTTCTCCAGGCTGAACAGCCCCAACTCTTTCAGCCTCTCCTCAGAGGAGAGGTACTCCAGCCCTCAGATCATCCTCGTGGCTCTCCTCTGCACATGCTCCAGCAGGTCCTTGTCCTTCTTATGCTGGGGACTCCAGAGCTGGATGCAGTACTCCAGGTAGGGTCTCACCAGAGTGGAGTAGAGGGGCAGAATCAACTCCCTCAACCTGCTGGCCACACTTCTTCTGATGCAGATACGGTTGGCCTTCTGGGCTGCAATCGTCCATTGCTGTCTCATGTTGAGCTTCTCGTCAATCAGCACCCCCAGGTCCTTCTCCTCAGGGCTGCTCTCCAGCCATTCCCTGCTGAGCCTGTATTTGTGCTTGGGATTGCCCTACCCACGTGCAAGACCTTGCAACTTTGCCTTGTTGAATTTCATGAGGTTGGCTTGGACCCACCTCTCCAGCCTGTCCAGGTCCCTCTGGATGGCATCCCTCACCTCCAGCGTGTCTACCTCGCCAAACAGCATGGTGTCATCGGCAAACTTGCTGAGGGTACACTTGACCCCACTGTCCATGTCGCCGACAAAGATGTTGAACAGTACAGGCCCCAGTACCGACCCCTGAGGAATGCCACTCGTCACTGCTCTCCACTTGGACATCGAGCCGTTGACTGCAACTCTTTGAGTGCAACCATCCAGCCAGTTTTTTATCCACCAAGTGGTCCATTCGTCAAATCCATGTCTCTCCAATTTAGAGACCAGGATATTGTGTGGGAGGGTGTGAAATGTTTTGCACAAGTCCAGGTAGATGACAACAGTTCCTCTTCCCTTGTCCAGTACCACTGTAACCCCTTCATAGAAGGCCACCAAATTTGTCAGGCATGACTTGCCCTTGGTGAAGCCATGCTGGCTGTCACCAATCACCTACTTATTTTCTATGTGCCTTAGTAGAGTTTCCAGGAGGCTCTGCTCCATGATCTTGCCAGGCACAGAGGTGAAACTGACTCGCCTGTAGTTCCCCGGGTGTTGGATGTAGTTTTTCTGGATTTTAGCAATGCTTTTGACACTGTCCCTCACAACATCCTTCTTTGAGGGACAGATGGGTCTCCAACTGTGAGAACAACAGGTTCACATAGTGCTGGGTGAAGCACTTGCTGAAAGGGTTGTAGTGAATGGGGCCGCATCTGGCTGGCAACCAGTAACGATTGGTATTCCTCAGGGCTCAGACCTAGGGCCAATTTTGTTCAATGTATTTATCAATGATCTGGACACAGTATTTGAATGCACCATTAGCAAGTTTGCTGATGATACCAGCTGGGAGGTTATGTTGACAGTCTTGAGGGACAAGAGGCCTTGCAGGGGGATCTAGACAGATTGGAGCATTAGGTGATGATTAATGGCATGAAATTTAACAAGTCCAAATGCCCAATTCTGCACCTGGGACAGAGTAACGCCAGACACAAGGATAAACTGGGAGAGGAGTGGCTGGAGAGCAGTCCTGCAGAAAGGGATCTGGATGTGCTGGTCGACAGCAGGCTCAATAGGAGCCAGCAGTGTGCCCTGGCAGCCAAGAGGGCAAACCACATCCTGGGGTGCATCAAACACAGCATAACCAGCTGCTCAAAAGAGGTGATTATCACACTGTATTCAGGATTGGTGCGGCCTCACCTTGAGTACTGTGTGCAGTTCTGGGCCCCACAATTCAAGATGGATGTGAAGGTCCTTGAATGCATCCAAAGGAGGGCAGCAAAGCCGGTGAAAAGGCTGGAAGGAATGTCTTCTGAGGAGCATCTGAGGACTTGTCTGGTTTGGAGAAAAGGAGGCTGCGGGGTGACCTCATTGCTCTCTACAGCTGCCTGAGGAGGGGAAGTGGAGACAGAGGTGCTGGTCTCTTCTCCCTGCGATACAGTGAGAGGATGCATAGGAATGATTCAAAGCTGTGCCAGGGAAGATTCAGACTTGGCATTAGGACACATTTGTTTACTGAGAGGGTGGTCAAACACTGGAACAGGCTTCCTTGAGAGGTGGACGATGCCCCAAGCATGTCAGTGTTTAAAAGGCATTTGAACAATGCCCTTAACAACATGCTTTAACTTTTGGTCAGCCCTGAATTGTTCAGGCAGTTGAACTCAATGATCATTGTAGGTCCCTTCCAACTGAAATATGTTGTTCTGTTCTCGTCTATTCTACACCAAACACATGAGGAAAATCTAAATTTCTGCCTTTAAGATTAAAGACATAAACTGCATCTGAAGAAATGCTAAACCTACTTCTTATTTTCTAATCTGCAAGAAATCCTCTTCAGAATTCTGCAACTCTTAATTACCTATTCACTCATATAAAAATGACCACTGTTGTGCTAAACCTGTTAAGATCTTAAAATCCAATTGAGATCATCTCAGAGTAACATTAAATGATATCAATAATTATTATCATAAATTTGTTTTACATAATAGATTACATTGAAAACATTTATTACATGCACATCACAGAAGAGCCACAATGGGTGTATATATCTCTGTTTATTTTAAATATTGCTACTGAGACTTTCTATTGAAGATATTTCACTCAATATGAGAGTATTTTTTTTCTCTGGTTGCACTATTGTATTTTAAAAGGTCTACTGAAGCTAAGGATATTTTTTTTTTAAGCTGACATGGGCAAGCAAAAGTTTCTAAGGAGCTGTGCAGGGAAAAAGAGATTTACTCATTTAGATTTACTTCGATATTTAGATATTCTCTAAGCCCATATCAAGAAATGTAGGTAAAGCAGTCATGATTTCTGCCTCAAATAGACTTAAAAATAAATGTGTCCTGTGACATTTCCTCATAGTGTTACACTTGCTCAAATGAGCACGAAGTGTTTATGCAGCATGGTTTTTTCTTCAGTATAATTTTTGACTGTCCTTAAAAATGCAGTCCTACAATCACAGCCTGGCTCCTACTTATGGGGAGACACAAGAATGAATTAGTAGTACTGCTTTTGGGAAACAAATGTAACTTTAGTATTGACATCCTATTTATCCCCTGTTGAGAAATAAAGTATCTGCATGTATTTTGTGTATTGAAATGATGAATTATAACCGTTAAACAAAAATGTAATGCGTTTGTTACAGCCACCGAGTAGACAAATTGCCATTATGCTGTGCAAGTAATACTTTACAAACCCATTTGTCACGCAGGAGAGGTGTCATATGCAATCTGATTCACCCTGCTTAATGTATGAAATGAAACCTTGATTTTCTTCAGCAGATATAAACCAATAACAACTAGCTTACATTCCAGAACCAGTGATAAATACTTTGTTTTCTTAAAAAAGCAAACAAGCAAAAATTTAACATCTCTTGTGCATTTGCAAGAAAAATCTAGGGTTACATTGTATTTTAATTGGCGCTAAGTATACTGAAAGATTCTACATATCACACAAATCGGAGCAATTACCACATTATCATTACCAGTTCAATAGAACTTGCTAAAACTTAAATAAATTCAGCATGATAGATTTTTTTTGCTGATGTAAATCAGCAAAGATTTGGCCAATTTAAGTACAGCTACACTGACTTATAACTGATTTAAGTGACCGTACTTCTATCCATGTCAGTACAATTTAGACTGCAATTTACAGCAGTGCATGACAAGGTCATAGGTATGATTTCCGGTATACAGGGCATTTATTATGATCTTAAGATGAAGTAGAATAAGAATTTCAACAAGTACAAGAGTATGTACTTTCACACTGAAAATGAGATTTAGGTAAAAATTAACTTCCAGGTTCAGGAAAAGGTTCTAGAAAGTTCCCTTCAACAACACCCTCATGCTGGAGATGCTTAAATCACCAGCAACTTCCTTGTCCTCAGTATCAACTTCTAAGTTAAATGCCGTCCCCATCCAGCAGAACTCCCCTACTGCCTACATAGGCACTGAGTTCTACCCTGAACTGTCCTGATATTTAGAAAAAAGGACTAAATACAGACATCTATATTATGGATTTACACATCAAACTTATTTGTCTAGATTATTCTTTATCCATAGAGAAAAATTGATACCTAGAGTGAAATAGCAGATTAATATTACTCTCTTACTAGCTCCCATTCTATGTCCCTAGATATCCCAGAACAGGAGGCTAGCTCTGCGTACAATGGATGCAAATAGAAAACTTTATATGTGTTCAGCACCATATATAGTATGGGTATTTCCTTCCTTCCAGCTAGGCTGCCAATACAACAAACATTATGGAATCAGAAGACAAGGTGCAGTTTGTCAATGCAAGGCTGGATATAGTTACCATGCCTACGGATGTTGAGTGCCATCAGTTGAGTGCCACAGGATGTCCCAAACCTCTACATATGGTAGATATGACACAGGAACACTAGATTAGCAGCCTACCAGAAGGACACTAGCAGAATGAAAAATTACAGTAGATGCCAATGTCTATGTAGAGATAGTTGTCCTGAAGTGACTCTAACTAGAAGTCTCAAGAAGAGATTTCTAGATTTGGATTATTATTCTTACACCATGTGACAAATCAATGACTTGAATTGTGTTCTGATTTTTGCATTTGGAACTTGTAAATCCAAACAAGTTTCTAGTGGATATTTGTTGAAATAGAGCCTTCTGTTTTAAGCTTGAGGATGGCCCATTTTATGTTACCACACCAACAATGCTGTTTCTTTTTTCCCATAAAAATCTGCTAGAAGCAGTCATGAATAGTGACTGTTGTCCATCGATTTGGGTCAGAGATGAAGTAAAAGAAAACTAACCACCATGTCAGTGGCCTTAAGTGAGAACAACAAAAACTATACATCGATTACAGCCCTTGAGCAAATGCAGTAACAGAAAGAAATAACATTGTAAATAAAAGATAACTATTCTAAAGAAATCATGCCTGCCCCTGCGTCCTATTGACATGAATGAGAGCTTTAGCATTGAGCTCCAGAGAGGCATAATCCTTGTGATACTAGCAAGTCATCTAAATCAATGCCTTTTGGAGACTGCTAAGCCATGGTTCAGGAGCCATGCAGGAATTCAGTAGATTTAATGTTACGAGAAATACAAAAGAGACTTTATGTGTACATATATACATATGTATTCATACATAACTTTGCCCTGCCAACTTAGCTCCAACCTCAGCTCTGTTGAAATTTGGAAAGAAGAGCTAAATATGATTATCTCGATCTCAAATTTTCACACCAAGCCTATTTGTCTAAGCATATCTTTATAGTCAATATACAGAAATCAGTATCTAGACTAGCACTGAGTAGATATTTTAGCAGATAAACCTTATCTAAGGATTCTAGTTATGCCTTTGGAGAGCCCAGTGCAGCAGGCTTGCTCTGTGCTAAGTGAGAGACAGAGTAATAAAAGTGATCAGAAAACCCCACTATTTTAAGAAAATTATGATTTAGAAGTCCTGTCTATATAACAGCTTGGAACAGGTCAGAGTAATAACCACACAGAAACCAGAAAGAAAGAATTACCTAGGCATAGAGAAAGGTCATTCTCTCATTACTTCTCCATAGGAGAGTTCCTGTTTATATGTGAACAGGATAAAGAATGTGTATGTTCAAACAGGGAGGAAAAGAAACATCACTGGAAACAGTTTGAGATGCAAAGAGTTCAGAACAGGAACTGAAAAATCACCTTTGCAGGCTATTATATAAAATTACCACGAAGCAGGGCAGTGGCATTCTGGAGCATACAATTGGGGTTCTAATTGACAAGCGGCTGAATATGAGCCGGCAGTGTGCCCAGGTGGCCAAGAAAGCCAATGGCATCCTGGCTTGTATTAGAAATAACGTGGCCAGCAGAAGTAGGGAGGTGATTGTGCCCCTGTACTCAGCACTGGTGAGGCCACACCTCGAGTATTGTGTCCAGTTTTGGGCACCTCAATACAAGAGAGATATCGAGGTGCTGAAGCGAGTGCAGAGGAGGGCAACGAAGCTGGTGAAGGGCTTAGCAAACAAATCATATGAAGAGCGGTTGAAGGAGCTGGGTCTGTTTAGTTTGAGGAGGAGGAGGCTGAGAGGAGACCTCATCACTCTCTACAACTATTTGAAAGGACACTGTAGAGAGGTTGGTGCTGGTCTCTTCTCACAGGTAATTAATGACAGAACAAGAGGGAATGGCTTCAAGGTCCAACAGGGTAGGTTTAGACTGAACATTAGGAAAGAATTTTTCACAGAAAGGGTGGTCGGGCATTGGAATAGACTGCCCTGGGAGGTGGTTGAGTCACCATCCCTGGGTGCGTTTAAGAGACGTTTAGATGTGGTGTTGAGGGATATGGTGTAGGGGAGCACTTTGTAGAGTAGGGTAGATGGTTGGACTCGATGATCCCAAGGGTCGCTTCCAACCTAGACAATTCTATGATTCTATGATTCTAAGAGCTTACAAACTCCCTATGCCCACTGACCTGCAGCCACTTTTTTTACAGCAGTTCCCAGCAATTTTGTGTTCTCATCACCTGATTTCTGGCGTCTTTAAATGGATGTAAAAACATGGAAAACCACAGCAAAATATACTTAAATGATGGGATCTTTATAGCAGAGTCAAAATCTTTGGTGGTCCTGTTCTCCTTCCTGTAGCAGATGATGGCAAAAAGAAATTAATCTCTTGTTGGTAGTTGTGGTTTGATATTTTAAGTGTGACTTTCATCTTTGACCTTAAGTTTCCTTTCTGGCTTTATACAAAACCTAACTTTTTCAAGTGTTTTAATTCTTCTTCCATTCGTTTTGGTATAATGAGAACAGCTCCATGACCCGGTCTTGTTCCTCACAGATTACTTAAACAAAACTTCAGGAAGGCATTCAGTGCTCTGTAAGACAGGCAAATTCATTCAGTTCTAGGAATTCATTAAAACAATCTTTCATCTGCTTTTTTTGTCCCCAAATGAATTTATTCCTATAGACACCATTAATTCCTCGTTCTTGGTACTTTTTTATATATCAATATATATTGGTGGCCTGATAAGTTCCCCTTTCCTTTCCTATCACTCATTTATCACTAAGAAGGTTAAAAAACAGACAAACAAAAAAAAAAAACCCAACCCCCCAAAACTTAGAAAAAATTACCCCAAAGTATGTAACTCTGAGTTTTCCAGAGTTCTCTCTCTGTTCCAGGGCAGGCAGTTTTACCCTGTGCAAAACTGAATAAGCATATAAAGATTAAAGTGTGCCATTTTAGCCTTTAACCTGTTCTTCTTGCTGCTTTAAAAAGAAAATGTTTATTCGTTGCAGATACACTACAAATAACTTGGTCTTCAGTAGGACCTCAATTTATTAACTTTTTAACACTGATACTGACACAAAAAAGTCATAAACAATGTTATCCTATATTTTCATTAGTTCTTATTTTAGTTTCTCTAAAGCGACTTGAAAAATATATGAAGACTGTAAGAGAAGTTTACTTTGCCAGAGTCATCTGCTCTCTTGGGTTTCTGTTCTCTTTTTAGCACCACTGTGGAGGTCCAAATTGAAACCCCAACACCAATGAGCCAGAGCAATTGTCTTGAACTCTCAACCCTTTGTTCACAGCGGATGCCTTTAAGGCAGACCTTCTCTCTTCAGTTCCAACTGGAATAAAAAAGTGTTTATCCTGAGTAATACCAAAGCTGATCAACGTTATTTTGTTTTAAATAAGATATATAATATCCATTTTCCCCCTCAAAAAATAGAAATTTCAAAGTATGAAGTCAATATCAAGTTAAAAGAGCGGTTGAACCTGTATTGTGCTATACGCTTTCAAGCTTTTCTGAGCTATGCTGATATTGTAATACAATTCAAAATCTATCTCTTTTCAGTGCATTAATGAAGAATAATTTTAGGCTCTGGGAAGCTTAAATATCATGGAAAAAATAGACTCTACAACACTTTATTAACCTGAGATGTGGAATTCTGATTCCTCCCCAATGTACTGTATCAACATTTTAGAAATGATCTGAACATTACATTCCTCTCTGAGTAGAGTTCAATTTGTTCCTATCATAGTTGAAGGGTGATCCAGCTGTACTTTTTAAAAAAAAAAATCATTTAATAAAAATAACTACAAAAATTTGGTTACAATAACTACAAATAGCAAACTTGTGTGCCTTTAAACTTCAGACTACAAAAACAATGTGTATTTTGAAGGGTAAAAATCCTGACTCTAAAAACCACATAGTTAAAAAAAAAAAAAACACAAACTCATCAAGGTAAAATGGAACTGTACATAAATTCCACCTTCTTTACATTCAATAATTACAGAACAGCAGATGTTCACATGTTAATGAACAAACAAACCTGCAGGTGTGGCAAATGCATCCTTACCATCTTACATTTTTAGGGAATTTGGAACTGATTATATAGAAAAAGAATAACAAATTAGTACACAAAGTGTGAGAAGAGTAAGAATAGTTCCTCACAGAAAGGAATGGTAAGATGCAAAAGAGAACAGCAAAAGTAAACGCATAGCTGCTATAAAAGTGAATTAAAATGACACAAAGTAAGGATTAGACAAGAAGCTTGGACCCTCCTGCTTTCATAGACATGTGCATAATGTAATCCTTTCATAAATGCAACAAAGCCTCTTTGTAGAACCAGCTTTAGACCAGGTGTAAACTACTTAATATTTGTGGAAGGCAATCATGTCCTTCCTCAAGGTTTCTTTACCAAGCCAAAGAAGCAACAATTTTTAGGTACTCTTGTAATACAGGTCCCATATGACCTAGTAACTTCTTCTGAATCTAGTCATGTTTAACAACTTTTATCAAAATAAATGACCAGATCTGTAAATAGTATTCCAGCTAATATCTTATACTTGCCTAGTGATGTGGTACTAATACTCTGACAACCAAAAAAAATAAAAAAATAAAAAAAGAAAGGTAATTTTCTGACTGCTAGGTTTTTATAAGAATGCATGAAAAATTCCCAGATGTTGGTGTGGAATAACCCAAAATATTTCTACTAATTTTCATATGCAACATATTAAAGATCATGAACATAGTGGAACCAAACAACAGTTAAAATATAATTGGAAACATCAATAACATTAAAGACAAAGAATATGAAATAACGTGGGTAACAGGAAAATGTGTTTTCAAATGTAGGGGTTTTTTTCTGTAATGCAAACACTCTAAAAAGAATGTTTACAGGACTATTCTGACTGGAGATCCTAAACATCTTTCCATCAATCCTCCCTTCAAAACCTGTTTCACTCAACTTTAAGTGAAAAGTGAAGGAAGGAAAAAGAAGCGCTATTTAATTCTTACCTGGAAAAGTAAAGAACATCATAAATTTTCAAGAACATTGCTGAGTAACTAAAACACCCCTCACACTTTTATAAAACTCAATCTTAACAAAACTCCTGCCAATGTGAGTAAAAATAACAGAAAATAAATAATTTGATCATTCTGCTTGCAACCATTTAATATGCACGTTTGTATCTTAAGGCAGACAGGTATTTTGTGGAAAGCATTTGGAGGAATCATGATCTGGGAGAGCTCTCATTTGGTGCTGGGTGTCGGGTTAACAGCACACAGGGATGAAATGGGGCCTGGACTACTACTAGTTGTGTCCTTATAGCAAACACCTGAGTTATCTTCACTCAGAGAACCACAATGTTTTCTGTTATTCAGCAATTTTCTAATGCTAAATCCTTTGAAAAATATCTTTTTTATATCAAAGACATATAACTTCACTGATGTCTTCATTTCCCATCTTTTCTCTAGCAATAAAATCCAGCAATAAATACCAGATTTTTTATTTAATTTCATCTTTCACTGCATGAAAATTAGTCCCTTTTCCAAATGCAAAATGTTCTAAGTTTGTTGCTTGTTAAAAGTTGTTGAAAACCCAGCCTTGGAAAAAAAAAAACCAACAAAAAAAAAAACTCCTAAACTTTTTTTCTCTCTTTGTTTTTACCCCTAATGACAAGAACATGTGTTTCCCACCTTCTGACTGATTTTTCTAGCTCCCTCTCACAGGACAGTCCTGGAACCAATTCCAGCCTCCCTGAAGCAGTCACCCACCTTTTCCACCTGCTGCAGCATTTTTTGCCTTGAGCAACAGTTCTCCAACCTTTCAGTCTATAAGTCTTTCCTCTGTGGCATTTACTCTTTAATACCTAAAACCCCTCAATTAATTTTTACAAACAACAATAGTAGAGCATACCTACCAGGATATTGTAACCGTTTCTTCTACCTATGTGGGTTTTCTGAAGGGTGGTGAAAGGAGATTTGGAGAGAGTGTATGCCTTATATCATAAGGTAGCTCAATCAGGAACAGCACTGCAATCTAAATTTAAAAACTAAACTCTAGTATTAGCAGTGCTGACTTGTCAAGTAAATAATATCACCACAGACCATGAAGAAATAGCAAATGCTTACCTCCAGTAAAGTCTGAAAGTCATAAGACAGACACTAAGAAGTTAGGGAAGTGAAGTAAAACCAATGAAGTCCCATTATAGAAATTTTGATAAGAGGTGCTTCAGGCATACTTTGAGGAATTTGAGAATAAAACATACAATAAAGGTTCATGGACATCAAAAATGGTATTCCTATATTAACCTTCCAGGATACTTCAGTACTTTACCACTTACAGTACTCACCAGATCTTTCTTCTAGGTACTATCACAACGCGTTTCTCTGCTCAAAATGTGTTGCAGTTTTGTCTTCCCTGTCCCCAGATTGTTCTGACCCAACCAGTCTTGAGTCATCTCAGCCCTGAATCCTCCTCCCCCATTTCTTGGTGTACTAGCCAACTGACTCCCTAGCAGGTCTCTCCCCGGAGGTAATTAGTGCATTTTTTCCTGACTCTGCAGGGAGTGACATTATGCTTTGTTTCTGCTCTTCATCCATTTCAGGCTATGCCCTCCAGTGCACTCAGCCAGAAAGCTCCTCTACCCAGCACTAAGCAGCAGGGAAGGAGCCTCTCCAGACTTTGCTGCTGGACTCCCTGCAGCCATGCCCTCCAACTAAGCAGGACCTCCACTGTTAACAAATCCCACCTAAAATAGTTATAATCCAGTGGCTGGAGAGAATGGGCATGCAATATGCAGGCTCTTGTCTCTCTGGTCAGGGACTAGGCTCTTTCTAATTTATTTCTTGAGGGAGAAAACTAGCGGAAAAGAGATTGTATCTGTCCTTACATCCATAGTCTGCATTTGCTAACCAAAGCTAGAATCCAAGTCTGTGTCTCTACTTTCTCAGGTGAAAGTCTTAACTACCAGGCAGTTTCCCACTCCAAGGTAATTCTGCCTCTCCTGTCTGTCATGGATCTGAGAAAGCTTCCTGATTAAGATGTTATCAAACCAATATAATTCTGCAACTGCTCAGACACATTTGCACATTTTACAACAACAAAATGAAAAACAAGATATTCTTCAAAAAATGTTCTGACAGCTTTCTGCTGACTAATAAACAGAAGCCCTATGGTAGTGTATAAATGAGTTTATGAGCTCCACCAAATGCTAAATAATAAATGAGTTCTCATCCTGGCCCTATTAATTTTAAATGTAGATTTTGGTACCTTTGACAAAAGCATATAGTCTCTCCGTCTTTCCCAGTTGTGTAATAGAGGAGCATTGTTAGCATTCATTAATAACTGTAGTGGATTATACACAAGGAAAATTATATGCTTTATTGTAAAATCTGAGAGACAAAATAATATATAACTCAATGTAGCAATGTTAACATTGGTCTGGTAACCATAATTGTTTATCTAACGTCTCATGATTAAAATCTTAAGTTCCATTGACTTTTCTATTTTTGTTTTACTGTTAAGTATGGAATTTGCATAATGAAGCACAAATTCGATCAATACCTGAATTTGCCAATTAGCGAGTTTTTTTTTTTAATATTTTTTCCTCAACAAAGAATATCTGTAAGCAACACAAATTTAGCTTTTTAATAGTCATGTTACTCTTTTTATTACCTTCAGGCCACTCAGGTGTCTGCATCTTTTTAAGTCTAGCAAGAGCTGGCTACTTGAACTGAAATAGGTATATGTTTAATTAATTTACTTTAACAAGTGAAATCTTTCAGATGGTGACTGAAATGGACAGGTACCTTCTGTACTAACCCTTTGACCAGAAATTACACACATTTAAATTGTCAAGTAGATGAAGTCCCACAGCTTGCATTTCTTTACAACATAGTGGTGTTGGCATTTTTTTCTGTATTATATTTTATTTCACCCTTCTCTTTCCATTAACAGTCTATAAAATAATTGCCTGATACTCTATCAGCAATATTGATTTTTTTCACACCTAACCTGAATAATCTTAACAATAATATTCATTTAATTATAAGCTTAATAAAACCACTTATTAATTTAATTATCTAGTAAGTCTGTGAGAAATAACTTTCTGAAAAGCAATAGGCTATCTGAAGTTAGTTGATATGTCTTATTCATATCAGACAAAATCTTACTGTGCAAGTTGTCATACTTCTATCTAGTGAAACAACTTGTAGCACTGTGGTGGTGGTAGATATATTGCTCTTGCCAGTTCTGAAAGACCCAGTGGGATATCTGGGGAAAGGTAAGTGCCTCTGGATTGGATCTAAAACAGGCAACAGTTAACTCTCAGGCTTCAGCATCTTGCCCTGAGTTTCAGTGACACGCTTAGGTGCACTGGAAGTTTGCATCCTTGAAACTTCCTCTGAAGTTTTGAGTCACTTCTGTTGGAAACTTGGGAATGAAGGAAAACATGTGCATGAGTAGAAGAGTACATCCTCAAGTACGCCTGGAGCAAATAATAATTCTTCCTCCTTTTGCACAGAGTGTTAAAGATGAGAGCATTTACCCTTTCCTGGGCTGAGTGGAAGCCTGCAGCCCCTTCCTTCCTTCCTCCCCCTCCTGAAAGACATGTTTGGTGAGACAGACAATATGAGTTTAAATGTTGTCAGCTATTCCTCATCAAAGGGCTTTGTTCCAAATGATTAGGGAGGGTCAAACAACGTTTCAGCTGGTGCCTAGGGGTGCCTGGCCAACAGTGTAGCTATTGGAGGCAGTAGCCTGGCCAGAAGGGCACACAGAAGTGGGACCACAAACTCTACTGAGGGCAGTGCACACAGGCTCTGCAGTGGTGGTAACACACCACAGGCATGGTCCCTGTATACCAGCCCTGTAGCAACTACCCCTGGCTTGGCTGAATCTCAAGCTGGAGCAAGCTCCTGAGGGAGGATGCAGCTCTGCAGCTTCAGGCTGTAGGGTGTCTGGTGTCTCTTGCTAAGGCAGAGGGTTTCCTTGACCACAGGAGGTGTGTACTGAGGGACCCTCTGTGTCACCAAGGAAAGGAGCTGTGGGCAGAGGTTAGGAGGCTGTATGATGTCAGAGGTGATGAAAAAGGAGTGTGACCTGAGCTTCTCCAAGATCCTGGGGGTATAAAAGCTGTACCAAAGGAGAAGCAGGCAAGATCTGTGCCTGTTGGGTTGGGAAATCAGAGTAAAGGCTGGAAGCTCATGACATCTGGCACCAGAAGGACAGCTCCTGTTCCACTTGCAGATCTGCAGCTGCTGAATAGGTCCAGTGCCCTGGTAGCAGGCAAGGAGCTGAGACCTGTGTCCAATGATGCATCAAAGTCAACTGAGGCTGTACCCCACAGCAGCACCACCAGGAAGCAGTGGATGGCAGCAGAGGGCAACTGCCTGCTGTGGAGGATGGATGTTCCCATCTGCTGATGGGTCAGGCAGTTTGGTGGCTTGATAGGAACTTGGGTATTTGACACTGCAGAGAGACCACCAATGCCTGTCCATTCCTTGTATTGTTATTTTCCCTGTTGCTCTTCCATGTGGGTGCCAATAATATGGCTAGTGGCAGCCTGGATCTTATCAAGTGTGGCTACATGGCTGTGGAGCCAGGTGTAAAGGGCACAGGGGCCAGGTAGTTTTCTTCTTGATCCTGCCAGTAAGAAGGTAGTACTTGAAGAGGAATGTATGTATCCTACAAGTCAACACCTGGTAGGTTCAGCTGGTGTCAGCAACAGTGATTTGGCTATTATGACAATTGGACACTCTCTGAGGATCAAGGTCTGTTAGGGGAAGATTGTATCCACCTGACCAAGCAGGGCAAAAATATCTTTGTCATAAGGCTGGCTGACCTGTTGCAGAGAGCTTTAGGCTGGGAATAATATGAGAGAGAGATAATGTCCCACAATCCAGAGGGAATTGTAGACACAGTGGACCAACAAATGCAGATCTCATAATCAACAGAACAGGACAGAAGGGGCCCACCTCTTTCCCACCAAGAGCGTGCAAACAAATAAGGAAGTGTCAAGACACCAGCATTACTGGGAAAGCTCTCATGCCTTTTCTGGGAAATCATCATGACTGGGTATGTTTCTTAAGTGCTGTACACTAGTGCCTACAGCATGGGGAACCAACAGGAAGAATTAGAGGTATGCATACAGTTACAGGGCTACAGCCTCATTGAGATGAGAGAGACATGGAAGGACAGCTTGCATGACTGGAGCATTGGCATGGATAGATACAGATTCTTTGAGAAGCATAAGCCAGGATGACAAGGAGGGAAAGTCACCATTTCTGTAAAAAAGCAGTGAAGATGCATGTAGACTTGCTGAGGGAAGAGTAATGAGCCAGCTTGAGAGCTTGTTGACCAGCATTAGTGGGCAGACCAACAGGGGTGACATTCTCCACATGTCTGTTACCAGACCTCTTGATCAGAAATAAGTAGGTGAGGACTTCTTCAGACAACTGGAAGAATCCTCAAGTCCACAGGCCCTGGTTCTGATGTGGGACTTGAAATACCCCAACACCACTGAAGGACGCAGCAAATTCAGAAGTTTTCTGGGCCATAATAAGACCACATCTGGAGTGATGTGTCCAGTTCTGGACTCCCTGGTACAAGAGAGACATGAACATACTGGAATAAGTTCACCAAAGGATCTCAAAGATCATTAAGGGACTAGAGCATCTGACATAGGAAGAGAGGCTGAGAGAGGTGAAGCTGTTCAGCCTGAAGAAGAGAAGGCTCAAGGGGATCTTAATCGTGATGATATTTATATACTTTTGGTATAAATCCCCAAAGAGGAAAACAAAGAAGGCAGAGCCAGGCTCTTTTCAGCGGTGCCCAGTGAAAGGACAAGAGATGATGGGTGAAAATTGAAACGCTGGAAATTCTATCTGAACATAAAACCCCACTTTTTTTACTACGAGGGTGATTAAACACTGTGATTGAACTAGGTAACACAGGGGGACTGTGGAGTCATTCTTGGAGATACTAAAAACCCGACTGGACACAGTCCTAGGCAACCTGCTTTAGCTGACTCTGCTGTGAACATAGGGCTGGGCTAGATGATCTGTAAAAGTGCCTTCCAGCCTCAGCCATCCTGTGATTCTGCCAGCGTGACCTAGATTACTGAAGTGTCAGGTGTGCCTGCCTACAAGAAACACAAAAAAGAAAAGCCACCCTGTAGGCAGGTATAGAGGTTACCTTCACCATGTATGCTTCTGGATCACCCTGGGGAATACAAATAGCTAAGTGAGAATGACAGACTCCTGCAGAAGTTTGTAGGTGCGCATATTTCCCAGAACACTCTTGAGAACATCAGATATGAAAGAGACATGAGCAGTTCAATGCTGGCAACATGAAAATTTTAAATTGACAATATGATGATAGAAATTTGTCTTAGACATTATTAGTTTGAGGACAGAAAAGGTGGCTGAGGGACATACGGTATGAACTGAAAGGAGGAGAAAAGAGATGAGGAAGACTTACCACTCCTGGAGGTGTTTACAAAGTTAGTAACTGAAAGTGTAATAACAACTGAGTTTACTATAAAAGCTTCCTACGGCTGACCAGCAGAGAGGATAACGAGGTGGCAAAATTCAAATATGAAGATGGAAAATCGTTACTGAACAGGAATGAAAGAAATACTATAGGATGACAACGGGCACCAGAAGGTGGGGTTGGTCAATAGTATCAACAGAAAGAATCAAAAAATAATAGTAGAGAATGGGGATCTGAGGTAACGTGGAAAAAGCAATATGAAAATTTCAATAGACTCATACAGCAGAGATCACAGTATCACAGTATGCTAGGGATTGGAAGGGACCTCAAAAGATCATCTAGTCCAATCCCCCTGTCGGAGCAGGAACACCTAGACGAGGTTGCACAGGAAGGTGTCCAGGCGAGTTTTGAATGTCTCCAGAGAAGGAGACTCCACAACCTCCCTGGGCAGCCTGTTCCAGTGCTCTGTCACCCTCACTGAGAAGAAGTTTCTTCTCAAATTTAAGTGGAACCTCTTGTGTTCCAGCTTGAATCCATTACCCCTTGTCCTATCACTGGTCGCCACTGAGAAGAGCCTGGCTCCATCCTCATGACATTCCCCCTTTATATATTTATAAACGCTAATAAGATCACCCCTCAGTCTCCTCTTCTCCAAACTAAAGAGACCCAGCTCCCTCAGTCTTTCCTCATAAGGGAGATGCTCCACTCCCTTAATCATCTTAGTTGCCCTACGCTGGACTCTCTCCAGCAGCTCTCTGTCCTCCTTGAACTGAGGGGCCCAGAACTGGACACAATATTCCAGATGCGGTCTCACCAGGGCAGAGTAGAGGGGAAGGAGGACCTCTCTCGATCTGCTAACCACCCCCCTTCTAATACAGCCCAGGATGCCATTGGCCTTCTTGGCCCCAAGGGCACAGTGCTGGCTCATGGTCATCCTGCTGTCCACCAGGACCCCCAGGTCCCTTTCCTCTACACTGCTCTCTAACAGGTAGCTCCCCATCCTATACTGGAACCTGGGGTTGTTTCTGCCCAGATGTAGGACCCTACACTTTCCCTTGTTGTATTTCATTAAGTTATTCCCTGCCCAAATCTCCAGCCTGTCCAAGTCTCTCTGGATGGCAGCACAGCCCTCTGGCGTGTCAGCCACTCCTCCTAGCTTAGTGTCATCAGCAAACTTGCTGATAGTACACTCAATTCCCTCATCTAAATCATTAATGAATATATTGAATAATATGGGCCCCAGTACCGACCCTTGAGGCACTCCGCTGGTTACTGGCCTCCAACTGGACTCTGCCCCATTGACTACGACTCTCTGGCTTCTCTCCTTCAGCCAGTTCGCAGTCCACCTAATTATCTGGTCATCCAGTCCACACTTCCTCAGTTTAGCCATGAGGATGCTGTGGGAGACCGTGTCAAATGCTTTACTGAAGTCAAGGTAGACCACATCCACCGCTCTGCCATCATCCATCCACCTCGTTATTTCCTCATAAAAGGCTATGAGGTTGGTCAAGCATGACTTCCCCTTGTAAAAGCCATGCTGACTGCCCCTAATAACCCTCTTATCCTTGGTATGCCTTGAGAGGGCACCAAGGATAAGCTGCTCCATCAGTTTCCCAGGGATGGAGGTGAGGCTGACCGGTCTATAGTTACCCGGGTCCTCCTTCTTGCCCTTTTTGAAGACTGGAGTGACATTTGCTTTCCTCCAGTCCTCAGGCACCTCGCCCATTTCCCAAGACTTGGTAAAGATGGTGGAGAGTGGTCCAGCAATGACTTCAGACAGCTCCTTCAGCACCCGCGGGTGCATCCCATCCGGACCCATGGATTTATGGATGTCCAGGTTGCTTAACTGGTCTCTGACCCAGTCCTCATCAACTAAGGCAAACCCATCCATTGACTTGACTTCATCTGGGGTCTCAGCAGAACAGGACTCTTCAGGACAGCCCCCGACAGAGTAGACAGAGACAAAGAAGGCATTCAATAGTTCTGCCTTCTCTGTATCTTCTGTCACCAGGGCACCCACCCCATTCAGTAGTGGGCCTACATTGCCTCTGGTGTTAGTTTTATCTGCCATGTATTTGAAAAAGCTCTTCCTGTTGTCTTTGACCCCTCTTGCCAGGTTTAACTCTAAGGAGGCCTTAGCTTTCCTAGTTGCCTCTCTACATCCCCTGACAGCAGCCCTGTACTCCTCCCAAGTGGTCAGCCCCTCCTTCCATGATCTATAAACTCTCTTCTTCCACTTGAGCTTGCCAAGCAGATCATAGAAGATCATAGAAGCAGATAGAAAAGAGATATAGTAACGGTCCATGAATGATGGCTTATTCTAAAATATTGCTAAAGACAGACACATTTTTTTCTAGGATAGTAGTTTACTTACCGGAGAGCTGTGTTCAAACTGGATAAGCTATTCACATTTAGACTGATGGCTTTATCAATGTCTGTTCACATTTCATAACTAGTGTACCAATATTAGCTGACATTGTGTACAGATGGACTAACTACACTTATCAATAATGCTGACAGTCATTTTCCAAACATTAGATTATTACTGCTGTCAATTTCAAGAAAATATACACTAAATAAATTTGACTATAAACTAAATATTGAAAGAATTAAAAACTGGCCATGAATTTTACAGAAAATAAACGTAAACTTTTTCTTAGGAAATCTCCATGGGAATCCATTTTCATTCGCTACTTCTCAGTGTACACACTGAAGCATTTCATTTTCCCAGTGGGTAAACCAATTAAAATCACAGAATAATACCAGTTCTTGAGCACAGAATTGTGATAATTTATTTTGAAAAAAAAATAAAAATGGATACACATTGCTTTAAACAAAGGATGCCAAAAATAAATGAGAAAACTCAGCATACATGTCTTATAATTTGCAGATATCCTAGAGATGCACCCTTATAATTTTATTTTGTTCCTTCTCTTGAGAATGGTCTTATGTTATAAATATCAGAAAAGACCATGTATAAAGATCATCCCATTCACATAGGCAGCATGGATAATCAAGTTACAATTAAATAAATAAAAATTATAATTACTAGATGGGTCTGTTAGACAAAGCATTTGGATTATCCAGACAGTTCTCTTCTACATTACATTCATCACCTGTTTAAATGTCCAGAAAATTTAAGTGATAAATTACGAGTGTGCTCTGACCTTGTGTTATATATAGAAGATACAGATCTTTCAGTTATTTTGTAACAGAAGTGCTCTAAATATGAAAATATTTTGGAAATAAAAGAGTCAACAGAGTTGACAGTTGACAGTAAACAGGTTTGTTTACCTAAAAAGTAATTTTATTTGATATTTTATTAAAATGAGATTTTTTAGCTTTATTTCAAAATTACAATTAGAACACAAAGAATAAGAGTTGTTAGTATTAATTCACAGGAGTCTCATACTCAGGTTCTCATACTCAGGCTCTGTAGGAGGTAACACAGAAAGTAGTCTCTCAAGTGGATTAATAGATGACAGAGAGAGAAACAGCATATACAAACACAGACCAGCAGAGAGGTTCGGAAAGAGTCAGGGTAAATATGTGTACTCTGTGAAATTAGGTAATAGCACTTAAACACCAATTTACCTGATAGCAGTTTGCATTTCTGCAAGTTCTTCATGGTGGAGGCTATAATCAAGGTCCTAAATTCATCAGGCTTAATTTTACATTTGTGAAGTGGCAGAGAGGGCACTTTTAAGAAGACATTATCACTTGAACAGCTTTTTTCCGCCCTTACTGCTGTTAACCATTGTCTCTCGCTGAGACACTATGGCCTATTTAATCAGCGTAGAATTTACCTTGAGTCCATAACAAGATCATTTACTTCCTATTTGGTTCTACTATGAGCACTCAAATGGGACCTAAATGTCCACAGACCTTGTACTTGCCCTTTGAAAAGGATGAATTCACTGTCAATGAAAAATCAAGACGCCCATTAGACAACCCTCCAGTATTAGAAGATATTCTTCCTGAAATCATTACACAGGGGTGAGCCGTTTGTATAGCTGCAGCGGAAGAGTTTTCCCAGCACTGATCCATTATAGGTTACTGTGAAACTGTTTATATCAGTGCATGTAGCTTCAGGTGCTCCTGCAGCCTTAGAAAGCGTCATGTCCTAAAGTACACAGGGATATCAGCGAAAGTAATTCTCCAGTCCCACATTTTGCTCTGTCTAGGTGGACTTTTGTAAGTGCCCTGATTTCCACAGACATTAGTAGTATTCTGCAAGTAATAAGGAATCAAAAGATTGGTAGATACAATTATTTGGAAATGTAAGTACTTCAAAGCCATAACACTTTATTCTTGGAGATATAATAGAAAAGCAGAGGCTCCATCTGACCTCACTTATGTTTATTATTACTAATGCTGGAGTCCTTTGACTTTTATTCCAGACTACAAAAAGCTTTTCCTTTGTTGCTGTCTATATCTCATACTATTTGAAGTGTCATAAGGGAAATCAAATGCAACTAGCCCAGCACTGAAATGTAAGTAGCGTATAACAGATCAAATTTATTTCACTGTAATCCAGTAGGACAGGAAACAAAGGTAAGAATAACACAGGGAATTTATACATGTAGAATGTGTTTACCCCAACCTAAATACAGCTAGAACTGTATCTACAAGAAAAGATCACCCCATACTGACCACATACAGCTTATGCATAGGCTGTGTATCTCCAGTAGATCCATCATCTCTTGCATAGTATCTCTTTCAGGATCACTATTTTAGTATTGATTCTAAGATATAGAGACATCTGACATGTCCTGTGCCAGCTTTTGAGGATGACTTAGAAACCTCAGGATATTTAACAAGGGACCCCTGGGTGATAACCTTTGTTATCTCAGCATAGAAATAGGCATTCCTCATTGTAAGGGACAACAATACAGTAGGGAAGGTGGAAGGAATCTTCAGCAACTCATTTTACCATTGATTATAGAAAAAGAACATAGCACGGGTTCAGATGTGGATGCCTACATTATGGATGTCTGAGCCTGGCTGATAAAATTGCAAACCACATAATTTGCTATAACAAGATCATGGCCACTAGATCGAGAAGTTTTTTTGTCACTCTACTGAGCACTGGCGAGGCTACACCGGTAGACTGTGTTCAGTTTTGAGCTCTCCTGTTCAAGAAAGATGTAGATAAGTTGGAGATTGCACAGAGGAAGTTACTACGGTGTTCACAGTCTAGCTGACATCACCTAGAAGGGGAGGCCAAGAAAGCGGGCTTGTTTAGTCTGGCAAAGAGTTATCTGAAGGCCGGTGGCAAAGTTATGGAGCTAAACCTTTTTGGTTAGTGCAAGGGGCATTAATAGAAGGAACAACGGCTGCAGATTGCAGCTTGGGAGGCTCAGGTGAACATCAGTAAAGAAAATTCACTGTGCACTGTGCAGCACTGAAATGGCTTGCTCAGAGGGCTATGAAACCTCTCTCCTTGGAAGCCTTCAAGATTAGATTAGACCAAGCATGCTGAATGAACCAATCTACTCTTGTCAATAGTCCTGCTTCAAGCAGAGCATTGGAATAATGATGTCCAGAGATTCTCTCCAGCCAACATTTCCACAATTCTGTGATGTTTAAAACAGTACATATTAATGTTGGACAAGCTGAAATAAAATGTATTGATTTATATTTTGTGCTCAGTCTTAATGGTGAAATCCTGGCCTTGTAGGAGATCACTGGAAATTTGTCCCTGACTGTTGTAGGGCTGAGAGGCAATGTTATTTATTACTGGGGAAGAGCACAATTGTGCTTTAACTTATGGAAAAGACAAACTCAGATAAAAAATGGTAACCTTAGTAATAGCCATCTTTCCTTTCTCAGTCATACTTCGATAAATGTCCAAGACAGGTGCTATATGATCTAAGAAATAAAACAAGTTAGTAGATTTGTTTGATGTAAGTATTGGTTCAGCACTTAATCATTATTCAAATATTGTTTTATGAATCTAATAGTTGATCTGCTCTTGCATACTATGTGTGTTGGAAGGGTGAATTTTCCAACTAAATAAAACACAGAGATGTAAGTCTATTTTCTGTTCTCTGTTCTAACACAATTAAAAATAACTAATACTTTAAATCCCAGCTTAAAAAAAAATCCATATCTTTATGCATATTAGCAGCATTATTCATTTAGTACCTGGGAAGTGCATATTTAACTTCCAACTAAAAATACCGAAAGATTCATCCCCTGAAAAATATCTAAATATAGGTTACTTCATTACCTGTAAATCAGTCTCAAAAAGGATGCAGCATGTGAAATGCTAAATGAGAACCAACTGGTTAAGTGCTGTGCCTCTCGCAATCAGAAGGAATAACAATTACAGCACCAACTGCTAATCCTAAGAAATCAAAACACAGTTAGGCAGCCACTAAATTCTATTATAAAGTGTAATTATTATTATTAGACTTCTTTCAGAAAATGAAGGGATGGAAACATTATGCAAGTACTTAACCTTTTTTAGAAGCTAGGGCATTGTTCTTTACTGTGCTACTAAATATATTCATCTTTAAAAAGAAAAAAAACCTCTAAGTTCTGAAAATACTAGCTGGTTCTTCTCTTTAACGTTTAATCAGAAATATTGAGATAGTCTGTTTTTTTCCTGAATTGGATTAGATTGAAAATGAAGATATGTTAAGCAGGCAGAATGTGTAATAAGGTTTTGTAATTAGCACAATCTAGACTTAAATGCATTACACTAATGATGTATGCGTTTCTCATGTGGGTTTTGTTTTGGTTTTTTTTTTTTTCAAATACCTAACTCTTGTGGTTTAACCCCAGGCAGCAGCTAGAACCATGCAGCTGCTTGCTCAATTCTCCCCCTCCCCCCATGAAAGGCTGGGGAGGAGAGGTAGAAAAGGAAAGGAAAGGAAAAATTCCAAACAATTTGTGTTTTGAGGTAAAGACATTTTAATAGAACAATAAAGGAAAAGGAAAATAATAATAATAATAATAATGGTAAAAGAATATACAAGATGAAGTAATACAACACAAGTCACTCTCACCACCTGATGATCAGTTGCACATCCCATCCTGAGCAGCGATCGCGCATTCCCGCCCCCAGCCAACCCCCATTTATATAGTGAGCACAATGTCTGTGGTATGGAGTATTCTGTTGGCCAGCTTGTTCTGTCTATGCTCCCTCTCAGCTTCTATGGGAAGCTGAAAAAAGTCCTGTAATGACATACTGCAGTGCAAAGAAAAAAAAATCATGACCATGATGTGTGCGCAAACTTATGGCTTTGGGGGGTGTATATATGTATTGAAGGCATAATTTTACTAACTAAATTGGAATCCCATCCACATTTTCTTTTTAAATTTTATTTATTTTTTTAGTCTATATAGGAAATTAAATAGGTCTAAAGATAAATGAATAGATGCTACAGCTATAAATCCTGCCCTGGCACTCAGGCATATCTCTCTTCCTGCCTAAGGAGTATTGATTCCTGTGATTCCTTGAATATTGCAACAGTTTTATTTCCTATCCATTTATCAATGCAGTGAGTTATCCATCTCTTTACCATCTCGTTGTGCGTTAGCTCCAGTGGGCAGCTAAGCACCAGACAGCCACTTGTGTACTCTCTGCCACCCTCAATGGGGTAGGGAAAAAAGAAAGGAATAGTAAATGCAAGAAAACTTGTGGGTTTAGAAAAAATTGTTTAATAAGTGAAAAAGTGGAAGAGGAGAGAAAAAAAAAAAAACACCAAATGCCGCAGAGGCACTCACCACATCCCACTGGTAGACCAATACCCAGCCAGTTCCCAACCAAAAGATGGCTAACCTCTCTAAAACACCCTTGTTTCCCTTTTTATTGCTGACCATTACGTTATATGGCAGGGAATATCTCTTTGGCTAGTTCAAGTCACTTGCCTGGCTGTGTGCCCTCCCAACCTCTTGTGCACAACCTCCGAGGCTGCCATTTATTCCCTGTGGAGGCAGAGTGAGAATCAGAGAAGCCTGGACATTGTGCAAGCACTGCTCAGCAACAGCTAAACATGACTGTGCTATCAGGTCCTGCTATGAAGAAAGTTAACTCTATGCCAGACAGACCCAGCACACCTCTCCACATAGACAGCTGAAATACTGTTAAAAAAAAAAAAAAAAAAAAAGCCATATATTTTATCTTCTGTGTTGGCTATAACAGTAATTTTTTTGAGAAATCCTACATGCTACAAAAAAAAAAAAAATCCAGCCCCTCTATTTTCTCATAATTTCTTGTTGACTATTTCTAGCCAAATCACTCTTCCTAAGGTATTTCCAAATTTCATCCAACAAATGATATTTCATCAGGAACTGACTCTGTACTGGTTGACTATTGATCCCTCTTCTGAGCTGTATGTTCTACTGAATTATGTTTGCCTTGAGAACCTGAGCTTAGTAGGGGTGGAAATGAGATTCGGGTGTTTTCCTGAAATGTTGTTGCACAGACGGGTTTGTGTTGGGTCTAATTTGTGACTACTACCACCTACAATCAATCCTGCCCATCTTCCTGAACTGATAGCTGCCTTTTGTTGCTTTATTCCATACATTTGTTAGTTAGCTTGATTCATTCAGAAATTTCTGTAAGTAATTCTCAGCCTGTCAGCTGCTTAAAGACAGCCTGGCTCTGGCAGCAGCGGTATGCTCTCCAGGCTGGCGGCTCTGCCTGGGGTTGTCAGGATGCTACTCTTCACTGACCAAAAGTGACCAAACAGTCACTTATTTTCCCTTTGCACCTGGTTGTGAATTCATTATGGGGGAAGAGGGTCTTTGCTCACAAGATAGTGGGGCTCATTATCAAAGCTTTAAACTAGGCTTGAACGGGGAGGGGGATAATATCAGGCTTGCCCAGGACAAGCTGTGGGATGACATGCCAAGGTTAGAGGGACAGTGTGTTAGCAAGGGCTCTCAGCCTGTTGTTCTGACACGTGCTGGCTGCACTGCAGCATGCGAAGTCTTACAGAGATGAACCAGGGCCTCCTGAGATAATAGGACCCAAAAAGGAAACATCAGTGAAATACCCCAAAGGAATTAAGGGGTGTTCCTCTAAGAAGGTGACACAGTCAACAGCCCAGCTGAAGTGCCTGTACAGCATTGCACGCACCATGGGCACCAAACAGGAGGAGCTGGGAGCCACCGTGCTGCTAGAAAGCTATGACATAGTTGCCATTACAGAAACTTTGTGGGATGAATCCCGTAACTGGAGTGCAGCTATTGATGGCTACAGGTTGTTCAGAAGGGACAGGGGAGGAAGGAAGGGCAGAGGCACTGCCCCCTACATCAAGAAATGGACAGAGTGTGAAGAGCTGTCTCTGAAGAATAGCCACGAGCAGGTTGAAAGCTGGGTAAGAATAAGACACAACGGCAGCAAAGGGAACCTTGTGATTGGTGTCTACTACAGGCCACCCGACCAAGAGGAGCCTATTTACAAAGCCTTCTTACACCAGCTACAGAAGGCATCGTTCTCGAGGGCTCTCGTCCTGCTGGGGGACTTCAGCCACCCCAACTTCTGCTGGAAAAGTAGCACAGCAAGCTGTAGGCAATCCAGGAGACTCCTGGAATGCATCGAAGATAACTTCTTAAGCCAGGTAATAGACAGCCCTACCAGAGAGCATGCAATACTGGACCTGGTGGTCATCAATGCAAGTGAGCTAGCTGGTGACATCAAGATCGGAGGCAGCTTGGACTGCAGTGATCACGCACTAGTGGAGTTCACAGTCCTAAGGAATACGGGTCACCTCTATGAGGGGTTAGTCAATAGGATCCCCTGGGAACAACCCTTGAGGACAAGGGAACAGCACAGAGCTGGCAGATCTTTAAGGATACTTTCCACACAGTGCAAAAGCTCTCTATCCCCAGGTGTAAGAAACCAGGAAAGGAAGGCAAGAGACCAACATGGCTGAGTTGAGACCTCCAGGTCAAGCTAAAGGGCAAGAAGGAAATGCACAGGCAGTGGAAGCAGGGACAGGTATCCTGGGAAGATTACAGGGACACTGCCTGGTTTTGTAGGGATGGTGTCAGGAAGGCCAAGCTGCAGCTAGAGCTGAACTTGGCAACGGACGCAAAGAATAATAAGAAGGGCTTCTACAGGTATGACAGGCAGAAAAGGAAGGTGAAAGAAAGCATACCCCCCTGATGAGCAAGACTGGCAAGCTGGTAACAATGGACAAAGAGAAGGCTGAGCTACTTAACAACCTTTTTGCCTCAGTCTTCACTGATAATCTGCCTTCACACACCTCTTGAGTGGATGGAGTGCAAGGCAGGGGCTGGGGGAGCAAAGTCCCTCCCACTGTAAGAGAAGGTCAGGTTCACGATCACCCGAGGAACATGAACATACAGAAGTCTATGGGACTTATGAGATGCATCCCAGAGTCCTGATGTAGTTGCCAAGCAACTCTGCATGATATCTTAAAAGTCATGGCAGTCAGCTGAAGTCCCCAGTGACTGGAAAAAAGGAAACATTGCACCCATTTTTAAAAAGGGCAGAAAGGAGGATTCTGGCAACTATCAACCCGTCAACCTCACCTCTGTGCCTAGGAAGATCATGGAACAGATCCTCCTAGAATCTATGCTAAGGCACATGGAGGCCAGGGGGGTGATTTGAGATGGCAGCATGGCTTCACCAAGGGCAAGTCCTGCATGGCCAACCTAATGGCCTACTCCTAATGATGGAGTGACGACATCAGTGGACAAGGGAAGAGCTACAGAGCTACAGATGTCATCTATCTGGACTTCTGTAAGGCCTTTGACACAGTCCCCCACAACACCCTTCTCTCTAAATTGGAGAGAGATGGATTTGATGGGTGGACAGTTCGGTGGATGAGGAATTGGCTGATTGTATCCAGAGGGTGGTGATCAATGGCTCAATGTCCAGATGGAGACCAGTGACAAGTGGTATCCCTCAGGGGTCTGTATTGGAACCAGTACTGTTCACTATCTTCACCAGTGACATAGTCAGTGGGATCGACCGCAGCCTCATCAAGTTTGCAGACAAAACCAAGCTGAGTGGTACAGTTGACACACCTGAAGAACAGGATGCCGTCCAGGGGGACCTGGACAAGCTCGAGAAGTGGATCCATGTGAACCTCACAAGGCCAAGTGCAGGGTCCTGTACCTGGGTCAGGGCAACCCTCAATATAAATACAGGCTAGGGGACGAAGGGACTGAGAGCAACCCTGCAAGTACACAGGACTTGGGGGTACTGGTGGATGAAAAGCCAGACATAAGCTGGCAATATGCCCTAGCAGCCCAAAAAGCCAACTGCATCCTGGGCTGCATCAAAAGCAGTGTGGCCAGCAGATTAAGGGAGGTGATTCTGCCCCTCTACGAGACCCCACCTGGAGTACTGCATCCAGCTCTGGAGCCCCCAACATAACAAGGACATGGGCCTGTTGGAGCAGACCCAGAGGAGGGCCACAGAGATGATCAGAGGGCTGGAACACCTCTCCTCTGAGGACAGGCTGAGAGAGTTGGGGTTGTTCAGCCTGGAGAAGAGAGGGCTCTGGGGAAACCTTATTACAGTACTTAAAGGGGATAACCAAGATAGGGACACACATTTTTTGCAAGGCCTGTTGCGATAAGACAAGAGGTAATGGCTTTAAACTGGAAGAAGGAAGATTTAGACTAGGTATAAGGAAGAAATTTTTTACAATGAGTGTGGTGAAACACTAGAACAGGTTGCCCAGAGAGGTGGTAGATGTGCCATCCCTAGAAACATTCAAGCTCATGTTGGATGGGACTCTGAGCAACCTGATCAAATTGAAGATGTCCCTACTCATTGCAGGGGGAACTTGGACTAGATGATCTATAAAGGTCTTTTCCCACCCAGTCTATTCTATGATAACAATGTAGTGGACTATCCTGAAATTCTACAATATTGCCTGCTGTAACAATATACTTCTTAGTACTCTATGACAAATAATATATTTTATTACAGGAAATGTGTTACCTAATATTGTTATCTTGCACAGTGTCAGAACCAAATTTTAAGATGTTTAGATTCCCATTTTCCTCTTATCGAATCTTAAAAGTTAATTTGTTTGTGTGTTTGGGTCTTTTTCCATCCAATGGATTTCCTGCTCTTTCTGTATTTTAATTGCTCTGAAAACCAGCTTGCATTTTACCTGTACAGTAAGTGATAACATTTTTTTAATATCTGAGTTTATAATAATAGAGGTTGTTATGGAGGGAAGCTACTGGTTATGACAATTTAAGATATTTATTGTCTATTAAAGAAAAATAAATTTATTCAAGTGATTTTATTCCCTTAGCTTTCAGTTAATGGAAGTGCATAAAAAATCTTATCAAAGACAGGAAAGTAATTTTAGAAGGCCAGAACTTTTCTTGGAAATGTAATTACTTAGTATTGATTGGGATAACAGGTATGAAAATTTAGGAAAACCTGATTCTAAAGATAGTACAAGATTGTTTCCTTACATAATTTATTTAAAACCTATATTAAAAACAGAACAGCAACTGAAAGCTATTCTGTGTTTTGCGCTTGAAAACATCTCGTTTTAATAACAACAGAAGAGGATGACCCATCTGTTGTATGAGCATAGCATACAGTTGATGTTTTTTAATAAAAAAGAGACTGTGTTATTTGCTTAATAATATATTTACTCTTTTCTTGAAAGAATAAAATCAATAAAGCAATACACTCATACGCTTTCATATATGTAGGTAGCTGAGAGTATATCCAGACTACTACCAGTCAGCATGAAAATATTTCATCTTCAGCTTTGTCCTCACCGCATAATATGAAAATGTGTGAAGCATTAAGTCAGTTAAGGCAATGGCTCCCTGGACATTTTTGTAATATTAAAGTAGACTCTGTAACATGTCTCCTCTGAATTCCTCTTGCATCACCTTTTTCTCTGTTCTCCAGGTTTTTGGTTGTGCTTTTTTCTAACCTGGGTTCCTGACTAACTTCTCTAGTGAGAACTGCAAACTAATGTGGTTAACACAAGTAGTTAACATGAATGGGAGGTTGGAGTCCTGTGAAGGTGGTTATGCTGTAATTTGTTTGAATATTAGCAGAATAACTAATACTTCCCAGTTTATTTTTGGGCAGATTTTGGGTTTTGTTTGGTTGGTGTTTTGTTTGGGATTTTCCTAACAACAACAAACAAATGTTTTTTATTTAGTGTTTTTCTTCAGCGCTGAAGATATGGGTAGGGTCTTTGTAAAACAGAAACAATGGGAAAAAAAAAAAAAAAAAAAGACTGGTATTGTGATAGTAAGACTCCACACTAAAGAATGATGCAGACAGCAACTGCTCCAGGGGAAGCTCTTGAAGAGCATGGATGTGAATCCCCTTCTTTTTGCTCCTCAGCAAGACAAGGACACTTACAACTGCCAAGTGGAGGTAAATTTTTTGCCATTCTGGCCTTGGGAACATCTCATGACTAAATTTCACCACTGTGAATTACTTTTTAAAGTATTAAATATTGGAGAAAAAAATGTATTATTTCTGAGTGCTATGGAAATCTGAATGACAGATTTCAGAATGTTTTCAGAATCAGTCTGGGGTTTGAAAGAACATTAGTTTTGCTGTCAGGTCAATTGATTCAAGTCCCAGACGAACAAGGCCTTGGACCATCAGTCTCAGACCATTGATCTACGACAAGGGATGCCTGTGACAGTTCCAGTGCAAGGAGTTCCAACTCTTTCGTAGGAAGGGTGGACCAGAGTGTTGCCAGTCACGGAGCACCACTTCTCAGTCGTACTGGCACCAGTATGAGTGAGACGAAGTAGCTGATCTATGTAAAAAAAAATAAATAAATCTTTTTGAAAGAGAAGCGGAACTGGAAAATCTCTTTATAAAATGTATCAGCTCTTTCCTGTCTCCCAGGTTGAACTCAGAAGCAGTTGCTTTGGCACAACTGGGAGGTGTCACACAACATTGTGGGAGTGAGAAGCCAAGTGGTAGGCACTGTGACGAAGTGTTGCCACGGATCGCTTCAAATGGTGAAACTATGGTTCCCATTCATCACCTGTTGAAAACAAATGTGTTTGGGCTCTGGAATTTCCCCAAAAGCTTTAAGCTATTTAAATGATGTATCTTATGGAGGATTTGAGTCAAGTGTGGCTAAAATGTTAAAGTCCTTTAAAACACAGATATTTAACCCACAAAGTTTACTTGCTCTGCCCAGACTGTCTATGGAGATTTAAGTTCCTTAAACCAAAGCTAGAGTTTTTGGCGCTTATGATCCCTGTGGTCTCCAGCAATGAAATTTTCAGACTTTCTAAAGAGCAGCTGCTAGGTGTTAGGAGATTTTGCTTTGCTGCGTCCTTTGAGTTTTCTGAAAGGGTTGCATCTGTGCTAGTCATTTGAAGGTTTTGTAAACTTTGCTGAATATTACTGTAAAGCTTCTTATCTCTTCATGAGAAAAAGAAACATTTGTTTCCATCTGTACTATCAGTGAATTTTTAAAAGTATCTAGGAATTGAAGGTATGTATGCTGACTTTCAAAGAGTAGGCCTTCGATACCCCTTGAAAAGATGTAGACCACATGACAACAGATATGTTTATGCAGTTGATGATTTGTGGTATGTGCCTATATGAAATACCAGGAATTGCATTCTGTATTGGGAAAACAAATATGAAACTAATCAAAAGTATTAATTTTAATTAGTTAGTTAGTTACAACAAAAGCACTAGGTCTAAAACCTCCAAGATTTTTGAAATGTGATTCCTCTCAGTCTAATCTAGCTTATTTTTTACTAATGAGACATCTTTATTATGCAGATATCTGAACCCAAATTCTGGGCCTCTACAGAAGTAAGCCTCTTAAAGGAAATGGCTAATTTATCCTCACTGTCACAACAAGGGAATAAATGCTTGTGTGAACCTCCAGAGTAAAATCCTGTTCATCTAACTGAAGTTCTTAATTTCTGTAAAAAGTTCCTTTGTAGTTTACAACTTAGGCCATTCCCTTGGTTCCTTTTTCAGCAAAATTAATTTATGTTCTGCCTAGACGCAGATTTTTGGAACTTTAAGACCAAGTAGCTCTAGATTACATAGCAGGTACTACAGAAATAAATAGTATCTTGATTTCTGCAATTTTAAGATAAACATAGGTAAAGGTGTTACTCTTAGTTTAAGTTATCCTGTTTTTTTAAGATAAGGTAGAATAAATTGCATTTTGGCATTCCCACGTTTGTCTTTGGAGAGAGAGAGACAGTGAGCTTAATTTTTTAAACAGATAAAACTTTAAGCCACAGTCAAACCCAGCCAGTTAATTAAAAGAAATTTCAACATGGTTGGTTGAAAGGAACCAACATCTAGACAACATGACTACTGGTAAAAATTTCTAAATTGGTCCATTGTGAGATGGAAACTATAGTCTATACAAATAGGAAAGAGAGTTTGTATGGAATGAATCAGAAATATTTTCTGTACAACAGTGAATTTAGCATTTAATTGATGACTGAATAATGTTTTGGATAGTTTATTAACAAATAATAATGTATATAGTAAATACAATCTCAAAGCTTCTGTAAGCTGTCCTTCAGTATTCTCAAGCATGTAAGAGATGATATTTGTATACTAAGAGTACGAAGGCACTGCAAAGTATCTCACCTGAAGTAATAATTCATCTTTTTATGAAGCATTTCCCTTTTTTGTTAACTACTTCACTGTTCAAAAGAGGAAGAGTCAAGTATCCACAGATTAAACGGCACGATGCTCATGCCATCAATCTAGATATATTAATTTAAAAACTTACAAAGTTTGATTCAACTCCCTAAGCAGAAGAATCTAATTATATTTGCAATACCACATTGTATCCACAATGTTAGTAGAGCAGAAGAAATACAAGATCTGGGGGAGACCACTAAAACCGAGGTCAGACAGGATGCATTAGGTCACTTCAAATATTACTAAAAACCTATGCTTAGGAGGTCAAATTGAGCAGTAGGTAACTGTTATAGTATTATCTGATTACATTGCCTGTTTTAACTACATGCCCATTGGTATGGAGCTTAGACGCTTGGCTAATCTGTTGATACCTTCCTACACACACCTAAATTAGGACACCTGTTCTCAGGATGAATCCCATTCCTATGATGCAGAAATCTGAAGAAGTGATTCTGTAGCCTAAGCCTGTGCATTTAGTGTTGTCAGCATGGGACTGACAGATATAAAACAAGATTTACAGGATACCTGCACCTTTTTGGTGCATGGTCTGGAGCACAGGGAGAGTACACATGAGAGTCAAACATGACTCTAAATAACTGCATATGCACAATTGTGTCCCTTTCCTCCCAAATAAACATCTGAACTCAGGTGAGATGGAACACTTGCGCAGATTCATAGTAATATTATTATTTTAACTACTTGAGGCTATATTTTTCTTTAGTATGAAAATTAAGTATACTTAGTTTTGGTATAAACGCATTGTGCAAGGTAATGTTTTTTCAAGAAAAATAGACATGACTTTATATATTTTGTATTACTTTTATTTAAATGCAAGACTACTTTTTTTCATTTTCTGCGAAACAGTTTTCCAGCACTTGAATGTGATCTTTTATACTTTTGCTCTCAAGCTGGTGTTTGTTTCAAACGTCACTATTCTAATTTCTGTTAAAAATGGGCTGTACAACTAATAGCATTTTATGGACCTAGGGTTAATAAGCCAAATAGTAAGGAGATATTAATATAATCTTTGTTTAAACTAATAGCACTACATTCATTTATCACAAATCAGAAAACAAGTTTGCTTCACATAACCGACCAACAGTACAACTCAAATAATTAAACGTTCTTCACTATAAAACCTTAAAACACCTTTGTGTTTAACAGCAAACTCGTTTCTTAGGTACATGATACTAAAACTGATTCTAATATGTTTTACTATGAAACTACTGTCTAATAAAGTATATAGTTATTGCTGTGCTGAAAGCAGGAGGTAAATGTCCTTCCACAGTTGTATTCACCTGCCTTACATTTATGCCATATACCTCATTCAACGTATACAGTTCTTTCACTTCCACTTGAAAAATAACACATTTTGTAGATACATAAATTTATGTAGAAATTTTCAGCTCAAATATTTACAAATGCACAGGAGTGGAGCCACTTCTGAGACCTAAACAAGAATCAAAAGGCAAAGAGGTGTTGGAAAACCCACTATAAACAAAGCAGCAATTTAGGACCCTTAATATCCAAAAGGTCAGAGTACCCTAATTTAAAATATTAATTGCAAAGATGAAGTAGGAGACTGGGGAATTTACACGTATGAGAAGAATTGCATCTGATTTAGATATTTGAAACTCTTATTTGTTTGTGTTATAAATATATACTAGAAGTGGGTTTGATCAAGAGTCATTCTTATTAGTATTTTGATGAAAAAGTGATCTTATGTTGAAAATGTGTTTTTTCCTGTTTTTTTAGCTTTAAAAAAAATTCAGTTTTTTCTGATGAACTTTGATATTTTTTAATTTCAGCTTATTATTTTATTAACCTTACTAATTTTCTCTTTTTTTTTGACAAAAAAGTTGTCATCAATGAGTCTCTCAGGAAGTACAATTTACGAGCTGAAAGCAAGACTATAAAACAGAGCATATAACTTGTATTATATGAACTTTCAGAACTGAAGATCCGAGAAGCTTAAGTTTCTCGATCAAGTTGTCAGAGAGAAAAAACAACAAAGAGATTTGTAAGCCTTAGTCCTTTTTTGAAACACAAGAGCATATTTTTATTGTTTAGTTGAAAAATAGGAAAACATCAGAAAAATGCAGAAATGTATTTCTGAAATAAATATAGCAGACCATGTCAATATTTATGTTAGAGACAGATGGGGACAAGAATGAAAAAGTACTACCTTACAGCTGTTAGTTAAATTAAGATTATATTTGACAATACACTGATAATATTTTAAACAATATCTTTCTCAGATATATGAATATGTATTATATATTATGTTATATTTGTAGTACAGTTGACCCAGTTAACTGAGCAATAATTTTGAGTAACTGGATTCTTTGCAGTCTCAGAGTTCCAAACTCATGGCAATATAGTGCAAAATAAAACCCCTAAATAATGAGGAAACAATTATCCTTTGTGCTGTTTATTAAATTTAAAAGATCAATCCATCCAAAGACTCAGAATTATTTAATGATATTTTGTAAACAGCACAGTAGTGAAACACCTTTGTGCAAATAACTCAAAAAAGGCACTTTTTGAATCCATTCCACTGAGCCATGGCGTTTGTCACTGTCATTGTGACAGCTGTGGATTGCGATCCTGTAAGCAAGGCAGGGCTATTTCTCGATATTCTGTGTCAGAACTGCACTGTGTCAGAACTGTTTCTCAGCTAGTTGCAGTAAATGTGCCCATGTTGGCTGCAGTAAGCGTGCATGGTCTCAGCAAGTAGAGAAGGAAGACGGAGAGGGTACTTGCAATCAAAATATATTTTCTAGGTGAATAAACCTTGATTCTTCAGGTAAGCAGGAATGCCTGTTCCATGAGTGTTGTAATTCAGTTTTAAACAATGTGTGCTAATTTTTCAACTTTCATCCAAACTTACAAGAATTAAGTCTGTTATAGCATAAAAATGCAATAAGCGTCACCTCTGCCATGAGTTGGTTACAAACCACAATGAGTTGAAGGCAGCAGTGCATGAAGCAGAGAAGTAGAAGAATTTAGGAGAGTGTGAACACCAAGTGCAATCTGCAGTAATATACTCTGAGGTCTGAAATGAGATTGGGACTAGGATGGCCTGGAGGTACCTGAAGAACATGTCATGTTGTGGTGAAAGGGCATTGCAGGACAGCACGTTCTCACTACTAGTTGTTGTTTCTACCATTTTGGTCTTCATGTTCTATTCATGCATTTTTGACTGAAGTCAATAATCTATTTCCAAGAATTAGAAATTAAAAGGCAAGCATCAAGACAGATATGGAAATTAATATAGACAAAGAGAGGTAATTAATAAAATTATTGTATGGCACTCAATAATGAAGAAGATTATCTGGTCTTCCTTCTTCTCCTTTATACAAGGCATTTAAGCGTGTTATGGGGGACTATCAGGCTCCAGTCATATGATTTCTATGTCATTCACTGATACCTCAGGGCTTTTATATTTTTATGACCTGGCTCTTTTGCTCACACTGAGCGTTAGATACACGTTATAAAGAACTAATAAGCCTATCTAATTTTAATCATAATTAACTAAATAGTGATGAAATTGAAATGAAAAAAGACAGACAAACTGTTAAGGTTTTACCATTTTGATCCCAGTAGGAAAAAAAAAAAACAAACATTTCTTAACCCAAATAGGTAGTTGGTCACACCACCAGTATTTTCAAGTCATGGTCTTATAACATGATCACAAAATAACAAGAAGTTGTGCCTCTCCTCACCTTCCAGCCCTGAATAATGAAATTACTATGAAATGGAAGCCAAAAGTGCAGAACTACCATATTGCTTTGACTGGGCAGTGTGAATCGGATATCTCAGGGAAGAACAGGAGAGTCTATTCTGAAACATTTCTCTTTTTTCTAGCTCCTTCCTAGTCCATCCTTTGTAATCCACATCACTGGTCAAAGTGGTTTTCATTGTAATGAAGCACTGCTTCTATTTTGCAGAAAGAAATTAGGTTTGGAAAACATTAGTCAAAGGTCCTGACACCACATTTTTCTGTGTGGCTAATCTACTTTAGTCAGAAATGGAACCTCGGGTTAATAAGGCCGTTCATATCTGCAGATTTAGGTCTTAAACATATCTGTAACCAGTGAATGGAAAGCTGTAAAATTGTCTGGTTGCATGAATAGTCAAACCTTCAATAGACTCATTATTTTAGCCCATGTCTGCACTACTGTAGCTATACTGAAGTCAGTGGAATTTTCACCTGCACAGAGAGAAGTAATGCAATTATAAAACAAGCAAAGTTATTTACCCAGAATATTTGCACCTCTTTCGTAGCTGTCAGACTTTTATCTCTCAGTTAAGCCAAAATACTAGTAACAGCCAAATGCATTTTAGTGCTATTTTTGTCTTTTTGTCTTATGTAAGTGAAATGTGACATACTGATGAAACTGAACTTGTAAAAGATTCCATTAATCTGTAATTTTCATCTTCATTAAAGTTCAATTTATTTCCAGATCATGAGGGGTAAATATCCTTTTGAATATTTTGTCTGAACAGGACTCTGTGCAGCTTTCTCTGCAGGACCGAGAGAAATAAGTCAAAGAAGTTTACCTTTAACTTAAGCTTTCCTTAATCAGAGCTTACTGAAAAACTGAGAAAATTTGAAAACCAGATTTGTCCAACTGTGTGTCTATTTCTTATTGTTCAGTATATGATTTTAGCTTCTAAGATTTTTCTAGAGTCTCAAAATATTCAGGCAAAAAGGATTTATAGCGTGTTGGTATTTTAGTGAATCTTGAATGGCCAGGGAATTGATTTCTCTGATGGGGTGTCTTGTCTTGCCATAAGCAACTCCAAAGACAGAGATTTCAGAGCCTTTCTATTTCTTGTTCTGTTGTTGAAGTACCTTATATTTATAAAGTTTTTCCTTGACATACTGAGAAACAGGTTATCTTTGTTCCTGTCTCATCTCTAGTGATAATTTCTCTTATTCTGTTAAAAAAAAAAAAAAAGGAAGAATTAAAATACAGATTAGTGCATTTAGTTCTCAACTAAGCCATTTGTGTTCATATGCTCTACTTATTTTCTGCAGCATTTTCTTTTTCTGTCCTTTAGAACACAATCTGGTAACCATTGTAAGCGTCTGACAATTTTTGACTTGTTTTCTAATAAGATCCAAATGTCATGCAACAGCTACTAAAAATACTGAAAAAGAAGGATATTTGTTTTGAGAAAGGCATTTTGCTTCTTAGAGTGGCACTACCTTAGTGAAAAGGTCTGACGGAAAACTGTGGAGCTCTGGATTTTCTCTTTATTGTTCTGACATGATATTTTTCAAAGCCAGAATTTTGGCCATGGAAAATTCCCCTCTGTATGTAAATCCTATGCTGCATATGCTAAGATATTTCAACTCTTCAGTGCATTTAATTTGAATAAACTTGAATTGAGTATTCTTCTGTTTACAGAAAGGTTTTTCATTTCTAAATATAAATATACCTTCCTTCACCTTTGTTTTCAATGAAAATTGCACTCTGTGCCATTGGTTACGTCAAACCGTTGACCAATACTTAATAATTAACAAATGTGTTAAGTAGTAATTTCTTTGAGAGACCAAACCAATGTAGTCCCCTTGCACAAAATAAATTTTACTAGCTAGCAGAGATAGCAAAATGGTAAAAGGTGAACCTTGCATGTATCAGGTGTCATTCTTCATTAGTCATTATTAATTATCTGAAAGGCATGAGTTTTGTTCTGATCTGGACACATAATGGAATAAATTGTATAATAAAAACATATTACTTTTTTATCCTTACCTAACAAAAAGGAAGCCCTAGTTTCGGTTCTAAAGGCTGTAGAGCATCGTTTTAAGAGGGTGTGGTTGATTTATGGCCAGTTGCAATTCTTGCTGATATGCTTATCACTTTTCACTTGAACTCTGCTCACTAGTCTGCTGCCAGTGGAAGCAGGCTATAACAAGCGAGTATGATACTTTCTTTTCTCTGCTTATATTCCTTTTCCATTTCTTTTTCCTTTTCAACAGTTACTGTTGTTCCCAGGCAAAATGTTTCTTCCCGTGTATGTCATAATGCTGAATTGCTGTATTAGCTGTGTTTTAATCTGTTTAGCTGATAAATTTAAGGATTGGTAGATGCGCAAAGCATCTACTTGGAAACAGGCACCTCGCAATCACATTAGAGATCTGGGAATCCTCCCCATCACCATGGGACTTTTTTAGTTCTTTTGGCATGTATTAGGTTCACGTGACAAGTTTTTGGTAGTGGCAGGGCTGTAGAGGTGGCTTCTGTGAGAAAAGATCAGGAGCTGCCCTCATATTGGACAAAGCCAATTTTAGCTAGCTGCAAAACAGACCTGCTGCTGCCCAAAGCTGAGCCCATCAGCAACTCTGGTGGTGCCTCTGTGATAACATATTTAAGAACAGGTAAAAATTTCTATGCAGCAACTGGGAGAGAGGAGTGAGAATATGTGAGAGAAACAGCCCTGCAGAAAACCAGGTCAGTGAAAAAGGAGGGGGAGAAGGTGCTCCAGGTGCTGGAGCAAACAGTCCCCTGCAGCCTGTGGAGTAGACCATAGTGGAGCAGATATCCACACTACAGACTGTGGAGGACACCAGAGGGGATGGATGTGCTCTGCAGCTCATGAAGACCCCATGCAAGAGAAGCCTTCTGGCAGGAACTGTGGCCCATGGAGAGGAATCCATGGAGAAGGTTTTCTGGCAGGATTTGGGGGACCCACACTCGAGCAGTTTGCTCCTGAAGGACTGTACCAAGGTGAAAAGACCCGTGCTGGAGCAGTCCTTGAATAACTGTGGCCCATGGGAAGGACCCATACCGGAGAAATTCATAAGGCACTGTCTCCCATGGGAGGGACATCACGCTAAAGCAGGGGAAGAGTTTGAGGAGGAAGGAGCGTCAGAGACAAAGGGTTATGAACTGCCCACAACCCCCATTCTGTGTTCCCCCTCAGCCACTTGGCAGGGAGGAGGTAGAAGAGTCAAGAATGAAGTTCAGCCTGGAAGAAGGAGGGGAGGTGGGGCAGAGGGAGAGGCATTTTTAGTTTTGTTTTTGTTTCTCACTATCCTATTCTACTTTTAATTGTCAATAAATTAAATTAATTTACCCAAAGATGAGTGTGTTTTGCCCAAGATAGTAATTGGTGAGTGATCTCCCTGTCCTTATCTCAACCCATGAGCTTTTAATCTTATTTTACCCACCTGTCCTGCTAAAGAAGGGGAGTGAGAGAGCAGCTTGGACAGTACCTGGTCTCCAGCCAGGGTCAGCCCATCACATCATAGCATAGTATATATGGTATATATGGTTGGCATTATGGGAAACATACTTTGACATTTTAGATATGGTTGGAGTGGAGAGGTTCAGATTACTTTTTTTTTTTATGACTGTTTCTGATAAGAATGAATTAAGACTTACCCTCTACTTTCATTATCTTTTCAAGATGCATTTAGGTAGGTGAAAACCAGTATCTTTCTTAGCCTTTCTATAAGTAGTGTGTTCATTACGTGCTAAGTTGGGAAGGGTGACAGCTTTATGAAACCTGCCTCCCCTTCTGCTCCGTGTCCCTTCTTTCATTCTCCCTCAAGTTCATGATCTTCAAATTGTTTCACTTGATCTCATTGCAATAGGGTCATTGCAATGGCTGGTCATTCGAGGGCCCTTCACCTGGAGCTTGATGATGAATTTATGGGATATGGGCAAATGATCTCAAAGTCAATGATGATTGGCAGGGCTTTTCTTGGGCACTTCAGAGGCTTTGGGATAGCTGGTGGGACCAGACACATATTGTTTTGTGTGGTGAGGAAGCTCCTAGGGCTTCCTTTAGGGCCTGCAATGTTAAGGCAATCCAACCTGGGGTACTTCAAGTGGGCAACTTTCAAGAGCAGCTACGTAGCAGTTGCCTGTGAATATATCCAATACATTTCACTGCTTTCTAAGTGGCAAAGAGGGGGAAGCTTTACCATGAATATGATTGATTTTTATGGTTTTCTAATGATTACAAGTGGAAATTTGTGCAATAAGATGGTGTTTTGCAGTACGCAGATTTCAGGACAAATCACTAAGTGTAACCTATAGGAAGGCCCAGGTTACAAATCTTACGAATCAGTGCCTACATTTTCAATGGGCAGTGTGGCAAAAGCTGAAGACCCTGAAAACATAACTCCATCCTCCCAAGTGCATTTAGAACTGTTAAATGTTTAATACAGCAAATGGCTAACTAAAATAAGCATAGAAATGTGACACGATCCAGATAAGACTTACAAAGTGAAGACACTAGAATTAAGTGTTGGGGAAGATAGACCCTAAATTCAGTGACTTTAATACAATTCTATTTCATGTATAAAGAGTAAAATACTCAAAGAAAATACTACTTGTGTTCTGTGAAGCATAGTGTAACCATCCCTCTTTGAGGGATTAGTCTTGAAAGCCAACTCTATCTTACATCCATTTTCAAATTAGAAACATATAAGTGCAATCTCTTGATTCAGGGACAATACAATACTCTGTGTTAATGTATTAATACAACATTCTGTGCCAGTTGTACACCAGAAGTACAAAATAATACCATGCAGAACTTCAAATGCTTATGCAATCCAGGCACCTTTAACAATGCACATAACACTTCTTAGAAACGTGGCCCAGAAAATTAGTGTGTACTTGTGTGGATGTCAAGAAGTTAAATTATAGCTGTGCACTGTTTTTTCCCAGGTCAGTTATCAAAAAGTACGCATAGCCTTGAAAATTATATGTTTTTCATAAAAAAAAAACAGTTGTCAGAAGTGTTATAGGAATCATATAACTTTAATATGCAAATTTTAAATGGAAACTTGTGTCTCCAAGACATGGGGGAAGGGCCAATGTATTTGAAAAATTCTCAAAAAATTGATACTATTTTTAGTCTGAAGAAGCATTCAAAGTTTCAAATAATTTCAGCTAATGGAAAAGTTTGAGCTCCACAGAGCTTGTGGATTATTATTCCCTGTGACATGTACATTCCTGATGTTCCATAGGATATCTCCTTCTGCCAGAGAGCTTGGCCTCCTTCCATGGGAGAGGTAAAGGCTAGCATTCCTCCTTAGTGCTAGCAAGCAGAAATAAAAGCCAGCTGACTGAAGCTGATGCGCTTACTAATTCAGTCTTAAAATGTGGGCTTTTATGAAGGCACGGTTTCTTGCAGAACAAATAAAATCTCTTCAGTGAAAGGTGATGATTATTTCTCTTTCACTTCAGAGAAAAACTTCAGTAACTCAAAAGCTCACAAAAAGCAGTAATAATCACCCTTCACAGATGAGATATCCCATAGATATAAAATGCACAGTTGTCACCTCTCTGAGTCTTCAGTAGTGGAGTTGACAAACAAAGAGAAAGTCTAAGTTTTCCCTTCCATTTAGACACATCTTAATTCTTTAAAATATCTCCCCCCCTGCCCCGCCCCCGCCTTTCTCTTGTAGCCTTTGAAGTGCAGATCTACAAGCAGCTGCAGGAGGAGATGTCTCTGTTGAAGGGAAAGGTGAGAGATTGTTGCAGTGGAATCTCCTGTGGACCAACAGAGCTTCCTAAAAGGTCTAGCTGAAGGTCCTTTTTTATTGTGCATGGTCTACTTTATCTCCCTTTGATTTCTGTGGCAAGCAGTCATGCTACATGGGTGGCAGAGTATCTCAGTGTTAAGGACACATCCTCCCTTTGTCAGGATGAAACAATTTCTTTAACAAAAGGGCAGCCTGACATCAAGATTCAAATTCTTTTGACATCCAGCATAGGCAGCGGGTGTAGATAAATGGAGGTGACACCCATAGTGTTTTAAAGCAACTTCACAGATTCTTTGAACCGTATCCAACAGCCAATTTCCTAACCTGGTAGCTTGCGTGAAGTAACTCCCTGGTATTCTCCCAAGGAAAAGGAGGTAACTTTTTAATCGGACATATGAACTTGCTAGCTGCTAGTTGCTCTGCATGGAGGGGAATGGGAGCCTTACCTTTCCTGCATTAAAATAAATAAACAAATAGAAAGATATTTCTCATACATTTATCGTATGGAAGTTTTCAAACTGTGCAATTGTAAGTTTCTGTGACAATATAATTTATCAACAATGTAATTGGTTTTCTCTTTTTTCTGCTAATTACAAGGTACTTTAAATCCTGAACTCAAATTAAGCACAGGATGTGGATGAAGACCTATGTATTTTTAACTTCTGAGTTCTCTTACTGTATTTTTCTTTCACCTTGAGTCAAGACATTTAACAGGGAGGGGAGTTTTTTAACTCTTTCATTAGCACAGAAACATTCGTCTCTCCTTCAAAAAAGATCTTGTGAAGATTAGTCAATGTTTGTAGGGCACTTTGGAGATTTTCAGCACCCAGTACAAATTAAGCACTATTATTTCTTTGTCTATGCTGATAAGAGTTTTTCCCCCTTTCTAAGCCTTTGACAGAAGTAGATAAGATCAAAGAATTTTTTAAGGAAAGCCTTTAGGAAAGGCTTTGGGGAAGTTATGAGGACTGCATGTTTTTAACATCCAGATAACTCATCCCCTTAATTATCTCTCTCCACAGCCACTGCTATCCTACTCCTTTCTCCAGTATGGTATGAGACTGATGTAAGTAAGATGCAAGAGATGACACAACGTGATGAGTTGTTCTGTATGTTATTTGAATTGCTTCACTTTCCACCAGCTTTTGTGGGTTTCTGCCATGCTTATTGATTGAACGTGGAGAATTAAATTCAAAGCCACTCAAAACTCAGAATTACATGAGAAAAATTCAGCATTTCTCATTTCAAAAGATAACCTTTGCAGTAATTCCTTTAAGAAATTTGTAACATTAAGACATATTTTCTGTTCTGAAAAATTTTGAATTGAATAAAAGTTAGGTTTGTTTTAAGTTATATAACTGATTGTTTTCACTATTTCATAACTAGTCTGTGGCAGCATTACATAAGACACAAAATTGTAATTTACTACTGATATGCCACAGTATGATTAATAATTTAAGTTGTCTTTTTATACAAATAACAAAGGCATAAACATACCTGCTACTTGCTTTGAAATAATTCATCTTATATTCTTCATTAAACTGATCTCTGTTTATATTGAAGAAGTTTGACAGAAATGAAAAGAAAATAACCAGGAAAAAATATAGCTGTTCAGTTTTCTTATTTTATCTTCCAATATTTTTTCTATGTCAATGAAAATAGCCTAAATGAATGTCCCCCCTCCTACACCAAAGCCAAGAGTATTGGTGGCTGTGGTAATTTTGTTCCTTCCAGTGATGAACTTACTCTGGGGAAGGAAGACGCCTCTGGTTATATTATTGCAAAGCTAAATAAGCTGCCATCTATGGAAGATATAAAGTTTTCATGAGTATAGCTCCATCTTTTACAATATGTATAAAATGAGACCTGAGGAGGTTTTTGTAAGACAAGAAGCAAGCCAATGGCACCTGAGGAAGGATTGTTACTAGAGCAACCTATTAAACATTGCTTTATACTATCAACTAAGCATATAACTTGCACTGCTGTTAATTGATTTTACTTATAACCCAGAGGTTATTTGTATGGAAATCTTGTAGCATGTTCTGGAATCTTGAAAAATGTGTAACTTCACAACAGTTGCCAACAGCTAAGGAAGGGCATAGCTGTGATGCTGGAACCTGAAGTAAGAAATCTTGTCTTAGTAGGAATTTAAGATTTTAGTCCTTTTAAGTCATGAAAAGATAAAAAATGGAGGGAGAGAACATACACCTCTTTGAAATAAAAATAATACCCTTTTATTAGTTTGGAGGTTAGGATTCTCAATGTTCATAAAATACTTGAATAAACTGGAACTTTATGTTTTATAATGCTTCCTCATTCTCAGCTAAAAGACAGTTTTAAAAAGTACCTCAAGTATTCACATCTTGTCCAACTTCTGGACACAGAACTGACAAGACCCTTAGCACTGAGGGTAGGAGGAACAACGCTCTGTGGGTCTTCCTCACTGAAACAGAACTGTTAACAGATTTGAGGAAGAATCGAGTCTAATTGTAGTACGCTGCCATGAGTCTTCCCAGTACCACACTCACTGGTACAGTTCAAGAGCTCTAACAACCCAAGTTTATAATCATGTTTGTTCTAATATCACTTAGCCACCAACTAACTGGTGAAGAAAAATGTGTATCAAATCTCAAACTCCAGTAAGCTATAATTTAGGTAAGAAGTGCAGATAATACAATAGTCAGACAGGACAAGAGGTAGAAACTGCCACTTCTGGTAGAGCCATCATAATAGGTCCCATTGTTATATTGCACTAATTGTTCCAGCCCCTGTTTTTCTCATATCTGACCTGTGTGTTTTCCCTTTGGAAAGAGCTCTTGTTGTGCTTGTCCTGCATCTGCTTGTGTATTCAGTGTGGACAATTCCTCTCTTTGTTTTGCCAGTTGTTTTTGGCCTCAGTCAGAGACGGCTTTTAAGTTAAATAACCATCTGGCAACTTCACTCCTCTTCAAACTTCTCTGAAAGGAAACTCATTTAGCAGGTGCACACTAAGCCATTGGCAAGTTATTGACAAATGAAAAAAAGAGGTCAGCCTAGACTGACATGAGCACCCTTCTGAGCAAGAGCATTACATGCCTTATAAAACAGAAAATTGACAGTCAGAGGACAGAGTCTCAGAAGCCAGACACATTTTTCTAGATGTGCTATTTCTTTTTTTTTTTTTTTTGAACTACAAAGATTAGCATGCCAGAAATAGAAATCAAAGACAAAGATGTACGAGTACTGGGTTTTCCATTTATACTTTTGTACTCTGCTATGCAAAGCATTTGTCTGAAAAAAAAAAAAAAAAAAAGAATGGGCAATGATCTAAATGAGGCATCTTTAATTACACTGCATTTCTAAGTTAATCACTTTCAGGTATGTAAACTACATATAAGAAAGAATGTCTTATTTATGAATAATGAGTAGGAACAGGCCATCTGAGTTTGTCAGACAAAACTTTTTTTAGAATGTTTAAGGTAGGGAAAAGACACAATTTAGAATAATGGGGTTTTTTAAGATAACAACTAGTATAAGAAAGAATGCCTTTAATGATGCAAATAGTGCGCTCTGATCACAGAGAGTATAGCTTTAGGTGAAATGATTGCGTCATTATGCACACTGTTTTCAGTGAGTGAGTCAAACTTTAATAATAATTAGGCAGGGCTTCAGGCTCTGACTTTTGCAGTATGTTGCACCAGACCCTGTGGGCTGTTTTTAAATTCTTAGGCACTAGGATTGTGATTCAGATAGTCAGCAATTTGCTTCACTTAATGAAGAAAATCAGATCTTCTTGTAATAGGCATGCGTTGACACTAAGGAAATAATAATTGTCACGTTCTCCTAGGATGCTACAGAGACATCTAATATCAAAATCCTGCCTAATATTGCTCTCAAGTCCATGTCTAGAGCAAGTGTTTTGAATTTTCTGAGTTGAATGAGAACATTGGGGGCTATGATTCATTTCTAAACACTGAGTGCTTAGAATTATGCACAAATGTCTCCAGATGAGCGAAAGAGAGCAGAATGTTGCATAAAACTTCATTTAGAGTATAGTTTTGAAATATTTACACCGCACAGATACAGTCTGAGACCTTACACTGGCAGTATATGATCAGTCATGGGAACATGTATGTCTTGGACTCTGAAGGATCAAAGCATATAAGCATTTTAAACTATTTGAATATTTTTCTGTTTAGAGATAAATGTCATAGGCCCAGGAATACCTTCTAGATGTAAACAAAGATGGGTTTTGAATAGGAAAAGGATGGTGTCATGAAGAAGCCATTTATACCTTTCAGACATCAGCTCAAAATGAGGCTAGAAAGAGTATTGGATAGCAGTAGGTAAAGGTGATGAGAGTCCTTGTGGATATTGTTTCCATGGACGGAGATTGACTGACACGATCTCTGAAGGACAATGCACATCTAAATGAGTGGGGACTTGTTCTAAACCAAAGTAGTCACAAGGTAAATACCGTGTATTTTTATCTGTAGACACCAATGGATCTATTACTAATATCTTGACACCTCTACTACTAAACTGAAAGGAAGAAGGGAGCACATAAGCATGGTAACGTGTAAACGCACCAGGCATTCATGAGATGATACAGGATCAAGTGCTATGCAAGTGGCTCTCACTAGGCTGAACCAGAGGGAGTTATCCATAGGCAGTGAGAACATGAGCTCCTCTGCTCCTTTTTGAGCCTGGGGGACCAAGGATGATCTTCTGCAACCTATACATTTAGTAATGCAGTACTCTGGTACGTGTGTGGTATGAAGACTCAGGGAAAAAAAAAAAACAAAAAACAAACCATCTTGAGGAATGCAACATGATTTTTTTTAAAACACTGTGAAGTATGACTTTGTGGGAGAGACAATTGGAAATGGAAAGCTTTAGAAATGCAATAACTAAAATTAATTTAAATAGACATGTACAGTGCAGACATCCATATCTGAGCTAATCAACCTGGGCATTCCTGTAGAGAATGTATTATAAAGCCTTTTCCAATATCTCTCTAAATAAATCACACTTTATAAGTGTTTTATTCTCTTCATTGACTTTAACTCAGAAGTCTAGTATATACATTTAGATATTGAAAACAGAATATGTGAATAACCCCATAGAATAGGGTCCTCTCAGACAATAACTTGCTAGGTCATTGTTCTACAGTATTGCTAAACTTTGGTCCTGAAACCCAGTCTTCTGCTGAAGTTCTTAATGAATCAACTGCATAGAAGCAGCGGAGCATTTGATGATGATCTCATTAGCTGTACCATACTTGTACTTTGTGTAATTTGAGCAAGTTCAATTGCGTTTTCATTTTGTTGCTGCAGCAGATAGAAAATTTTTCAAAATTTGTCTTCTGAAACTTGGTTGAAATGTTTTTGGGGGACTGTTTCTCAGAAACCTATATCTGAAAATTCCTCAGAAAGTTTCTGGAACTACATGTAACTGTTAAGGTTGTCTTAACTCTGAAAATAAAATCTGGAAAGTTCTAAATGGCCATGAGTCACCAAAGACTACCTTAATTTCTGTCCATACTGGTGTTTTAGAGATAACTAGAACTACTGAGAAAATGCAGTTACAAACTACTGGGGACTGAATTGTTGTTATCACTTTGCTTTTTCCAGTGCGTGAGAGTTTCTTTTCAGATGTGCAGTATCTTGTGTCTTTGTGCTTGGGTATTGTCACATACCAATATAATGGACCCAGTGATGTTGCCAGGATCTTCTATGGATAATCTTCACACTTTTAATATTTTACAAGTAGCTGATATTTTTTATTTGCCTCTATACTCCTTTATTGAACATATATGTATTTTCTTAAAATAAGATGATGGTATTTCATTACCAGTTGTTCATAATAAAATTACTCTTTTAATTTGCATTTAATACTTTTCATACTGTAAATAATGCTTCAATAAAACTTGTTCCAAACTGTTAAGGACTTATACAGCTTCAAAGAGTTAAGCATAATGATTGACACATTTTAAATGTTATTTTGTCTATTTGTAACTTGTTGATTTAAGTATATTTGTTTGGTTTTGTAATTTTATATATGTTAATCATTGAAATCAATAAAATTAATAAACTTAGATGATGTATGACTTCTTTGAAATATTGTTCAGTCAGAACATTTCCACAAGACTCAGGGTGTAGCTACAATGAGAAAGTTGCCTTCAGTGTATTGTAGACAGAGCTTTCAGTAATCAGTCTTGGACACTGGTAGCAGGACAGCTACACTTTTCTTTCATTGGGTTACAAAAATCACTGAGAAGGAGACTAAATTAGCTTAAGTCAACCTTGATGCTGCTGTAGCTGTAGAAAACCATAGGAAATATACATTGTACTGTTCATAAAAGATCATACTATTCAGAAAAGAAATTTATACAAAAATTAATTTAGCAAAAAAATATTTGGTAGACTTATGATGTTAATAAGATCACATTATAGGGCAAGATGTGACAGCATCTAAATTCTCTGTACAAGACCTTGTCAATACACAGAGAGATCTGTGTACATTTAAATGTGCACACTTGGTTACATAAGAATCTATGTGATTTAATTAAATACAGGTACATAAAAGCTATGTGAAAACAGCCACTGTAGGTGCAAAGATCAGATAATTTGAGATGGCTTTAGATATTTCAAATGATGCTGAAATATTTGTTTCTTGTCTTAGTGTGATTCTTTTTAAAGATTTATTAAAGTTGAGGTGAAGAAATGATCACAGGCCTGTGAACAAAAAAAAAGAACTTTAAAGAAATTAAAAACAAAATCCCCGAAGTCTCAAATCTTCTGTACTGGTCCAGTTTGTGGTCATGCTGCCACTAAAATCCTAGTCTGTGTATAATATCGTGACCTTCAAACAGAACTGTTTCCATTTGCTCTGAAAGAAGATATGCCCCAAGGAAAAAACAAACAAACAAACAAAAACCCGACATGTACTAAGCTTAATTTTGCTAGCAATATGAATTTTCTCTCAGTGCTTACTTTCTTTGCAGCTGGTACTTCATTCTCAGGGCTTAGTAGGTTTTGCTTCATTACTGTTTACCTTGGTTCATAGGAGTCCTTCTTAAGAGAAAAAGACTTAATTGTGTGAGACAATATACAGGCAGAAAGCACTAAACCTCGACTAGACCTAGAACTCTGTTTACAACAGAACTTCAGGATGACCAAATATACGGGAAAATTTCAGTTGCCTCATTTTTAGAGTGTTAACTGTCCAAAAACTTGGGTGAGTATACTTGTCATCTTAATCCCTCAAGAGCACTTTGATAATGTCAGGGGAGAGGCCAGTTGAGGAGAATGACAGATCTTTAGTTGTAGCATTTCCAAGTATGATTTAATACGCTTGATGCTGGAAAATGAATCCCAATAGTTTAAATACACTGTTGTATTTTTCTAATGGGTAGGGTTTATATTGTTTACATACTATCTCTGAAAAAGACTGATCTAAGACAAATCTGAATTATTTTTTTTTACTGAAACCCATGATTAGTTATATGAATATACAGTCCATGTGATAAAAATGCAGCTTTGGGAAACTTAAAGATCATGTTTGGTCTGCAAATAATTTTTGACTTAGAACAAAAATAAAAATAATTTATCATAGAATCATAGAATCATAGAATGGTTTAGGTTGGAAAGGACCTTGAAGATCATCGAGTTCCAACCCCCCTGCCTTAGACAGAGACACATCCCACTAGACCAGGTTGCCCAAGACCACATCCAGGTCAAGCAGTGTGACTCATTTCTCCACGTTTGATCATCAAAGGCAATTACACCTATATCCCTAACAAAACTCCAAAAGCATGCAAGTGAGGATGATAGGAAGCTTATTCAGAACTTGGAAACATGGGGGATTACTCTAAACGCTAAACCCCAGCTCTGCTTTTTGATCTATACCTTAAATTGTAGGGAGAAGAGATTTAGCAACTCAAGGAACATGTGCTTGTAAAGTTGCAATTAAAATATAATTTTTTATTAGCTTACCATGTGGCTTTTTATTTCCAGTCTTCTAACTGATATTCTATCTTTATTTTTTGCTTCTGAGGAATCATTTCTCACTTTTACTGTAAGACTTTTCTGCTGAGAGGGGCAGATTGAGCAGGGTGAGACTGGCAAACCCATGTTGTGCTGTCCGCATTGAAGTGACAAGTCCAAGCAAAGTAGTGTGTGCCGGCATCCTGGATTAACTAGCACATGTGCCTTGGGAATTAAGGAAACTGAAGAATATTCCCTGCTAAGCTGCACAAAAGCAACTTGGGAGCTAAAATTGCCCCTACTGTGCTGACTTTATGGAAGGCATTTTTTGTGGCAGGTGTGAACCATTGCTTGTTTCTCTCCAAGAAGCAGGTGCCTGAGAAACAATTCTGGATTTGGATGTATGTCAGATTATTAGCTCGCTCACTCCTTCTCTCTTGTCTTGTCCCCTTCACTTCTGGTTCAGTTTTGTTCTATTTGCTGAACTCATCTTACCTCTTCCTTCACACTCTAAATATTATACGCTTGCTACAGGGGTTGTTTGTATCGATGGGGTTGAAAAATGTACGATTTATTTGGGACACATAGCGCAAAAGCACTTTCATGAAGCCTGACAAGATAAGCTGTTTTTTGCATCTGTAGCCTGCTCCTCATAAGAGCAGGGGTGGGCAGAAGTAATTTCAAGGCATCTGGATTTGGCACGTCAGCACACGGCAGTGCATAATAAAATTATTTCTATAGTCTCCAGTTCTTTACATTTACTTTCATATGCCCTCCTGATTTGACTCTATGTTAAAACACAGTCTTGCAGAAAACAAAACGTTAGGACTTTCACTGGTCCTTTCTTGGGGAAGCAATAATTACTGATTTGCACGTGATATTGTGACCTGCTATTTGTCAGAGTTTATAAATTGGTCTGAGTATACAGAAGTGGTCTCTACAAGGAATTGTTGCAGGCAATTTTGATATTGTACACATTTCTCAATATGATCATACCATAGTATTTCTCCATAGCAACTCCATTTACAGCTCATTAAAATTCTACTTCGGTGACATGTTATTAATACACTCAGCTTTTGTTAAAAGACTAGGATAACTTGCATGTTTTCTGGCAAAGCATACCTGAGGCAGTTATGAACTACTCCCTCAATTTACATTTAACAGTAATACAATTAATCAGTAATATACAGATGTATTTATGAACATAGAAGGATTCCAGACACACAAATATTTATCAAGCCGGTCCAATGGACTTAAATGTCTTTTAATGTTTCAATTTTTATTGTTAATTAATATAGCTATTAAGACTAAGTTGTAATTTATTGTAAACTGTTAACAAATTAAGTATCTTAAAAAAAAAAAAACACAAAGCTTTTACTTTAAATACATTCATAGTGAGACTTGTATAACTGAAACAATTTGTTTACACGGGACCAGAAACCAAAGTTCTGTACTTTATATTTACCCATTCATTGATCCTGTTTAACAATTTATTGCTTATTTTTTGATGTTTTATGATATTTTATGATTTTTTTTTTTTGTGATTAAGAGAGAAATCACTTATTGGAGACCTCAAAACTGTTATTAACCAAGATCTCTGTATTACACAAACCTTCCTAGTAGGAAGAGGGTGTTATATCAATATCCATGGAGCTCAGGTCTTAAAAACACACTGTGATTGGCATTCATATTCCTTATTTCACAAGCTAAATTATTTCACCCAACATTTTTGTCCCTTCGGTTCTGAGCCAGTCAAAACCATGACAGTAATAGAAAATATTAAAAAAAAAATAAAATTATAAGAAATCATTTGGGAAATGATGTGTGTTGGGAAAGGACAAAGTATTTGAGTATAACTGTAGTTGCATCTTTTTTTGATATAGACATTCTATGGCTAATTATACATGAAGGAAGCTGAATGAATTTGTTACACAACTGGACAAGAGCAAGTGATGAGGAAAAACTTGTTCATATAATAATGCTGAAATAATAATGTTGAGAAGGAAAGATTGTGTGGGGCAGGCAAAACTTAAGTGGCATTTCTTACTGATCGCAGTGAAAATCAATTTGCTTAGAAATGGTTTGTATGATAAGAAAAAGGTTAACACAGTAGTCTTGGTGCTCAGTCCGTGAGGACTATGGTTGTGTCAAGACAAACCAAACCCTAGCTAACAGGATCTGCACGACAAGGTATTGTGGAGATTATCACAGAGAAGAAAAATGCAAAACTTGGAAAATAAAATAGCTCTGTTTTGGCCATGTTACATGAATTCATAAATGGATAACTAGAACAAGGTATTAGTGGGGGAGGCAATAGGAACTAATGGAGGTAAAGCTGTAGTGTTGGGGAAAATCTGCAAGTTCTCAAACCCAGACCCTGAAACTATAAACATGAATTCTCTCTGTGAGAAATCTTGACTAGGAAATAGGAGAATCTCTTAAAGACTCGCAAAAATAGGAGCAGAAGATGGCCAAAATATATGCAGAACAGAGATATAAGAGTAAAGAATGACGCACAAATGCCTAGGATAATCATAATGAGTTTTGGCTTTTAAAATGTTGATAAAAGGTAGTCATATTTTCTATTTCAGTATTTCTATGCTACAGTGGTATAAACAGTTTAAAAGAATGAAGAGCCAAGAGAGGAAAACAAAATGTTCTTCCAACTTCAGAGTTTAATGAAATCTGATACTGAAAGCCACTCAGCACAGAAATTAAAAAATATGTAAATAAACTTACTTTCTCTGAGGAACATTGTCAACAAATTACATGCTCACGAAGATCAGAGAATAGTGCAGATGAGCCATAGTTTCTGTATTCTAAAAACATTAGACCTTTTGCAAGAAGTATTGATGATGTGGATTTGTGCCTGTAGCAGTCCCACGTATAAAATATCACTTGCTTACCTGAAATATGGGATGGGTGAATTTTAGTTCCATCAGAAACTAAAGAAAGTAACCTATATCTGAAATTCTACCATATTCAGATTGCACATTGCATGAATTTAGAAGCATTTAGAAAATTTAGAAGCACAGCTGACTCTTCAAGCAATAGTCTTAATTTTAAAATTACTTTGACACCTCTGTTGGAGGACTTCAAAAGAGCAAAGTGGCTATGACTCAGATAAAGTAGAAGAAAGAATGCTGGAAGAGAAGAACATCTAAAGACCTGAGCAAAAATGTTATCTGTATTTTTTGCTGCAGATATACAATCTATAAAGGCTTTGGAATGCAGCTTCTGACACTGGTATGCCAGGGAACTCAGACAAAAGCTAAATAAAAAGATAATATGTTTATGTTATGCTGGTGTTATTTATGCATTTGAGTTTAAAGAAATAATTCCAGTTATTCCAATAATTAGTATTTCATAACGAAATCCATTCTATAGTAAATCTAGCCTTCATAAGACCTTGGGCTACACTTATCTTTATACATTTCCTCATATGTTAAAAATACTGAATATTCCCCTTCTCAAGGCTATTTAATTTTTTTATCTTGCTTGTGAATATGATTCAGCTCATCCTACCTCAGCCATTTAGGGGTCACATGTGAGCTAACTGTCTACAAGCCTAGTCATTGTGATCAAAAAGTTATTCAGTTAACCCTGAAGCAGACAATGAATGGCAGATTGGTTGCATTGCTCCTTAACCACTTTTCCTGAGCAGAGCTGTGGTACAGAATGGTATGGAGGCATTTAAAAAAATGTCATGGTATTCAGTGCATTTGGTTTACACTCAACAGTTGATTGCTCCTTGACTGGGAACTCTGCTTTTGGTTGCTCCCCCCTTATGTATAGCAAGCCAACCACTGTAGATACCGTGACTTTCCACAGTTCAGCAGTCTTTCATGCTTTTTTGTTGCCTCTGCCTCCTTTCTATTGTGCAGCAGGGATGGAGGTTTTAGACATTTATTTGAAGAGAAAGTTAAAATGCTGCAAGCCACTTGACTTAGAAATAGTCCTTAATTGCCCCAAGATTCTGTCTGGAGAGTTTCAACTTGTGAGAGAAGTTGCTGAGGATCTAAAAATACCTTTGGACTAACTGGCTGCCTTCTTTCTGATACGCAGGAAGGTGTTAATAATGGTATTTTTTAAGCCCTGTATGGCCTTCTTATTGTTCTTATGCTTGCTACAGTGAAACCTTGTTATCAGGATAGCCCTTTATTTCAGTTCCTTGAGCAAAATGTTCTTGGATTGATCCACAGACTTTCAACCAGATTCTCCAATATGATCTTTTTATAGTCTAGTGTAATGGTCAGAGCATCCATTTAGAATGTGAATGATCAAAAGTTTTATTCTGCCTGAGGAAATTCAGATTCCTCCTATGTCTTGGTGGGTCAGCTAACCAGTAAACTACAGGGTTTCTGGGATGTTCAATATTAGAAGCAATCAATATTGCTCCAGCTAAAACTTCACAGAGAAGAATACAAGAGTCATTTAGAGATTGGAAACATGATGGTTAATAGTCTTTTGTTGTTCGATTTACTAAGTGTTCACATGGAAAGGGGAATAAAGCTTTACTGGCTGATCCTAGGATTGTTCGTGTATTTCAGTTGTGCAAACTACCAGAGAAAAATACATAAGAAAGTAAGGAAGCGGGGACAAGCAGTCAGAATGCTTGCATCTGAAAGTAGCATCTTTAAGGGTAGATGACTATACTATATATCCTTCTACTTGCTTAATGTCTTGTTCATCTGTTGATCCAGATATGTAATGGATTTTCAGAAAAGCAGTACTTCACATTTCTTCATATTGGAGAAGAGGTGGGTGGGTTTTTTTTCCCTGCCAGTATTAAAATTTTTAGGCTAGGCTGACTGTAAGAACAATCTCTTCTGTTTCTAAGTATCCAGAAGTCTTTAAAGATAAAGATAAAGATAGCATGAAACACTTACTATTAGGTTTTTTTAGTACTACTGACTTTTCTGTCACGTTCTGATAATGACAGGATAACTGTAAGGCCACCACATCTACGTAGCTAGAACTAATCAAGCAGGGAACTTAGTGTATCACTGTGATTCTGTGCCTTTATTTAAGTGTGATGGATTGGATTTATTGCAGTAATCAGCACAAGATTGTTTTCTCCCTAAATTACTTCCATCATGACTAGACTCTCCTTTTATGTTGTGAAAGACTTGTTTCCATGAAGAAACAGTTCTTGTCTTAGGCAACGCTGTGCCTTAGTTTGTGCTAATGACTTGGGGAGTTATTATCATTAATTTGCTTACTTCACATGAGGCAGAATGTTGATCTGAACAACTTTCAGGATAGGACAGAGCCTGTTGACTCAGCCAAATCCCTGCCTCTCGGTACTTGTATCCTGGAGAAATATCCTTGGAAATAAAATGGGTCAAGGAAACAAAGGAAACAAGCAAACAGAAAAAAACACCACACTTTTGGTGCAAAATCTAATCTTGGCAAAACAAGACATAACAAAAAAGGCATTTTGGAGAAAGTCTACTAAAAGAAAAGACAGATTTGAGACACAGCCTGGAGTAGGGGAGTTGGCAGCTTGCCCTGGGAGATGAGGCTGCTGCTATCTCCACTGTGTAAGGGCTAGAGACCAGTTCAACAGAGCATCTGGGTGCTCCAAAGTAAGACATGGCTCAAAGTGTTTCTTTCAGACCTGTCTTTATGACACTTTATGGCTCAGTTCTCCAGAGAGTCTTTTAATTAAAGAAAGGACATAGAGTTTCAAAACGTTTGGGGGCTGAGGACACCAATATCTTATATAGGGACTTTCTTTGCACTTGAAATCAAAGACTTAAGTTACGTTTTAGGTGTTTTAGTTGTAGTTTGCATGTTTGTTTGGTTTTTTCCTTCCACATTTTAGGTTTCCATTTTCATTGCAGTCAGAAATGAAAGCTTTTTCAAAATGTAAGAAATTTCCACACATGGAAATTTTGACCACCTCTCTGGGGAAGCACAGCTGTATCTTTGAAGATTGAATTGGCTGCGATACCAAAACAGTGATTCAATGGATTCTTCTTCAGACATTCATGTATTCTCTCCAAGTAAAATCACAGAGGAAAGGCAGAGTTTCTCCATTTGAAGAGAATGTATGAAGATCATGAGAATTGCAATGCAGTTTTTAAATACTTTTGTGCATTTAAATATATATTAGGATCAGAAAAGTCTTAATTAGAAACAAAACAAACAAACAAAAAAAGCCAGACAAATCTGTAATACTTAGGTAGAAGAGAAAAAAATAAAAGCAGAAAGAACAAGTAATGGAGTAAAATTCTCATGGCAATAGAGGAACTAGTTATAAGATACAGTTTAATAATTTTAGGCTAACCTTATAGACACAACAGAAAAAGATAAATGTAAGTTTCAGATAGAGAATACAGGTAAGAAACCACTTAGTAATTTTCAGTCTACTTGTTACTGGCTCTGCTTTCACCAGCAGCACATGGAAAAGTAGCATTAAAATAGGCAAACTCACTGTGTTTTACAAAAGATACTACAAAATCAGAGAGATGCATTGTTACTCTCCTGCAAATTAGTTAAGTTTCCCTTAACATGTTTCCCTGTGTTATTTCTTCATTGTTTTAGATCTGCTAACACAAACTTATGACAACTGACATCAATTAGGATCACAGCTTTTACTAATAAATACCACAGAACTAAATGAAACAATACCATCATCTTTGTTGAAAACATTATATTTAATTCTTTATATTTTTTAAGGTCAATTGTTTTCTTTTTCTTCCTGATCAATCAACATGTAAAGGAACACAATCTTCCTAGTTTCTGACTCATATGCATGTAGCAATTATGCATCTGCATAATTCCATTTTTAATCCTGGATTGCTTTCTACAAGGCTTGCTTCTCAGGTTTTCTTACATTTTCTCGACTTTCCTAGTTTTTTTCATTTTCTTCTTTTTTTTTTCCCCCATTGACCTTCAAAGCAAAGACTTACTATTATCCTGTAACCCTGTGTCTTTCTAATGTTCTACAACCTTTATTTTCTACAGGCATTGGAAGCTGCTGCATGACTCTCAGATATGATTTCTCAGTCATGCTTTACATTTCAGGACTAGAGTTCTGGAAAATATGGCATAGATGGGTTTTGCTTTCTTATTTCTTTGCACGTCTAGTATTCTTTGCAGCTTATTTTCAACATTTTTGTTTACACACCATTTCAAGTATTTTTTCTCTTTTGAATTTTATTCTAAACACTACTAGTTTTTGATTACACTTCATCATTTGTACATTCCTTCCTGTTCAATATCTATGAAGAATCATTGGTGGTGCAAATAAAACAGGTTGGAAATATTCCATTGAACTGTTTTAACAGAAACTGTGGACTGGTCAAAAAAACAATTCACCTTGAGAGAAAGACTTCATTTAAGTGAGTGTCCTAATAAAAGGAAAGAAAAACAGGAGAGGAAAAAATAAACATTTTCTAAAATATTATATTCTAACTTTTAAAAGTAAAAGTTTCATTCATCAATTTGTAGTATCTTCCTTGTTAGAGTGACATAAAGTTGTATTAAGAAAATTTAAAGAATAAATATTTAAAACCTGAAATTTTCCAACTACCTTGATCAATTTTTCTAGTTTGGAGTGTGTTTATGAAAACCTAAGATATCAATTCCTGTCCGATTTCAGGATGGAAAAAAAAAATCACAATCTAAAGAACTTTCATGGAGCAGGAAACCTTTTTCTGTGCAGAAATATGTCGAAATAGGCAACTATGGCCAAAAATGCAACATCACAGCTGAATGCAGTGCACAACTTTGGCACCTCAGAGTACAGTGGGGTTTGCCAAGAAGGGAAAATATGTCAGATTTCTAATGACATCGGCTCCTGACTTGGTGAGATAAGAAGTAGTCTGTGACACTGGCGGATGTAAGGAGCCCAAAAGGCCAGTGTAGTCTATAGGGCTGAGAGGAAGAAAGCCCTGGGGGCGGGAAGGAGATCTTGAGCATGGGAGGAAAAAACGTTGGTGTGGGAACTAGAAGTGCCCAGCTGGCCAAAACATCTTGCTCCAGTTCAGCCTCTCATTAGCAGACAGAATAATACAACAGACAACTAGAAACAAATAGTAAAATGCAAGTAACATAAAGAAAAAAATAGGTTTTTATGCAGTGGACATCAAGATCAGAAGGCAATTTCCTACCACATTTAGGACATTTTGAATTAGATCTATTATACCTATATGCCATATTTGTTTTAATATTAATAATTAATATGAAAAAGAATACGATTATTTTAAAATGTAATTTCAGTCAACATTTTAATAGCATAGAATTAAGACTCGGGATTGCACATACCATTTTTACTAGAGAGGTGTTAACACAGCCTCTTCAGTTTTCATGTCACTTTTACTAATACATACTTTACGTATGATCCAATGTTGTCCCATAAAGACTAAGACAAAATCAAGAGAATAACAAAAGAATAAAGCTGTAGACATAGAACTGTCTCAAGAGAATTCTCATGCTACCAGAGAAAGGAGTAAACTTGTAGATAACGTAGAGCTAAATCAGATTTTTAAGAGTCATTCAAAGGATTGACCAGAGCTCTAGCACCACAAGGACGTTATCTTTTGCCTCGGGAAACAGTGATGCATAATGCACCTTCTGCTTGAAAGTCTGTTCTTTAGCGCACAACATCATAAATGCAACTTACTGCTTTCACACAGCCAGCTGACCTAACTTAAGCAGACAGAAGACTGAGAGGGAAGAGAAAGGGAAGATTGTGCATTGTATAAGAGCACAGGGATGGTACCGACATGGAATCAGCAGAGGGGTGTTATGATTGCAGAAGTATTTTCATTATCGCTGTTGGAGGACTGTACCCTGGGAGAGGAGAGGAGAGACCGTAGACAGCATGAACTAAACACAGATGTGGTATTTGCTCTACACAACTACTAAACTGTAATGTAAGTGGAGCTAGTTCTTTATACCCCTATATATAAGTTGTATCTCTACACATGACTGTTAAGAAAAGCACTGGTGTTAACTGTTTTTGCAAGAAGAATGGATTTTTTTTTTTTCATTTAACATTATCTTGGCAGTACTTGTTAAAGCCAAAGAGTTAATTATTAGATGAGCCTTATTAATACAAAACCATGCCACCTGTTACACCTACTTTCCAAGACAACCGTTCCAGCAAATGTTGCATATTCATTTATCCACCTTTTCAGACTGTTTAAAAGAGTTGTAATTTGTATATACAGAATACTAGCTTTTAAGATAGAAATAAAAGAGAGGTGGAAGGATACCCAGCGCTACAGATGTTTGGACATGGGCTAAGCTCTTGTATGGATCTGTTTTGAAAGATAAGAAAAATTTGGATCATGTGTAAATTCTATAATCCAAAACTGAAAAGGCTTAAGGCTTTTCTAAGACAATTTTGAGGATAGCCTCTGATAAATTGAAAAGATTTATGATGATGCAGGATTATATGTCAGAAGCCAGGACAAAAAGAAAATTTGTGGAGGAAAAAGTAGATGTTCTATACCAACTATCATGTAAAGAAATACTATACTGTACATTCTCAGTCAACTGAATGAGTAGGTCATGGGTTTAAGTTGGTTGACCCTGTGGATTTGACTGTGTTGACAGTGATTTACCTCATTAGAAAAGAATGATCAAGTTTGTCAGACTCCGTAGGAACGCTGGAAACTGTTAGGAATATTACAGAAAATAGACTTTTCCACCTATCTGAAAAGAATTAAATCACAGAGAAAAATGTGTACGAAGAATAAAATCAGTTTTATTTAATGAGGTAAACTGTGTGACAGTTACATGCAAGGGTGTTTGCATGTCTCCTCAAACTTGCTCTAAAAAAATTAGGAGTACATCAACTCACCAAAGGTCAAACTTTGGTAGTCTGTACCTTTAGCTTGAAGGTCCCCAGTTGAGTTTCCAGATGCTGGGCAATACAGCAACCATGATAGAAGTGGGGTTTTTGAAGGATTGCTTTTAAACTCAAAATTCCACAGGGAATGTTCTTTGAATTGGAAAAGTTTTCAATTCCCCAAAGTCTTTGGGGCATAGACTCTGTATTGAGCATAATCTTCAAATTATGACTGCAGATGCACAATCATGTGGTGATGACAAATGGAAGTGCAACCTCTCAGCTGTGCAGACTTTTTGTGTTAGCTCTAATGACAACAGTTCTTAATTTTAATTTAGTGAGAAGGAACCTCTTTGTGCCAAATATATTAGTCAAGATATGCTCACCAAAAAATTTCTACTAAAAAGATGTTATTTAATGAACTGATCTTACCCAGAAATCTTTAGAGAGAATATTTCTATCTGAAGGTAATAACCATCTCAATTACTGCTAAACAATAATCTTTTTATTAACTGTTTTCTCTTGAGGTGCAATGAAGTGATGCATGGGGATCAGGAAAAATGCAACTTTCTAGTGGAGTTTAAAATACATTTTTCCTCTTCTTCCTGTAAACTTTTCACTGGCTAAAGTTTTACATCCAGAAGCGAATTTATAAGCTATATTTAATATATGAACTGACAGATGCTAAGATGAAGGAATTTACTTTTCAGCTCATCAGACTGATAATTTCTTGGTACTTTTATCATTAGTGTAATAGACATTATCAAAATGTGTTATAATACAAAGCGTTTGTGTTACAAATGTACTCGTAGTCCATCTGAACAAAAAATAAGAAAAAAATACAATATATATTTTCAGATTTTAGAGGAAGGAGTAGGAGAGTAAAAGGAGCGAAACCACAGTTTCACTGTGGGTTTGCGAAGGGTAGGGTTTTTTTCAACATTGGGGAAGGAGTGGGAAAAAAAACTGAGAAAAGGAAAAAAAAAACGATTTAAGCTGAAAACTAGAGAACTGTGATAAGCCAACAGACTGCAAAAACTTGCTTTGCCAGAATCTCGATCAGTGCTAAAAAAGGATTAGTTCCACTATTATCCCTGAAAACTCACAGAAAACTCTAACCATCATCTTGTGGTAGAGACAGAAGAAGAAATTTTGACAAGAGTCATAGCAATTAATGAAAGACATATGACAATTCAAAATTCTTTAGAAACTTCTATTCACACTGAAAATTAACACTGAGAAAGGGAAAAAACCTCCCACATTTGCATAATGGGATAAAACCAGGGGAGAAAACCAAATAATTTAGTCCTTGGGGTAAAATACTATGAAGAAATATAAAAGGAACCTAGGAAAAAAAAAACATTCATAGGAAAATTCATTAACATTTTTCTCTAATGGGGATGTGACACACTCTGTGTTGTTTTAATGAACAAGTTGCCAAGGAATGCTTAACAAGACAATGAGAAATTAAGATATAATGGAAAATCACAGAAACAGAAAATTATAGCTAGTTTATAGTATCCACATTGCTAACCTTTGAAGGAATATAATTAAAAAAAAAAAAAAAGAAAAAAAAGCTGTCATTGTGTCCAGATGTCCAGAGATAGATAAATATATTGTCAGTTCATTAAGGTTTGCATCCCAAATGATGAGATTGACAAGAATTCTTCAAAAGACAATATTCTCAGATAAGAAATATAGGACAAATATATGCCAAAGCAGTCGCCCATACTTCAGAGTTGAACAACCTGTATTAAATATCATGTCTCTGGAAATCCTGATGAAATATTTCTGGAAGAATGATTTTTATTGCAATGAGTTTCTGAAATAATCTTTTTTGAGTCTTGCATATTACTAAGGTCTTGTATGTGGACCTACTTGTGTAGCTATATTACAATTAACCTTCTGCAAGGACAGAAAGACAAACTGAGTATGCAAAAAAAAACAAAAACAAAGACAAAACCAACCCTTAATTGCATTCTCCTGGGTACAAAGAATAGCTGTGGAGACATTTTCAATACTCTTCACTCTTTAGTGAAGACTCAGAAACTGGGCATCCTAATCTCTTGTCCCTCTCTGTGAATGGGAATACTCTGGCTAATGCTTCCCCCTAGAATTTTCCTCGCAGATTTGGAATTCAGCTTACCAATACCCTAACAATCGTGTGCAGGTTATTGTGGAAGCATTGTATTCCCTCTTTGTCATTTTGTTCTGCCATGATAGGCATTGTGATAGGCCATAAAATATGGCAAAATATGGCAATATATGGTAAAAGAGACATATTTCAAATCATACCCCACAAACAGAATGCCAGCAATTTACTAGTCCCTGCAAACTGGACACGTCAATACCCATCAGATATAGTCATGCATAGCCATGCCTCACAGGTAGGAAAGGAAACTCTGTCATGAGTTGGGGTTTAGCTTGACTATAGAAAATAACGTGCACATTTTGACTGGCATGTCTTCTGAAGACCAGGAGGCAAATTAAAGCTGAAATGTTTTTTACACAAGCTACAAGTTCTCAGCTGAACTTTATACAAATGTACAAAGTGAGTAAAAAAATTTGTTTCACTGTTAGTTTTTGAAATACCTGGTAACACTGAGTTTGAGATGAATGACCTAGATTTTTAAGATTGAGGAATGTCATGATAAGTATCGAAAAGATTTTGATGATAAAAAATTCTTACTTGGTCTAGTAACACAGTATGTATGCATTACTGTCAGTGAAAAGCTCAAATTGACTTGGTGGTGACCACTAAGGGCAATCTTTGGGTTTAGATATACGAATTCCTACTTCTTAGGCTCAAGCTAGCTCTTATGAACACATCATCGGTCAGCTAAATATTTAATAATTATGTTGTATTGTAGAAATAACAAGAAATTTTGAAAACACTCATAACACAAAATAGGTGTAGCTTTGTTCCATTGATCTGCATTAGAAAGGTTATGAATTATAAATTATTTAATAAATATGAAATCAACATTCTTAAGCAATATCTCACCAGAACAACTCTACATGTCTGGTTAAAGTTATCTGTTATAACTCTGCTTCTAATATATTAATTAGGAAAAATCTATATGACTCCCTTCAAATACCAAAGAGAACTGTGATTTGTGTTTTGACTCATAGATTCCTTTGCATTTTGTTAGTGTCTTCATTCAACAAAGATAATCTACAACAGACTGAAGACACTTTTTAGAAAAGCTTGTTTTGTTTGATTTTTTTACTCTTTTTATAAAAGAGGGAAAGAAAAAGAAATCTGCTAAGAGAGGAAGTGCCTCAGATGTCAAATTATGTGAACTTCATGAGGTTCAACAAGGCCAAGTGCTGGGTCCTGCCCCTGGACTGGAGCAACCCCTGGTATCAATACAGGCTGGCAGATGAAGAGATTGAGAGCAGCCATGCCAAGAAGGACTTTGGGGTACTGGTGGATGAAACTGGACATAAGCCAACAACATGTGCTCACAGCCCAGAAAGCCAACCACATCCTGGGCTGCATGAAAAAAAGTGTGGCCAGCAGGTCAAAGAAGGTGATTCAGCCCCTCTACTCTGCTCTTGCGAGACCCTGCCTGGAGTACTGCATCCAGCTCTGGAGTCCTCAGCGCAGGAAAGACATGGACCTGTTGACGCAGGTCCAGAGGAGGGCCACAAAAATGATCAGCGGGATAGGGCAGCTCTCCTATGAAGACAGGCTGAGAGAGTTGGGGTTGTTCAGCCTGGAGAAGAGAAAGCTCCAGGGAGACCTTTTTGCAGCATTTCAGTACTTAAAGGGGGCCTACAAGAAAGATGGGGACAAACCTTTTAGCAGGGTCTTTTGTGATAAGACAAGGGGTAATGGCTTTAAACTAAAAGAGGGAAGATTTAGACTAGATATAAGGAAAAAATATTTTACAATGAGGGTGATGAAACACTGGCACAGGTTGTCTAGAGAGGTGGCAGATGCACTGTCCCTGGAAACTTTAATGGTCAGGTTTGATGGGGCTCTGAGCAACCTGATCAAATTGAAGATGCCCCTGCTCATTGCAAGGGAGGATGGACTGGATGACGTTTGAAGGTCCCTTCCAACCCAAACTATTCTATTATTCTATGATTCTATGATTCTAAGGTCCCTTTTTCAGGTGTTAAGAGAATTCAACCATACAGACATGGGCCAATGCATGCCAATGTTCTCAATGCTAGAGAATAACTAACTTTCTGAACATATTTATTTTTCTACTGCAGACAAAATCGAACACCCTAGCCACCTAGGTGAAGGAGTTCAAATTTCTCTTTCATTTTAGCATGCTTGTCAATATTTTTATTCGTAATGATATTGCCCAGGAAGGCTGGGCATACATTAAGCAGGTGCTCTTAGAAGCACAGGAGAAGGCCATCCCCGTGTCTCAAAAGACAAGCAGACAGGGAAGAAGACCAGACTGGCTAAATAGAGAGCTTTGGCTGGACCTCAGGAAAAAAAGGGAAAGCTTACATTCTCTGGAAAAGGGGGTTGGCAACTTATGAGGACTATCAAGATATAACAAAACTATGTAGGGGGAAAATAAAAAGGGCCAAAGCTCAATCAGAACTCAGCTTGGCCACTGCAGTCAAAGACAATAAGAAGAGATTCTTTCAGTATATCAGTAGAAAAGGGAAGACTAGGGAAAATGTAGGCCCACTGATGAATGAGATGGGTGCCCTAGTGGTGGAAGACACAGAGAAGGCAGAGTTACTGAATGCCTTCTTTTCTTCGGTCTTCACTGCTAAAGCTGTCCCTCACGAATGCCATACTCTGAAGGCCAAGGGGAAGGTCTGGAGAGAGGAAGATTTTCCCTCAGTTGAGGAGGACCGTGTCAGAGACCACTTGGCCAAGCTGGACATTCATAAGTCCATGGGCCCTGACGGGATGCACCCGCGAGTGCTGAGAGAGCTGGTGGATGTTATTGCTAGACCACTCTCCATCATCTTTGAACGGTCATGGAGAACAGGAGAGGTGCCTGAGGACTGGAGGAAGGCTGACATCACTCCGATCTTCAAAAAAGGCAAGAAGAAGGACGTAGGGAACTACAGACCGGTTAGTCTCACCTCTGTCCCTGGGAAGGTAATGGAGCGACTCATTCTGGATGTCATCTCCAAACACGTTGAGGAACAGGAAGTTATTGGAAGTGGTCAACATAGATTTACTAAGGGTAAATCATGCTTGACCAATCTGATAGCTTTCTATGATGCTATAACTGGTTGGCTGGATGAGGGGAGAGTCGTAGGTGTCATCTACCTTGACTTTAGCAAGGCTTTTGACACTGTCTCCCATGACATCCTCATTAGGAAACTGAGGAAGTATGGGCTAGATGAGGTGACAGCGAGGTGGATTGAGAGTTGGCTGTGTGACAGAACTCAGAGGGTTGTGATCAGTGGCACAGAGTCTAAATGGAGGCCTGTAACCAGTGGTGTCCCCCAGGGGTCAATACTTGGTCCAATCTTGTTTAATATATTCATTAATGAACTGGATGAGGGGACAGAGTGTATCCTATCCTCAGCAAGTTTGCTGATGATACCAAACTGGGTGGGGTGGCTGACACCCCAGAGGGCCGTGCTGCCATCCAGCGTGACCTGGACAGGCTGGAGAGCTGGGCAGAGAAGAACCTAATGAGGTTCAACAAAACCAAGTGCAAGGTCCTGCACCTGGGGAGGAAGAATGCAAAGCACCAGTATAGGTTAGGGGTGAACCTGCTGGGAAGTAGCTCTGAGGAGAAGGATCTGGGGGTCGTGGTAGGCAGTAGATTATCCATGACCCAACAATGCGCCCTTGTTGCCAAAAAGGCCAATGGAATCCTGGGTTGCATAGGGAAGAGTGTGGCCAGTAGGTCGAAGGAGGTCATTCTCCCCCTCTACTCTGCACTGGTGAGACCACAACTGGAATACTGTGTCCAATTTTGGGCTCCCCAGTTCAAGAGGGACAGGGAACTGCTGGAGGGAGTCCAGCGAAGGGCAACTAAGATGATTAAGGGATTGGAGCACCTCCCTTATGAGGAGAGGCTGAGAGAGCTGGGACTCTTTAGCCTGGAGAAGAGAAGGCTGAGGGGAGACCTTATTATGGCGTACAAGTATGTAAAGGGTGGGTTGAAGGAGGATGGAGCCAGGCTCTTTTCAATGGTTCCCAGTGACAGGATGAGGGGTAATGGGCACAAGTAGGAACATAGGAAGTTCCGTTCAAATACATGGAAAAACTTCTTTACAGTTCAGGTGACAGAGCAGTGGAACAGGCTCCCCAGGGAGGTTGTGGAGTCCCCTTTTCTGGAGATTTTCAAGACCCGCCTGGATGCAGTCCTGAGTAATGTGCTCTGGGCAATCCTGCTTTAGCAGGGGAGTTGGACTAGATGATCTCTAGAGGTCCCTTCCAACTCTGAAACTCCATGATTCCATATTAAAAAATTTAACGAGATAGAAGCTTTGTCTGTAATCTCTTCCTCCACAAAAAAAAAATAATAATAAAAAAAAATTGTTGTTCCTCAAAAACAGTCACATCAATACAGGAGGAAAAGCCAGGGCCATACCACATCCTGTTTAGTAACAACTCTCAGGTCAAGTTATGGAGAAATATTCCTTCCTTAGAAACAAGCAAAGGAATTCAGTAAGACCTTTACTGTTTACAAGTTCTGTTAAAGTTAGTAGATGAAACTAAGTTTTTATGTGTAGCTCATCTGGTTAAACATGTTCTTCTACATCTGAATAGTCAAGTTATTCTCCCTTTTTAGCTAGCAGAAAGAAGTTGTTTATAGATTGGATTGTGGTTCATATCATCCTCAAATAAGCATCTAAAATAGGTTGGATGAATCATATTCTAAAATTGTCAACATATCTCCCATTGACTATAAAGGTAGCTTAGGTGGCTGGCTTGGTAAATACTCGAATTAAGTAACCTGAATTCCCACGTTTCCTTCATTTCAGGACCTTGCCTGAGCTTTCATGCAACAACAGCCTACATTCCATCTATGAATGCTTTTTTAAACTATTAGAGTGGGACGGTGATACTGTCAGGGCTTTTTGTTTTGCTTCTCCACTTTCAGTATTAATGTAAAGAACACTTAAATGGAGGGTTGAGATAGGAAGCTGTGAAAATACAACTTCTCATCATAGTCTGCTTAAACTAAGCAAGAAAATTAAAAGCTATCTGACATTAAAGTTTAAAATGACTGCTTAAATTTTGCTTTATTGTATTTTTACTCAACATTTTTATCAGGAACACCTATCATACCCCTCTTATTTTCCTGTCAAATGGCTTGTAGTTTTGTTCACAAGTAGTGCAACACACAAAAGAAATAGAATGATTAAAATGCAACAATGAATATTCAAAAACATAGGACAAGTATAATACAAAAAGTAGAAAGAAATAAAAGCAAAATTAAAACCTTATTCAGCTTATTGTATAAGCATTAGATAATACACTATACCAATATGTTACCATTGACATTATTGTTTTTGTTCAATTCCTCTGTACTACCTTTTAGTCTTACAACACATAGTTTTTAGTAGTTCTGGACAGTTTGAGTTTTTCAACTTTTAGAAAGAGAGAAGAAAGAACATTTACAGATTTAGAATCCCATGTCATTTTTTATCTGATTTTTTTCTGTTTTTATTTTCCATGTTTTTTTCCCTGTTTGTTGTTATGTTCCTCCCCCCCTCCCACCCCACGATTTTTTGGATGTTGTGTCTGACTGTTTAAGCTAGAAACCCTCAAAGGACAAAAAATTCTAGCTGCAGGGGTTCATATAAACTATAGAAGAGCTTCATTGGTACAGAGCTAGGAAATGATCTTTGGTACTAAGAAGTGTCTGTTTTCCTTAGTTTTGCTGTTTGCCTCTTACCATCAGTCGGTACATGCTTCCTTAAATAGTTCTGGACAGTTCTTACCAGCTTTAACATAAGTAGCAAAAGTTAGGACTTATGTTTGAGAATATAATGCTAAAAAAAAAACAATCACAAGAACATAATACAATGTATAGAAAGTGGGAAGCAATCATCAGCTGGAACCTTCAGATAAACACTAGAGAAATAATGGTGCTCCTGTGACAACACTTGACTCAGACTCAGGTAACCTGGATTCAACGTTAAAATCCCTAGTAGTCTCCCGGGTTGTCTTAGGACAGCATTTAACTTTGCTAACTACGTCTACAATGCCTATTTTCAACAGTCTTAAATACATCCCCAAGGACCAATTTCCTGGCTTTCCATGTTTTTTTTTCACCTTGGAACACATCTGAGCCATAATCAAAACACCCAGGAACCACCAGTTAGAGTATGTGTTCCAGAAACCATGCAACAGTCATGAAAAGTCTTTTCATAAGATGCCCTAGATACTTAAAGTTTCCCTCCTCAGAAACCTAAAGTATCCCCAGAAGGCTGCACAACAGTTTGGACCATGCTGTCATATTATGTTAATACACACGTGCAGAAGATTGAACTCAGTATTGTTTACAGAACATGCGTTTATGATGCCTGTGCAGCAGGATAATCCCCTTCATACCGTGAAGGGATCATAAGCTACATAATCAAAAAAAGTGTGAGCATAACAATTAATAAAACCAGAACTTTTCTTATGTATACAGACTAACAAGTAGAGAGCTATTCCCTTGCCAATAGCAGGACCCCTCTTCCCCTGATGTGGTGGCTTTGAGAGGTAGGATGTCTCACTTTCCCTGTGAACCTTATCCCATTGCCAGCATTTTGTTGAGACCTGGGCTGCCCAGTGATGCAGTTTTTCCTGGCCAGGAGTTATGTCAGAATACCACAATCACATTACACTTTGAATTGCAATGTAGTGCCAAACTTCTATGTATTTCTGAAATCCTTGGTAGCTGTTATTTCAGTGTGGAACTGTAGGCAGTGTGCAGTACAGACAAAAAATGGAGAAAAGACTAACCGACTTTAGATGGATACGCATATTCACTCTGCTGCGCAGCTTATGATGTTACTGCCTTCTCGCACAGCTGTGCCATGCTTCCTATCTCCTGCATGCCCTGTCCCTCCTGAAGCTGAAATGTTAGGGAAAGCCTTATGATCACAGGGCTTTTTTTTTTTTTTTTTTCCATAGGAGACTTTGAACATTCACCTCACACTGACATAGAAATTCCTGGGTAGAATGCCGGGTACAATTTTAAATGTTTGTGCGGGAAAGGCCAACAATGGGAAGTGCATTGGAGGATCTGCTACGCACACACCAATAAGGAAGAACTAACCAGCTGATGGCAGCATTGACTGAAGTGACCATGAGATGACAAAATTTAAGAGCCTAAGGAAAGTGAGGGAGGCCAGTAGCAGACTGAATATTCCAAATTTCAGCAGAACAGGCTTTGGCTTGTTCAAGTGGAAGGAAGTCCTGTCCTGAGGCCCCTTTCAGACAGCAGCTAGAGCAGGGGTCCTCCCCAAGGAAGGTGAGTCAGGAGCCACAGGTGACCCAGCACTGGCCAGGCAGGGTGCTGTGCTGCTGCAACAGGGCACAGTCTGAGCAGGGTGAGCAAAACAGGGGTAATGGCAGCAACACGGTCTTTCAATGCTCCAGTGATCATCAGAGAAGTTGAGGTATTGAGTCAGGTCCAAGGTCATGCTGGGAAAGCAAAATGACAGTACAGAAACAGCTGGGCACAGCTGAGTACAGCTTTACTTACAGCATAACTCCACGCGTCCATGCAGGCTGGGGACTGGCCAGCTAAGGAGCTCTGCAAAAAAACAAGAAGACTCTGCTGGCTGAATCAGCAGTACATCTTGCAGAGATGAAGGCTAATTGAATACTGGACTGCATTATTAGGATTACAGCCAACAGGTTGGAAGAAATGATTTTTCTTTCCTACTTACCACTTGTGAGACCTCATCTTGAATATTGTGCCACTTATGGGCTCCCTGATGCAAGAGAGATATTGATAAAATGGAGAGAGTTGGTGGAGAGGTTAGCCTTGAGGAAAAAATGGCTAAAGAGGGATCTAATCACTCTTTTCCAGGATCTAATGGGTGATTACAGAGAAGATAGAAATAAAAAAAAAAAAAAAAAAAAGAAAGAGGCAATAGTGACAAGTTGCAAAATCAGAAATTCTGACTGGAGATAAGGTGGCAGTTGGAGACATCTCTAAGAAAGTTGTTAAACACTGGAATAGGTTGCCCCAAGGGACTGTGGAATCTCCATCCTCAGCAATATTTAAATCTTGACTGAATATGGCTCTAAGCAACCTGAATTAACTTTGGATTTAACCCTGCTTTGACAAACTGTCTTCCAGAGGTCCCTTCTAATCTAAATAGTTGCATGATCTAGGAGCATGGCAAAGAGCTAGGAACAGATTGAAGCAACCCACATGAAGCTGTCTCATATCCAAGCCAAGTTTTAGCGAATTTATGGGTATACATAAGAAAGCTAATCTGGACATGTCATGCACATGCTGTAGATAGTGCATGACACTTGTAGGTCAATTCATTCATTCCTAGCCAGTGCCTGCCCATGGGCCAACTTAGTTCCCCCATCTCCGTCACTGTCCTGCCCAGTGATAGGCAGCCTGGCTTACATACAAAATCTACCATCCAGGAAGACTGAAAATAGTACTATCATCCTCTGTATGGTTCCTGGGATACATCCCTTTTTAGGGATGCGGCCAAATCAGGAGCAGGTCTGGCATTATCTGCCTGCTAAGAGTATCTCTTTTGCCACTGTATAATCATTAATGAAAGTCAGGTGTTGGGCCAGCTGGAAAATTTTGCTGGCTCCCTCGAGGACATTCTGGCAGAATAATGCTATTAAGACAGGTGTCCACTGCCTGCCTCATCTTCTTTTCATCTGCGTGGAAGATATCTGCAAAATACTCAAATAACAGTCTTGCCAGCCTCACCTGGACATTCTGAGGAAAGCAGATATTTTGACATTTCTGAAAATGAGCTAATGGAAAATATACCCCAAAATACATTTTGCCCTGTAGTTAAGTATAGCTATGCACGAAAGTGACTATTTACTTTATGCACCACAGTCATGTCTGAAAAACTGAAGCTTATCAGTTTTCCATTGGCCATCACCAACACCAACTGCAGCAAAGACCCTGAGAAATCAGAAACTCAAGCACTAAAAATACCTTCTGAACATGCTTGGAGGCAGCTACAGTTTGTGAGGCCAAAGTAAAGATTTTGGTGTACTGACTTTTGGGGCCTGAGGGAGGTAGAATAGAACTTCATTTTCTTTTTGGGAGGGTATTGCCTTGTACAGACACAGCGTTGGTATTAACGGCCCCTGCTTCTATTTTATTCTTGCTGCCTTTTCCTATATGGAGGCATTTAGAAGTCCTCCATAAGAGCTTTTCTTTAAGTATTGTTAAGACCTCTGTCCTGAACAGTTAGCGCTGTTGCCCAAAGATTTCTGAACTGTGTCTGCTGCCTGTTTTAAATAATGTGTAGGGGAAAAACACAGAATCACAGAATGGTCAGGGTTAGAAGGGACCTCTGGAGATCATCTAGTCCAACATCCCTGCCAGAGCAGGGTCACCTACAGCAGGTTGCACAGGATGGCGTCCAGGTGGGTTTTGAATGTCTCCAGAGCGGGAGACTCCACAACCACTCTGGGCAGCCTGTTCCAGTGCTCTGCCACCCTCAAAGGAAAGAAGTTCCTCCTCATGTTAAGATGGAACTTCCTATTATCAAGTTTTTGCCCTTTATCTCTTGTCCTGTCACTGGGCACCATTGTTCCCATCCACCTGGCACCCTCCCTTTAAGTATTTATAAACATTGATAAGATCTCCCCTCAGTCTTCTTTTCTCCAGACTAAAAATACCCAAGTCCCTCAGTCTTTCCTCATAAGAGAGATGTTCTAATCCCCTAATCATCTTTGTAGGCCTTTGCTGGACTCTCTCCAGCAGTTCCCTGTCCTTCTTGAACTGGGGAGCCCAGAACTGGACACAATACTCCAGATGTGGCCTCACCAGGGCAGAGTAGAGGGGAAGGATGACCTCCCTCGACCTGCTGGCCACACTCTTCTTGATGTACCCCAAGATGCCATTTGCCGTCTTGGCCATAAGGGACAGACATTCGCTTCAATGGATAGAACCTCTGAAGATTAATGGGAGTTTGCTTGGAAAAAAAAGATGTATCCAGTTGGGAAAAGTGCTAGAGTTGGAAAGAAAGTATCAGCAAAATATCTGCATTCAGTGGAAACTAAATTGGAGGGTTCACTTTAAATCCAGCAGCAAAGGCAGGAGGAAACCTTCATCCATACCTAATTCTGGTTGTTTTAAAGAAAAAACCCTGAATTCCTTTTTTCCCCTGCCTCATACTTATTCCTTCAATGTTTTTTCCCCCACAGAAAAGACATAGGAGTTTTTGAAATTAAATTATCCCATAATGCAACTCCGAACTGTGCACTGGAAGAAATTCCTTCTGACTGCACTGCAGTTAACAACTTGTGCCAGAGGCATGCTATCTAATTACCATACACTTTCTTGACTAGTATTGCAGGGAGAGAAAAGGTAGTGTGAGATCAACTGAAATATGAAACAATAAAATGAATTAAACCACACACAGCAAGAGGAGGAAAAATGAGATGGGAGTTGTTTTTGTTAAATGTTTACTCTTCATGCACTGCCTGAGGCTTAAACTCTTGACTGTTACAGAATTTTACAGTTTTATGGATACCATCATAAGATTTTAAAGTATTGTGGTATGTATTGCAATCCTTGAAGGTGGTTTATTCTGCATTTCTTGGAAAATCATCCTTCAGTCTTTCATAGTTCTAAACACAACCATAACTAGACTGATTCATCCAAAAAACAGATGTCACCAGAAACTCTTTGTATTCCTTCTCACTTTTAAAAATCTTACTCTTCTCTTCTTCTACATAATTCACTTGGCAAAATCCTCTGCAAAGCCTCTGGTTTCCAATAAAGGAATAATTGTAGTAGAAGATTCAGAAAAAAATCTGTCCCTAGTCGTGTTTTTGTAATTACCTCCTCAAGCTCTGTCTTCTATTAGTTATGAATTTATTTAGAAAACAGCCTGCTCATCAATAGTTTAGTAACAAAAAGATAATAAATTGAAGTATCTTTATATAAAGGAGAACATGTGGCAAAAATTCCATTAAGTCTTGAAAATCATTTTTTCTGTAGTATGGATACAAGTGTCTGTGTCCCTTTGGAAGGTTAATGCAAGCACAAGTCATTAGCAGAAGAGTGAAACTTATTTACCCTCCATCTTCCTTTGTCTCATATCACATAAATGTTAACTGAAAGATTACCACTTGTTAACTGGTATGTTCATTATGCAAGCAAGAAAACATAACTAAGCAGACATAAAGTATTTTGCAGCTTTGTACCTACAGACATAAAGTATTTTGCAGCTTTGTACCTAAGTAGGGTACTGCTTGCACTGTCTAATCTACATTTAATATTTTTTGATGGGTCATATACCTGATTTTTTCCCCACAATAATGGAATGTGCAAGTGTCTGCACACCATTTCTGCAATACTCAATATTTAACTCTGTTGCTAGTACAAGCAATTTGCATGAGAATGCCAGTATGTCCTATCTACCTGGCTGATTAAAATCCCCGAAAAATTTTAAATTCACTCTAAACTGAAGACACTGTTCCTTTTTGTGCAGGTAACTTTTCAAGCTTCCTCAAGATCCCGGCCAGAAGTCAGCATTTCACACATGTTGCCTCACTCATGCAACAAATGGCAGCAATGAGGGTACACCCTCTCCATGAGGGGTAAGCTTAAGATTAATTTACAAGTTGTCTGGACTAGATTACCTTTGGCAGGAGAAGATTTTTATAACAAACTCAGAAAGAACTTTGGAGCTTCATTTTAATGTCAGAGTAACTATTGCAATTCATTTGCAATTGTATGACCTAACGATCCTTTCTTATGTGATATGCTTAATAAAAAAGAAGTATTAGAAAGAGAAGGGTGTGGCCAGAAAGAATTAAGCTCCCATTTTTACATTAAATATTTATTGTAAGTGACGCAGAGTATGAAGTTCTGTTCTGAGGGGTTCCCTTGAGGCTTAATCTATGTAACTCCAAATACCCACTACAATTTCATTTGAAAAGCTGAAACTATTGAAGTAAATCCATGCCTGCAAAGAAATAAAAAGAAAAATCACAGGGTCATAATCAGAAGCAGAATAAATAGATAAACCAAATTCGTCCCTATATATCTTGTAACTAATCTGGTTTACACTACATAAACTATGGGTAGGAAGGTTGGGTGGTTTTATGGGCTCAGCACGGCACCAGACTGGAAAATCTGTCAGACGAAGTGTTGCCAGACTCCCAAGGCAGTAGTATAAGGGAAAGGGTGATTTTTACTTCTTGGTGTGAAGTTCATTTTCCCCAACAGTGAGGATGTAGTTGGTCTGCATAGAATATTGGTCGCCAGATTAAAGGTTGTTTCAGAGGAGGAAGCAAACCCATTCTGTACAAGGGAGGTAGGGCTGAATGACCACATGATGGGGTGCGGCAATACACGCTCCATAGGCTGATACTGAAAACAAATTGAATCTTCATTGATCCTTTCTATTTCATTCCCTCTCTCCCAGTAAAGGTGCATTTAGAACATTCATAAGAGTAGATCTACTTTTTTTTTATTTGAGGTTCACCTATCCCGCTTTTCCAGATGCGTTCAGGCACCTATAGAGTGCACTGCTAGAAGGAATGTTAGTGTGAGGAAGGACAATGGTCTGCTGCAGTTACAGTGCTTCTTGGGGATAATTACTCGCATGGATTCGCTCTCCCTATCCAATTTCCTTGTCATTTTAGAACTCTCTGAATCATTCTTTTAAGGCTATATATGTACGCCCAATGGCTATTACTACCTAAAAGCAAAATAGTGACTCTCTTTTCCTCTCTTTCTCTCGGAAAATGAAATTAAAGAATTAATATGCTCAGTGACTACTGTATTATAATTGTGTCCTAACCATTATACTGTTTCGTGAACAAAATAATCTGGAAAAGTCAGAATGCTTCCCTTCTATGGTAACAAACATATATCAAAAACATTTTAGCAACATTTCAGCCATTTAATCACAAGGACATTTCTGCAGTATATTACACTTAGTAGGAGAAGCTGTTAAATATATTTCCCTTGGTTTTAAGATACGAAAAATGTCTTCAGAAGCTTTTAAATTACATGTAAGTGCCACAAAGTACATAACAGCAAAGAAAAAATAAAATGGCTCTTAAAATAATGTCACAGCAATATTGCCGTTCATATATTAAATAACAATGTTTGTATTGTTTACTTGAAGCAAATCTTTAATTATTCAATACAAATCTGCTATGGAAAGCCAGAAATGTTAATTTTGTATTTAATAATTAAATGTTTCCAATTTTATTTCAGAGCAAGATAATTCTGGTAGTAAGATAAGGCTAGAAAATGTTATATGCTCCCAACTGCACTCCTTATTTTAATGTTAATATCCAAAGTGTTGTGGAATACTTATACACAATAGCCATTCATTTAATGAGACCTTTCATATCAGTGAACAAACTAGGATCCAGCAGGGATTTGTTTTCCTTTTATTTACTTCATTAGCAGCACTACGAATATTGCATATAAAGCCAGCTGGAAAAGCAGAACACTTTTGTATGCATACCTTCTTCTTAATGAAGCCACAGGACAATATTAAATTAGCTATGGAAGCTGGTACTTTTTATCATAGAATTTGATTGCATGATACCCTCTCCGTGTTAAGCTACAGTAAGTGAATACATTGCTGTCTTCCATTTGACCACATTTCAATACCCTACAAATGTTTTATGAAATATTTAACTTATATAAATTATTTCAGATAACAAAAAACTTTTCATATGGAATTCCACAATACTAATACCACCCTTGAAAAAAAACTTCAAATGGAAATGTATTGTATACCAGTGAGAAAAGGAAAAGAAGAAATCTTCCCTATTTCAATAAGAAAAGGATGTGGTAGAATGTCTTCTTTTACATAAAATTCCTATTGATTTCAGCAGAGACCTCTACCTGATAACTGATTGATAGTAGGAAATTTAAATGTCATTATCTCTACATTAATTTCTGTAAAAATAAGCCACATGTTCCTAGGTTTCATATCCATAAGATGAGGAAAAGAACAGCAATTTATGATCACATCTATCAAATAAGACAAAACCTCCTACCTGTTAACAATCTATAGTGCAAACAGAAGTTATGCGCAATTCTTCAGAAGAACGGAAGAGATTCCATCTTTTCAACCTGGGAAGCGGTAGGGAAAGGTTGTGTATGAAGCTATTACAAATAATGTAGCTAAGATCACAGCCACATGCTCCTTAAGAGCTACTTACCCCAGAGTGGAGGGAAAGAAGACAGAAGAGGGGAACAAGAAGACATGCTGCAATCTCTCATGTCTGGTAAGAAGAGCAGGACTGTTTAGGAGCTGCTCCAAGTAACGATCTACCACTCTTCTTGTCTCTATGTACTCCTAACCTTTTCTAACCTGAAATTTCATGATTATCTGTAAGTCTTCTTTGCAACACAAGTCCTTGGGTTTCCCATGACAGTATTAACCAATGCTGGCCATTCCAGCTTCCACATCACAAAAAATTCCCAGGCTTTGGAAAAGGATGGAATTGCACAGCAACCAAAGGGATGGAAAAGGGCAATTGTCTCAAAACCTATTATAATGATTATGTTTAACAACCCACTTCCTGATATCATGTCTATGCAGGAGAAAGGTGCTGTGATGTGATTGGTGATGCTAAGCTCTTGTAGGTGCCAGCGACTGTTCCGTTTGGTCAGACTGCAGCTCAATGAACTTGAGGATTTCGGGCTTCTGGTTCAGGCCAGAAATGTTATTGAAAATGTAAGGCAGTAACTATTTCATTTTTCTGCCTTATCTATCTTTCTGTCTCTCACCGAACATGTCCAGATTGCCTCGGTGATGCTGCCAAGAAAGTAATGTGTCCCTACAGGGCTCACACAGAATTAACAGTCCAGCAGGAGTTCCTGTCCTAAAATAGATGTGTAGTCATAAGTCTATGCCTTGGCATAACCAGAAATGTCTTCTTAGCCAGGAAGTTACAGCCAGCACTGGTACTTATCTGCAACAAGCTACTGCAGATTTCTGCCCTTCCCTTGGCATACAGAATACAGCTTTCTCTAAAAATTACATTAAATATCTTCAGAGATGCTACAAGGCTGCCCCAAACTGCTGGAGGCAATGCTACCGATTTTCAGGATGACAAAGGCCAATTCTCTAATGGACCAGGTCCATTGGCATATGCCTCTGAATGAGTCAGGGAATGACTGAGTTTGGAAGGAAAAGATGTGGTCTTTTGTGGAAAGAAGAAACTGGGGACATGATAAAAAAAAGTATTTGGGTAAGAGTGCCTCATGCCTATAAGCAATGTAGGTCAAGTTGTATGTGCCATGTATATGTCATCTGTAGAGGCCCATCTTGTTTTCTGAGATTTACTGGGATTGGCATGTGTACTGCTCGTACCACCCAAATGCAGAATCACAGAATTATAGAATTGTTTAGGTTGGAAAAGACCTTTCATATCATCAAGTCCAACCATCAACCTAACACTCCCAAGTCCACTATTAAACCATATACCTAAGCACCACATCTATATGTTTTTTAAATACCGCCAAGGATGGTGACTCAACCACTTCCCTAGGCAGCCTGTTCCAATGCTTGATAACCTTTTTGGTGAAGAATATTTTCCTCATATCCTATATTGGCCAACCTGAGGCTCTTTCCTCTTGTCCTGTCACTTCTTACTTGGGAGAAGAGACATCTAGGGCATTCTCACTGAGAAGCCAACAGATTCATAGAATCATAGAATCAGAATGGTTTAGATTGGAAAGGACCTTGAAGATCATCGAGTTCCAAGCCCCTGCCATAGGCAGGGACACCTCTCACTAGACCAGGTTGCCCAAAGACACATCCAGCCTGGCCTTGAACACCTCCAGGGATGGGGCCTCAACAACCTCTCTGGGCAACCTGTTCCAGTGCCTTACCACCCTCAAAGTGAAAAATTTCTTCCTAATGTTTAATCTGAACCTGCCCTCTTCCAGTTTAAAGCCATTCCCCCTCGTCCTATAACTACATGCCCTAGTAAAAAGTCATTCCCCAGCTCTCCTGTAGGCCCCCTTTAGGTACTGGAAGGCCACAATAAGATCTCCCTGGAGCCTTCTCTTCTCCAGGATGAACAGCCCCAACTCTTTCAGCCTCTCCTCATAGGAGAGGAGCTCCAGCCCTCGGATCATCCTCATGGCTCTCCTCTGGACACGCTCCATCTGGCCCATGTCCTTCTTATGTTGGGGACTCCAGAGCTGGATGCAGTACTCCAGGTGGGGTCTCACCAGAGTGGAGTAGAGGGGCAGAATCACCTCCCTCAACCTGCTGGCCACACTTCTTCTGATGCAGCCCAGGATATGGGTGGCCTTCTGGGCTGCGATCGCACATTGCTGGCTCAAGTTGAGCTTCTCATCAATCACTACCCCCAGGTCCTTCTCCTCAGGGCTGCTCTCCAGCCATTCCCTGCTGAGCCTGTATTTGTGCTTGGGATTGCCCCGACCCGTGTGCAGGACCTTGCACTTTGCCTTGTTGAATTTCATGAGGTTGGCTTGGGCCCACCTCTCCAGCCTGTCCAGGTCCCTCTAGATGGCATTCCTCCCCTCCAGCGTGTCTACCTCGCCAAACAGCTTGGTATCATCGACAAACTTGGTGAAGGTGCACTCAACCCCACTGTCCGTGTCGCCAACAAAGACATTGAACAGGACAGGTCCCAGTACCAACCCCTGAGGAACGCCACTCGTCACTGCTCTCCACTTGGACAGTTGCATTGACTGCAACTCTTTGAGTGTGACTGTCCAACCAGTTCTTTATCCACCAAGTTGTCCATTTGTCGAATCCATGCCTCCAGTTTAGAGACCAGGATATTGTGTGGTGTCAAATGCTTTGCACAAATCCAAGTAGATGACATCAGTTGATCTCCCCTTGTCCACTGCTGCTGTAATCTCTTCATAGAAGGCCACCAAATTTGTCAGGCATAACTTGCCCTTGGTGAAGCCATGCTGACTGTCACCAGTCACCTCCTTCTTTTCTGTGTGCCTCAGCAGAGTTTCCAGGAGGATCTGCTCCAGGATCTTGCCAGGCACAGAGGTGAGACTGACTGGCCTGTAGTTCCCTGGGTCTTCCTTGTTTCCCTTTTTGAAAACAGGGGTTGTGTTTCTCCTTTTCCAGTTAGCAGGAACCTCACCAGACCGCCACGACTTCTCAAATATGATGGCTAGTGGCTTAGCGACTTGATCTGCCAGTTCCCTCAGGACCCGCGGATGTATCTCATCAGGTCCCATGGACTTGTGCACCTTCAGATTCCTCAGGTGGTCTCGCACTTATTCAGTTAGATAAGGTCTGTTTAGGGCTGTGTAGACAGTGCTGACTGGTGAACTTGAAGAACTTGATGCTAGCATCTGCAGCCCTTCCCATGCGCTGCAGTTTCTTCAGGGCACATTCACCTCTGCCAGCATGGGGTTGTCCATGCCCTGCAGCATAGGTATCTGCTCTGGTGCAGTCCTCTCCATGGGCTGCAGAGGAATCTCTGCTCCAGCCCCTGAAGCACTTTCTCCCTTCCTTCTTCTCTCTTCTTGGCATTCATAAGGTTGTTTCACATTTTGTTCTCTCACTTCTTACTACTGCATGACATTTTGCTCTTCTTAAATGTATCTTTACAGAGGCACCACCATCTTGGGTCTGTTGGAGCCAGCCAGAACCTGTTGTGTCCTGCACAGGGCAACCCCTGGCCTCTACTCACAGATGTCACCTTGCAGCCCTCTGCTACCAACACCTGGACACCTACACCAAATTCACCTTATATTTCATCAAACCTTATCTGTTCAAACTTTACTAAGTGATATATATGCTGATGCTTTGCAGAGTTTCCATGAAAAGCTGTCTTTGACTACTCACCTTGCTCCTATCTGATGGAGTTTTGCTAAACCTAGAGACTAGTCAAATGTATTTGGCTGTGTTGTTTTTAGATTTTCGTTGGAAGCTTATTGCTCCCCTGTGGACTCCACTCTGGAAATGCTCAGGGAGGGGGGTACTTGCAGATCCACCACAACTTAAAATAACAAGAACTACATAAGTGGCAAAAGTATACTGTAGATACCAAAAAGTGGTAAGTGAATCATTCTAAGAGACTTGGACTGTCTTACTACTTGTGTGTTGCAAGTATGGTAATACTGACATATATCACTATCTGCTAACTGAACATAACTGCCTTGTGAATGCTCATGCTACGCACAGTCCCAGAGTCTGAGGAAGCTGTCAAGACTGATTTCTGCCAAGTACTAGGATGTCTGAAACAACATACTAGATGGGAATTATGCGCTGTTACATGAAGATCACTGCATCATAAGCTACTACTAAAAGCAATACCCTCAGCATGCAATTAATAAGCAACCTATGGACTGAAATATAGTTGTTTAAAACATTCAGTGAAAAAAAACATTTCAGACAATTTGTACAAACCAAAATCTCTGTGTTTTGAGTAGGAGAGTGGCTAAGTTTGCTGTGGAACCTGGTCTAGTGGGAGGCAGGGGATTGGAACTAGATGATCTTCAAGGTCCCTTCCAACCTAAACGATTCTATGATTCTATGAAATAGCCTACAGCAAATAATTCAGTCTACTTTCTGCTGGTGTATACTGTAAAAGATAGTTGGTCTGTGGATGTTGATGGCTTAATCAGCCATTTGCAGATTAAGGCTTTAAAAAAGCAACTTTTGTCTGATGGTGTAGTGTGCTAGGAAAAGTCTGATATGCTGCTGTAAGTTACATTGTAATGTTAAATGATGGCTACAAAAAGGCAGGAGTTAGGAAAGCCAAAGCTCAGCTGTTGTTGAAAACAGTAAGAGATGTGAAGAGCAAAAAGAGAGGATTCTTTAAAAAAATTGGTGGCCAAGAGAAGGCTTAAGAAACTGCCAGTCCATGGGTCAGTGGGACACAGGTTGTCATGAAAAGAGGCATGGAAAAGGCAGAGGTTCTCAATGCCTGCTTCATCTTTGGTTTTGTTGGTAAAGTGAAAGCTTGCCTGCAGGCCTAGTGGCAGTCTGCAGGAGCAAGCATTACTCAAAGCAACGGATGATGGAGTGAGGGAGCACTTTGGACTGTTGGGTATACACAAGTCCATGGGATGAAGCGGATGCATCCAAGGGTGCTGAGGGATGCAGGCAATATCACTGTGAGCCCACTCTCTAACATCTGAAACACTATGGTGATAGGGGAAAGGTTCCTGAAAATGAGAAGAAGGCAAAACTGACACTCATCTTCAAGACGGGCAGGAAAGAGTGTCCAGGGAGAAACACTTGATAGCCTCACCTCCGTACCTGAGAAGACGATGGAGCGGCTAATACTGGAAGAGGTTGCCAGACCTATGAAAGGCAAGGAGGTGATTGGGATCAGCCAACATGGATTTACACTACAGGAGGTATTTCCTGACAAAACTGATTACCTTTTGCGGTTAGATGACTGACCAAAGGGAGTGGGCAAAGGGAGAGCTGTGTGTGTTATTTACCTTGACTTTAATAAAGCCTTTGATATGGTCTCCTATAGTATTCTAACAGCCAAACTGTTGAGATGTGAACTAGATAAGTTAGCTAAAAGGTGGACTGAAAACTAGCTGGATCATCAGGAGCAAAGGATTGTGATCAGCAGTGCAACATCCCACTGGTTAATGTTTAGCAGTAATGTCCTGCAGGGATGAATATTGGTGTAAGTACTTTTTGATTGACAACCTGGATGGTGGGAACAATGAAAGTTTGAGTATGATACCAAATTGAGAGAGAGAAGGACTGCCATGTTTCTGTGATTTGGAAACAAGTAAGGAAAATCAAGAAGCAGCAGGAGTCTAGTGGCTGAATAAGGAATCAAATGCTGAGATGAGCATCTGGGGAGAAATTTGAACTGCACAAAGATACTAGATTCAAGAACTGTGAAAAACAAAAAAAGAGCAGTGGAACAGATAATTGTTCACTCTACCTTAATTCTAACTTAATTGTTCATTCCACCTTTATTTTTGCATTTCCTACCTTTTGACTGATTCAGTAACTTTAAAAGATACTTTGTTCGTACAGTCTGACATACACAGGTTGTGTTTCTATTGCATGCATTATAAAATACTTACCTTTTATCATGAAATTAAAGCCAAGGAAAATGATGTTGTCAAAGTGCTTATTTTCTACATGAAAAAAAAACAACTGTAATTTGGAGATTTCCATCATTTACTTTTTCACCAAAAGGTGCCCTAAGATGCAATACAAAAAGAGAAAATAAAGCTAAGCTATAAGGAACAGGTATAGAAGACAATGAAAACAGTTTAGTAGGTGGGGGAAAAGGATCCCATGTTTACTCATGTACTACTTATATGTCGTATAAATTAAGTCAGTAATACTATGTGTCTCAACGTAGTCTTACAAATCCATTTATTGACAGATGTTTTTCCGTAATTTGTGGTACTCCGCTAGATTTTGCTGACAATAAGCCATTCTTTGGAGGATTCTGCTTGAATTCAACATTTAAGAACAGAAAAGGTTTTCAAAAAATGGCCTGAATAAAAAACAAAGAAGACAGCTGGTGGATAAACAGGTCAATTTTTCTCATTAAGGTACAGAAAAAACAGCCTGCTGCATACAGCCTGCCCTCCTCACCTACTGCCGCGAAGGCAGAACAGTCTTATCAGGTAAGGTCATTCTGCATGGCAGCTCTGCAATTTCTGTCTCACCCTTCATTAATCCACAGGGATAACCAGTAGGAATCCAACAGCTCTTCATCACTTCAGTATGAAGCAGCATCAAAACAGGTTGTCAGGAGCCTCATTTCCTTCCACACTATGTGAATAAGTAAAAATAGTAAAAAATCAACAAAGTAAAACAAAAAACAACAGTGGAGATTTTACTGGGAGGAGGGAAGTGTTGTTTTTTTGTTTTATTTTCTTTCTTTCTTATTCTGAGCATTGGTAATACAATCTGCATTTGTACTCTGTCTAGGAGAAAACTGGAAAACCATACAATAATTTCAGCATTTTTGATGTTCAAAGACCTCCTTTACAGACCTATTGTAAACTGTTTGCTGCTCAGAATTCAATGTAAACCTGTCTCTTGCTACTGAAGTAAAGAGATACCTCTTATGAGAAGAATATGGTAAAATGTGGATCAGTTAGAACACAATCATCATAATACATTTTCACATGAAGAGCTTCCATCCATTAAAATGTCCATGAACTAATAGCTTAAATTAGCCTTTTGGCACAAGATGTTCCATAGAGATCCATATTCTTGTTTTGGTACATCATACAGTATGATAACCATTCCTAACACTATAATTTCATACTAGTAATATTGTGTATTTTCCTATTTTTACTGTAGCAACTCTGAAGAAATATAAACAGGATAATAAGAACTTACAACAATATTTGGGCAGAAATTGTTGCTTGGCACCAGGGAAGACAAAATCACTAGGAACAGGCTGATAAATCCCCAAATCACTCCCTCCTCATAGCAGTGCAGTGTGCTCTGTGTGATTCTCCCATCCATGATGTTCACTTCAGCAGCCCGATGCTCCCCAGTGATAGCGCATGAATAAAAGAGCAAGCAGTAAACTGTCAATTTATCACAACTCTACTAATGCAAACTCCATGTGGTGTTCTATCCCTCTTTTCTTCCTTAATGCTTCTTATCAATGTTTCAGAGTGGTTGCCAAAAGCTGTTCAAAAATCTGTTATCCCCAAATGTTATGTAGCTTACCATACACTGCAGAACTCTAGCGAAGGCTCTATAAGCAAAGCACAATTCGGCATCCCGTCAACATAATTCCTTAAGAGGAAACGATGCAATTTCATACAGCATGCAACTTAAGTTTTAACTTAAAATCTTTTTCAGTGATAAATAATGCAAAAAATTAGTTAACTAATAACAGGCAGGCAATAAGGTGAAAGAAGAAACTACATAACAAGTATTTTTGGACGAAAATTGGGAAAAACAGAGTCAATAAAGTAAATAATGTAGGAGGGTTGTAGCAGAAGGCAGAGTCTGGATTTGAAAGATGTTTGCATTAAGCAGTACAAGATTAAATGGTTGGAGAAAGTACGCTGATACTACCAACACAAGGCCAAAACTATTTATTAAACTCTGACCTGTTCGATGTTCTCTCTTTGCACTGAAAGTCTCCTGTGAACAAGTAAAAAAAGAATGAAAAATGAGAAAAGAAAGAACTACCTGAATGAAGCAAGCTGGAAAAGAAAAAGAGACCAGGATCTAGAAGTAAAATTCATTACGGTTAAAATTCTTTACCTCAGCTCCACTACACAGATGTTTTTCCTGCTTGAGTAACTGCAGAGCATGTGACAAGCAAAGCTTTTATGATTTAACATTGATCCAGTGAAAAGCCAGAGCAGAGAAAAAAAAGGAGATACAAACTAAATACTTAACAGAAAAGTTCTCTTAAAAAAAAACACGTCGATATCATTGTAATTTTTTTCATGATCTTACCATAAATAAGGCTGTAGGCCTTTTAAGATGCAGGTTTACATATGCTTTCAAATTTCTCAGTGTGAGAGACATCATATGTCATTGATTTTCTGATCACATATGTAGCTGTCCAAACAGTTTAGGCAAAGAATAAGGGCTACCTTGTCAATGTAAAATTTGACTGGACTGCGTAAAGCAATAGAGATTTTCTTTTATATATGTCTTCATACCTTGTGTTATACCTTGATTTGATGAGTTCTGGATCTCACAACAAAACAGCACAAACAGTGATTGCTGGACCCACAGCAATTTATTGTTAATTAAACAACTTTCCCTAAAAATTGATGTTGGCTGGAAGCCTTCATCTTACCATCAGTGCATGACAATCTTAACTTCTTTTATGCTTTTTTTATTGTGCATTCATTCATTAATTCAGTCTGTCGGGGAGTCAGTTATTTTATTTAATTGAGAAATCAATTGAAATGGGTTTAACTAACTTGACAGCTGTGAGTTTGAGCCAGCATTCATGCTTTACTTTCATGATACGGCGCTATTTTTCATTGTTTTCATCAAAAGCTTATTTTTTCATTAATTACAGAATTTTCATTAGTAGTCTGTCATTTAATTCCTGGCATATAACCCCTAGTTTAAGAAAAGAAACATGAGAAAAAAAAAAAATCTTAACTAAATGGCCCTAATGAGAATCTGATTTAACCAACTTCAGTATCTTTTTAAAACAGCAATATTCACAATTTTGAAATAGCAGGGACAGAGATTAGGAGGACCTGTAAAATTTGCCCATGAGCCAGATGCATGTGTGTTCTCAGGCTTCCTGAACCTAGCTTTGCTACATAGGGCAGTCTTTCTATAGTCCCACACCCCGAGCTTTAACAGAAATAGTGAGAAAAGGGAGCAAAGGAGCAGGGAGGAAGTATTTATGCCAGTTCATTGCACACCTAACGTACTGCAAAAACAGGAGACACAAGATGTTACCTCTTTTGTGATTACTTAAACGCCAGTGGGTCTTTTTGGTTGTACATATTCTAGATCTTCCTCTGTTGAGCACAGCAGGCACACCTCATCCTCGCATTATCTGGATGCTGCTTTCTTCGAACTATCATAACTTACTGAAATGGAAGATGAGTTATGGGAATCTTTTTGCCTCTGAATCAGCACAGCTCTATTGATCTCATCATATTTAAATGTGATTACATTTGAGGCTTTAATTGTGAAGGGAATACTTCAGGAAATTTGTTTTGCCTGTTTACCAGCCGTTCCCTTCTCCTCTACTCACGGTGTTTGGTAGGTTATATTATAGTCACAGGTCCATGTGCATCCTGCTCTAAGCAAAGAGGTTTCCTAAATCTTTCTTTCTTGTTAATAATCCATGCACAGTTTGTATTTTTAGGAACAGAGGGTATTTTTTTTCCTTTCATTTAAGACTCCCATGAACCTCATCTGTGCTTAATGAAGGAAAAAGGAAACTGGTTCCAAATTTTAAACAGAGCCTGAAGACAGTTCTTTGTTTTCCCCCTCTCTAAATTTTACTAAATATTTATGGCGAGTAGTTCAGTATGTCTTCAAAAAAAGCCCACAACATATTGTTAATACTTTTTGTGTTTCTCCTTCATTGGAAAACAAAATTTTCTCTTCTGACTTTTCTTTTTCTCTTCCTTTTCATTATGTTTCACATTTACATGATGTTGTTTATTTTCCACTGATATATACCTTTAACTGAGCTTCATACAATGGTAAAAAGACATATTTCCACAATAGTATAACCATTCAAGTTCTGTAACCTGGTTGTAAAAGTGCTTCGTACATGATCTAAATGAGGAAACTTTTTAGTCCTTTGAAAATACACACAAATAATAAATCCTTACAGAAATGCCTTAGCAGGAAAAAAAAAAAAAAAAAAAAAAAAGAATACTTGAACTCTCTTATATGACATCTTCCAATAAAACTCTGTCTCCAAAAGGCTGTTGTGGAGTAGAAAGCCTATGCTACTGGCACATTATAATGAGATGAAGTGAGATGACAGTGGGAACGTGAACAACACAGCTTTAGAGGATTGTCTGGATGACAAGAGAAGCATTTCAAAGTGTTACGTGGAGGGTTCTATACTTTTCATTTTTATCTGTTACATTTCAGGTAGGGGCTCCCCCAACAGGGATTGAGTAGCAACGAGGATAAGGGACATTGACTGTCAAATCAACTCTCTCCGTCTCTGTCTCTGTCTGTCTCTGTCTCTGTTTTACTCCTTCTAAGAATAGAATAATCCCATCTTTTCATAATACAGTGACATTGCTCAGATCTTTCATTACGCCAGGATTAAGAAGAAAAACTGGGGGTGGAGCTGCGAGGGCAGAGCAACCTCAGTTTGATTCTTTTCGTTCCACCACCTTCCCTCTTTGTACTTTCTCATCTGACTCAGGAGGCAAACCAACTCCACCTTGTGCTCTTTTAAATTTAAAGGTTATTAACAACTGCAACATTAACCTGCTCAGACCTTATTTTCATTAGCTGAGATAGGATGGCAGGATTAAGCTAGCTGGAAGGAGCATGATGTGATTTAGTTCTATTTGATGCTTCTGCCTTAGTAAATGTCAGAAGCAGGGAACAGAGTATTAATAATCATTTGCATCCAGTATGCTAACGGCAGATCTCCAGGAGAAATGTGTTCTGTAAAATAAAGCTCCAAGGTGGCAAGCTCCCCCTTGCTTTTAACTCAGCCAAAAAATAAATGCAAACAAGCCCATTCAAGACATATCTGACAAATGCAGGGTTAAATAAAAACACTAGTATCTATCTAAAAGCAGAGAAGCAGTTTGCTGGAGCAGTTATTTCATGTTAATCATTTTGTATTTACTGCAGCTTGAGAAAGACTCATTTGTTATGCAGACAGTGTTCATTGTCGTAGCTTGATCATTAATGCACTGCTGCCAGCAACAAAATGAATTAGCTCTCTGAATACTAAACTGGGAAACCAATGTTGAACCAGAGAGTGGCACAATGACACTTACAGGATTAAAATATACTACCCAGCTATGACAGGGTGCATTTGTGGCCTCTGCTAACTACCATCTATTTTTAAGATTAGTATTAATAGGAAACCTCTCTGGAATGGTTGAAAATTGTAGGACAAACAATAGTGATCATTTATGTTCCCATGGGAGTTTATACTCTTTCTGGAATATAAATCTTTCATGGATTATTTCCCATGCTTGACCACAGCCATTTTTTCCCATCAACAATTTATCATTTATCCCTTTACATGCATGCTTTGAATTTCTGCAATTCCTAGCATACTGTAGATCCATAGCAGCACTGTGGAAAGTACATGAATACAAAACACCGAGGAATCAAAGCCCTACTGTGTCTATGGAGAGATGTCACAGACATGTGCAAAAGCAGAGTAACAAAGCAAATGCCACCTGTCACTCTGAATGTTTTTATACTGCCTTTGATGTCCCTGTGTCACAAGGATAACAACATTAACCTCAGAATGTTAGGTTGTTACCATTAACTATAACCTGCTCTGCACAGGTCAGTAAACTAGAAAGAGCTGATTATATATTTAAAATAAAAGCTGGAGGAGGGAGGGGGGAAGTAAGAAAAAAAAAAAGTAGGAAAAATAGCTTAATCAGCCAAGGGTTTTGGTGGATTTACACTGCATCTATATCAATTTTAGTGGGAGCTCAGGATTTGCCCTGCAATAAGATATGTTCAGGTCAGAGCGGAAGGCAGCAGCTTCCTTTGTATCTCCTAAAACCTCCGGGCTCAATTCCCTGAGATATTGCAACCACAAAACTCCCAGATATTCAAAAGGGAGGAAAGGGCACCAATAAGAACCTATAAAAAACTCACTGGATGTTTTAGGAATAGTATCATGTGCACAAAGTCATCATAAATTGAAGCTTAAGGAATAAAAACCTGAACTAAGTTGTACAGAAGAGATTCAGATTCTAGTAGAATTATTTATGTTCTCCTAGAAAGGAAAAAGAACAAGTAACACACTCTTATGGGTTTCCATCCCAATCAGAAATAAAAGGTGTTTTAACCTTTATCTGAAAAAACAAACACGTCAGAAAACAAATCTTAGTCCAAACACCTGATGCAGAAAGGTGATTAAAAACTACTGTATAATTGATGCTGATGACTGATTATTTTTGAAGATTAGTATGTTTTACAGCTAATATTTTATAATGTAAATTATAACTGGTTCTCTTGTTCTATTTATTTGTGTATGTCCTTTTGGGAAATGCAACCCTTCAGGTTTAGAAAGAAAAATGTTCAAGAATGAAAACAACCTGTGGGAGACAGGAATTATCTGCACTATTATGCAGTTTTCTGACCTCAAAGACTATTATCTAAAATAATATTAATGTTCATTTACTAGTGAAATAATACACTGCAGTTAATTAAATGTTTGTACAATACTATGAAATTATAAAATAAGTATATACCATAAATGCTAGAGTTGCATGAATTGTCTTTTCCTACCCATTTTGAAACACGTTACAAGAGCAACATTAAGCTCCATGGAACTTTCTCCATGTAGTTAATGCTCATCTCATTTGTCACAGCACTCCAGCCAGTCCTTTAGTGGAATATATCAGCTGGTTAGAAATAGATTGTGTGACTTGAAGTAACATAGGATAATAAGAAAATGCTACTTTATCCAACTTAAAGGTATTGGTAATTTCTGTAAGCAGAATGTAGTTATCAAAAGTTTAATTTGTCCCAGATATAGTGACAAACACTTTGACTAAGCAAAAAAAAAAAAATAAAAGAGAAAGAAAAGGAGACATTTCATAACCAATCCACTTTGTTGCAAAATACACACTGAAAAATTCTCAAAGGTTAAACAACCTGTTTCATTGCTGTAACTGCGACACTGTGCAGATTATACAAGGATTTATCTTAATCATCTGTTAACAAAAAAGGATCTATGAAATCATATCCCCATCTTGGAAAACCATGTGGTGTATTTTCCATTTCTAAAAGGATTAAGAACGTAGCACGTTAATTGGTCATAACACACTGCTAATGACTAAAAAGTAAGAATTTTCCTCACTGAATAATTAGCTTGTGTCATTCCAGAGTGGTGGTTTTGCTTTTTTCATTCATTTTTCTTAAGGGTTCTGAAATTTACTGAACCATGTTATCATTTATCTTGTAGTTGTTTTAGTTATGTTTGGTTAGGCGCCTTGAGACCCACAGGCACTGAAGTCATGATGGTTATCACTACCGTTAGAAAAAAAGGACTTCATATTTAATTACGTTATCTTTCTCCTGAAAGACTGAGGGTTTGAAATGGAAGAATAAGTACTGTCAATATTCTTTAATTGTATCTCAAGTCAGAAATTTAGTATTACACTGTCCATTATGCATATACCACTAGAAAAAAAAATAATGCTGGGGGTCTATGCCAATGTCATTTTTTTCGTGGGAAATATCCCTGTATGGTAGGGAATGGGTTTCCTTGTCTTCAGGAAAAAAAAAAAAACACATCTTAATAGTACCAAGATGCACGAAACAACAGAAAACAGGTATAAAAATCTACTGAGCCCATCCCTGGTACAAGAACTGTTTCTCAAAAAATCTTGTGCCATGTAAGAGTGGAGCTTCCACTGATGTTCCTGAGATATTCCCTTGGGTTGTTTTGCCTAATCTTAAAAATGAGTTTCAAAAAGTATTTCGAGATTATTTTTTTTTTAACACAAAAGCAATCATATCAGAAGCCTTAGAAATAAATTCTTCTGTCTATAGATTCTCTGAAATCTTTTCAGAAAAAACACTGGTATTAGCAAGTTATTATTCTTCACCTTTGGTAAAAAAAATAGAAAAAATCAGTAGTCTACATTGGTAGTTATGGGATGTTTGGGAGTTTTTCCCCTTTTCCTCCTTAATTATTGATTCTTGGCTTTTATTCATTTCAGAATTTTTAACCTTGGAAAGAAGCAGAATAGTTTACTGAGTGAGGCAATTAGGGTCTTACACCTTATTCTTTCATTTATCTTTCCTTAATACCTCTTCATGTTTGCCTTTCTTGCATACTTAGGTATTTGCTTTTCATACTGTTACTATCGGTCTGCACAGTATTAATCTTTGTCTTTAAATGTTCTAAAATATAATTACACTGTATTGACATTTTTCATATCTTAATATTTCTGCTATCTTTTTTTTGTGGACTGACATCATGAAAAACCTGATCCTCGTTTTCATTGAAATAAATTCAAGGTAAAAACATTTCCTTTAGACTTCCAACCCATATACATATCTCAGCAATTCCACTTCCTTCCACCTTCCCCTCACCCAGTTTTCTTGTTTAGTAGAACTTCTTTTTTCTTGTCCACTACAGTTTTCTGTTTTGGGGGAATTGTAGATTGTTCTGTCTTTGCTTCATTAGGTACTCCTAACAAGATGTTTCAGTCTGTCTCCAGTCTCGCAAATTTTATTAGTTCCTCTCACTGCCCCATTAATTTTGCTCTTAATTTTGCAAAATTTTCTTTCATGAAATGTAATTCACTTGCATGAAAGGAATTAACTCCTTCACTGTGAAAAAAAAAAAAAAAAAGAAAAAAAAATATTCTAACTAAAGCAATCTCCCAAACAACAACCCAAAAACAGAAATGGGGAAGACTGGAATAAACTCACCAGCAAATTCCAACTGTCCCAAAAATAACAAAGGGGGACTATTGACATAAGTGGTTACTTCACAATTATTATTAAATCCTACACTTACAACAATCACAGATTTTGATTTTTTTTTTATTTTATGTGTAGCATATTTGCAGAGAATGATATTTGCAGCTGAGTAAACATCTCTCTCCTACATCCCCTTTAAAAAATTCTGTCTGAAGCAGCTGCTGTATAAATGCTAAGGGTACTTGCATGCTGGTGGTACATTATTTACCCTCTCTGCTGTTGTATCTCACTGGTTATCCATCTGCAGGCACCGTAACACAAGAGGTGCTTCACTAGGAAGAGAGATTTAGGGACAAAATAGAAGAAGAGATTAGAATTAATGGAAACATTGAGAAGAAGTTCCCACTGAAACAGTTAAGAAGGATTATTTGCATTTTCCCACTACTTTTTGTCACAAATTATGTGTCAGCTACTAACCATACCACCCATTTGCTTTTCAAGCTACAGCAATGTGCTGATGGGTGATTCCTGGTGGAGTTCCAAGCATTCAGTTGGAGAGGAATTCCTTTCAATAACATGTATTTTTATAATAAAGACTTAAAATATTGTTTTGCATTCAGTGACAGAAATGAACATCTATGAGTTAGTTAAATAAGTAAGCAAATACACGTCAATGTGATTTTATGTGTGATCATTTTTCTGCAAAAAGAAAGCAGAATGGAAAAGCTATTACAGAAGGAAAATTGAAGAAAGAAAATTCCTTGAATGAATACAACAAATGTAAAATTAATTCTATGACTTAGAGCACTGTACACCAGCTGTCTCTCTCATTATAATATGACCTAGATCTTCAGGGTTATGTTTATAGTGTAAGAATTAGGTCCTCGTGTTGGCAGCAGATCTGTACAACAAAATGGTTGGTACCGTGGACTTGTCACATACATTGTATACATTTCTGTGGTTTTACTTTAGACTGTCTCTACGGTAGCCCTACAGAGTTAGAATGTATTAGCGGTTGGGGGGGGGGGGAGGTTAGGTGTATGCCTGGAGCAGACCTCTTGGTTTAGCTTCATTTGAATGGGACTGCTTTGTCATTCCCCAGGAGTATGTTGTGGTGTAAGCTAAAGCGCTAAAAGCGAGAGTAATGAAGAGGTTCCCTGGATGAAAACACTAATGCAGAAACACCCAGGTAGAACAGTTCTCTGATTAATACCTTGTTCATGCTTAATCTTCAAGGATCACCTCCTCCAAACTCAGAAGCAATGCATCCCAACAAAGAAGAAGTCGGGGAAAAAAAAAACACCAGGAGGCCTGCATGGATGATCAAGAAGCCCCTGGACAAACTCAAACAGAAAAAGGAAGCCAACAGAGGGTGGAACCAAGGACAGGTAGCCAGGGAGGAATACAGAGAAATTGTCCAAGCAGTCAGATATCAGGTTAGGAAAGCTAAAGCCCAGATAGAGTTAAATCTGGCCAGGGACATCAAAGACAACAAGAAAAGCTTCTATAGGGATGTTGGTGACAAAAGGAAGACTAGGGAAAACATAGGCCCTCTCTGGAAGGAAATGGGAGACCTGGTCACCCAGGACATGGATAAGGCTGAGGTACTCAATGCCTTTTTTCCCTTGGTCTTCACCAGCAAGGGCTCTAGCCACACCTCCCAAGTCACAGAAGGCAAAGACAGAGATTGGGAGAATCAGGAACTGCTCACTGTAGAAGACCAGGTTCTAGACCACCCAAGGAACCTGAAGGTATGCACGCCCATGGGACTTGATGAGATTGATCCACGGGTCCTGAGGGAACTGGTGGATGAAGTTGCCAAACCACTAGCCATCATATTTGAGAAGTCATGGCAATCCAGTGAAGTTCCTGCTGACTGGAAAAGGAGAAACATAACCCTCATTTTTAAAAAGGGAAAAAAACAAAGACCCAGGGAACTACAGAGCAGTCCCTCTCATTATGTCTATGCCCAGTAAGATCATGTAGCAGATCCACCTGGAAACCCTGCTAAGGCACATGTGAAATAAGGAGGTGATTGGCGACAGCCAACATGGCTTCACTAAGGGCAAATTGTGCCTGACAAATTTTGTGGCCTTCTAAAATGGCATTACAACATTGGTGGATAAGAGAAGGAAAACTGATGTCATCTACGTGGATTTGTGCAAAGCATTTGGCACTGTCCTGCATGACATCCTTGTCTCTTAATTGGAGAGATGAGGATTTGACCGATAGACCACTTGGTGGATAAGGAATTGGCTGGATGGTTGTACTCAAAGTGTTGTGGTCAACAGCTCAATGTCCAAGTGGCGAGCAGTGACAAGTGATGTTCCTCAGGGGTCGGTACTGGGACTGGTGCTCTTTAACATATTTGTTGGTGACATGGACAGTGTGATTGAGTACACCCTCAGCAAGTTTACCGACAACACATAGCTTTGTGGAGCAGTCGACATGGTGGAGGGAAGGGATGCCATCCAGAGAGACCTGGACAGGCTTGAGAGGTGGGCCTGTGCCAACCTCATGAAGTTCAACAAGGCCAAGTGCAAGGTCCTGCACATGGGTCGGGCAATCCCAAGCACAAATACAAGCTGGGTGGAGAATGGATTGAGAGCAGCCCTGACGAAAAGGACTTGGGGGTGGATGAGAAGCCCAATGTGAGCTGGCAATGTGTGCTCACAGCCCAGAAAGCCAACTGTATCCTGGGCTGCATCAGAAGAAGTGTGGCCAGCAGGTCACAGGAGGTGATTCTGCCCCTCTACTCCACTCCTGTGAGACCTCACCTGGAGTACTGCACCAGCTCTGGAGTCCCCAACATAAGAACAACACGGACCCGCTGGAGCGAGTCCAGAGGAGGGCCACAAAAATGATCAGAGGGCTGGAGCACCTCTCCTACGAAGACAGGCTGAGAGAGTTGGGGTTGTTCAGTCTGGAGAAGAGAAGGCTCTGGGAAGACCTTATAGCAGCCTTCCAGTACTTAAAGGAGGCCTACAGGAGAGATGGAGAAGGACCCTTTATCAGGGACTGTTATGATAGGACACAGGGTGATGCTTCTAAACTGAAAGAGAGTAGATTTAGATTTAGATTCTTTACTGTGAAGGTGGTGAGACACTGGAACAGGTTGCCCAGAGAGGTTGTTGAGGCCCCATCAGTGGAGGTGTTCAAGGCCAGGCTGGACGTAGCCTTGGGCAGCCTGGTCTAGTGGGAGGTGTCCCTGCCCATGGCAGCGGTGTTGGAACTAGGTAATCTTTAAGATCATTTCCAACCTAAATCATTCTATGATTATATGTTTGGAATACTGAATATTTCCCTAGAATTCGGTGTACTGAATTCTTAAAGTGAGACAGACAGTCTAAGTAGGGTGAGGTAATTTAAATTAAGTGTCCACATCGCCACTTAGTATCTAATCGCTGAACGGTACTAATCTCTCAGGAATCTTTGATTTCTTGAATCATCTCCTACAACAGAATACGTTCCTGGCTCTTTTGTTTTTGTTTTGTTATCACTCTGTGTTGTAGCAGTTTTATCTGCGGGAAATAAAGAACAAACAGGATGGATCTGTGCTCCACACATTCCCCTTTTTTACTCACTTCAACTGACCTGCAGACTCTGTTTTTTGAGTGTCGGGCTTAAACACAATTAAATTAAATTAAATTAAATTAAATTAAATTAAATTAGTTCTATAACCTAAAGGATAATAATGCTGAAATAAGTGCACCAACATGAAAATTGCATGACAGTGAATTTGAAGAGAATGAAGTTTTGTTCATTTTACCTTTCGACCTTTTCCTAAGAATGAAATGACTAATCCCTTGGAGAAGATCAAAACTTAAATTTCTAATTATTCTACAGTTGTAGAATCATAATGTGTACTTAAAACAGTATACAAAGAAATTTAAAAGTCACATTCCTTGGTAGAGAACTATATAATAATCATAGATGTGGTAGAAGAAACAGACATAAGAGGGAAATTGGAGCAAAGTGTTAGGGTTCTAGTAGTACAAATCTGTGGTGATTTAGTTAACAGATAGAAATACATGACCATAAAGAGAGACCAATAAAGAGAGACCAACAAAGAGACCAATAAAGAGAGACCAATAAAATCCCTGTTATGTTGGTTGACAATTAGAACAAAGTTTATTTGCTACATGTCTGTCTTTTCTACAGAGAACAATCTGTCTCCACTGACATTCTCTATGGTGCAAAACAAGTGCCAACACCTTGTGAAGTTCATTAACTGCAAAGGTTCACTTTACACTTCAACAGAACTTTTTCTGTAAAGCACTTGTCTCTTAGATGTCAACTAAAGGTGGTCATTAAAATTTCTGGCAGAATCCAAGATTGTTTTTTGTTGACTTTATTGGGTAAAGAACAATTTCAAAATATGCTTAAATTGTATAATATATTATATCTTGGATTTTTCTGATCCTCTGTTCAGTTGTTTCTATTTGGTCTGTCTCTGTACTACAGAACACGTAGAACTAGAATGAAATATTTAACAAATATTAAAAGCCACCCTTTAAAAAAGACAGATTTTTATGCAAAGGAACTAAGTGGTACTGTTTATTATCCAAAATTTATATTTTAGGACTGGTGATGATCCTGTGGGCACACCATGTAGTAACAGAAATTGTCTTTAGGAAAAGTTTTAGGTTTATGACTTAATTCTAAGTGTTTTTCCTGTAGTTCAGTACTACACAGTGCAAAAAGAAAGAAAAAAAAAAAAAAAAAGAAGAAATATTGTGCCAGTCATCCCTGTAGCTATCATTAATTCTACTTTCAGCCACCATTTCACAGGAACCAGTCTGTGTAGGTGGGGGATGTCTGAAAAAAAAGAACATTTAACCAGATTAATAAATGATTTCATTATGTAGAAATGCTTGATGAATACATGGTGAAACAGCTGTTATCTTGGTGATAGGAGCTGTCTGAACTCCACTAACTCTATGAACTAAATTTCAGGACAGAATGAGGCAGTATAACAAGAGGAATTAGGCATTCAGAGGGACTATCTAAACTGTTTAAATCTGTCATAAAATATAGTAACTATTAACATTCCAGCAGAAAAGGACAGACTCAAACATTATTTTGGCCATTTCCTGACTGTCCTTCTTGTACAATTGTGAAGTGTGAAAAATGTAGAGCTTCTCTCTAAGCTCCACACTTTATATGATAAGCAGGCAAAATATTTTTCCCTAGTATTTATGGAGCAGAATCCTGTGGGTTTCTATGTGCTTCTAGGAACAGTTGGTAGACAACTGTGTGCCCACACATCCTTTACTATTTTAAACACACTTAAAGGCTACAAAGGCATAGAAGGCATCAGCAGTAATTTTGCACTGCTTATCCTTGGATTGCTTTCTTGGTATTCTTCCATCTGACTGCAGCGAGTTACAAGCAAAAACTATAACTAGACCGGGATAGAGAGCTATGGCTAGGGCGTGACTTGGGAAGGTTCCGTTTGCATTCATCAGGTAAAGTTGCATAGGTAGAGTGCCAAAACTGAGGGCCTCAGATTAAAAGATTTATGAATACTTAAAAGTTTTCTGTCCAGGTGGCAATAAGGCTGTGTCCTCAGTGGTAGTTCAGGGAGGATAGGTGGACTGAGGTACAAGCCCTGAAGAATAGTTTTTAGGCAGATAGATTGTCCTTAGCTCTGACGGAGATAGCAGTCTTTGTATAAAGACAAAAATGCATTAGTTCATTTGTACTTGTTCTTCTGCTTTAACTCCTCTCTCTGCGTGATGTGACAATATTTTGTAAAGCCATCTAGGTGGTCTCCATGGCCAATGTTATCAAGTACCAGAGTGAAATTTCCTATGGGTAACAGAGTAGTAGAGATAAATACTATTTTAAAACTAATAGAACACAACTAAGATCAGTTTCTTACCAGCACAGTAGACCTGGAGGAGTCCACCAAGCCAGACATGAAGAAAGCAAATGTCACTTCATTGTGTCATGAAATAATAATCTTCAATTGGAAGGGACTGCAATGAAATCAGATGTGTTTGTTTCCTGTTTCATTAAACCTTCACAATTTTGTGCTAGTACGCAATCCTATATTTGAATCATATAGTCATAGAATTGCTGAGGTTGGAAGGGACATTTAAGATCATCAAGTCCAACCATTAACCATTAATCCAGTCGCATAGATTGTGTACCTCCAGGTGCTGAAGCACATCCCTCACCATTTCCCCTTGGATTACAGGGGCTTCATTCTGCTCCCTAACCCTGCCTTCTAGAACAAGGGTCTGGGTACTCAGGGAACAACTGGTCCTACTGCTGAAGACTGAGGCAAAGACAGCATTAAGTACCTCAGCCTTTTCCTCATCCTTGGTCACTATGTTACCAGCCCCGTCTACTAGAGGACATAAATTATCTTTAGCCCTCTTTTTATTGCTAATATATTTACAGAAACTTTTTTTGTTGTCCTTGACAACAGAAGCCAAGTTTGGTTCTAGCTGGGCTTTGGCCCTCCTGATTTTTTCCCTACATAGCCTCACTACCTCCTTGTAGTCCTCTTGAGTGGCCTGCCCTTCCTTCCAAAGGCCATAAATCCTCCTTTTCTCCCTAGGTTGCAACGCTAGCTCGCTGTTCAGCCAGGCTGGTCTTTTTCCCCGATGGCTTGTCTTTTGGCACATGGGCACAGCCTGCTCCTGTGCCTTTAGGACTTCCTTCTTGAAAAACATCCATGCTTCCTGGACTCCTTTGCCCTGGAGGACTGCCTCCCAAGGGACTTTGTCAACCAGGCTCCTGAAAAACCCAAAGTCTGCCCTCTGGAAGTCCAAGGTAGCAGTTCTGCTGACCCCCCTCCTTGCTTCTCCCAGAATCAAGAACTCTATCATTTCATGGTCACTGTTCCCAAGACAGCCTCCTACTGTCACATCCCTCACAAGCCCTTCTCAGTTTACAAACAGCAGGTCCAGCAGGGCACCTTCCCTAGTCAGCTCCCTCACCAGCTCCATCAAGAAATTATCCCTGATACATTCCAGGAACCTTCTAGACTGATCCTTCTCTGCTGTATTGTATTCCCAGCAGATATCTGGTAAGTTGAAGCCCCCCATGAGGACAAGAGCTCACGATCTTGAGACTTCTCCTAGCCATTTGTAGAATATTTCATCTGCCTCCTCATTCTGGTTGGGTGGTCTATAATAGACTCCTACTACAATATCTGTCTTGTTGGCCCTCCCCCTGATTCTTACCCATAAACACTCAACCCTATTGTCACCATCATTTAGTTCAAGACATTCATAACACTCCCTGACATGCAGGGCCACCCCCCCCTCTCCTTGTTTGCCTATACTTCCTGAAGAGCCTATAGCCGTCCATGGCAGCACTATAGCTATGTGAGTCATCCCACCACGTTTCTGTGATGGCGACTACATCATAATTATCCTGCTGTACAATGGCTTCCAGCTCCTCCTGTTTGTTGCCCATGCTACGTGCATTAGTGTATAAGCACTTCTCCTTTTTACTGGAGGAAGCCGTAATTCTACCACCCCCAGACTTATTCCTAAGGAGCCTGGTTACACCCCCTTCCTTTTCCAAATCTAGTGCCAGCATGCCATTTTCAGGCTTTTTGCTAGCAAGCCCGAATCTATGATCAAAGAACCCGAACTCCTACCGATGACACCTGTCTCAGAGCCAGGCATTGATCAGCTGGCATTTCCTGTTTATTTTCTCTTCAATCTTAGCAACTGGTGGGATAGAAGCGAACACTACTTCTGCTCCTGATCCCCTAACCAGCCATCCCAGGGACCTGAAGTCTTTCTTCATTGCCCTCAGGCTTCTTTCTGAAATTTCATCATTGCCTAACTGAGAAATCAATAATGGATACTAGTTAAAAGGTCGAACTAGGGTAGGAAGTTTCTCTGGACACCCTTAACTCTGGCCCCAGGGAGACAGCAGACTTCTCTACAGATTGGGTCTGGTCTACATATGGGACCTTCCATTCCCTTCAGAATCAAGTCCCCTAGTACAAGGACCCATCTGTTTCATAACTGAGGGTGTTGTTATACAAGGCATAATCCGTCTTGGCCTCGGTGACAACTCCAAGTTCAGTGAGCTGTCATCCTTGTCATCCTCTGGTTCCCCTTGCAGAACATTGTATCTGCTTTGCAAGGCCACCTGGGATGGTGTGGGGGTTACCTGGGAAGCACGCCTGCCATGCCGGGCAGGGACTTGTTGCCACTGGCCCCTGTCCTCTGAATCTCCGCATTCAGCCACGCTGATAGAGGGTGGGGAGCGCTCTGTGTGTGGAGCTCAGTCTGCTTGATGTGCTTCTTTCAGGGAAGGCAGGGTGCGACTACAGTTATCTATCTCTTGCTCACACTCCCTTATGCTTCTCAATCGACTCACCTCCTCAAGGAGCTCCGTCACTAGGCGAAGGAGTTCCTCTACCTGGCCACACCTCCCACAGGCCTGCTCACCGCTACCATTCAACACCGGCGTAAGAGCAGGGCACACCCTGCAGCCTGACTCCTGGGTGGCAGCATGTTCCCATGCAAACTCTGTCTGGGTGGCCGCATCAGAGCTGCTTGGTGCAGAGCTCAGGGATGCCATGGCCATCTGCTGAGTTGTTACCATGGCTTCCTGCCTGGGTCGAGAGGTTTTCAGTGACTTACTGTGCAAAGTGCTGCACCCTGTAAGCCCGGTCTCGCCGTGGTGATGCCCTGGGTGATGCCCACGTGCTGGGTGTGCAGCGGCCGCTGCGCTCTGGGACAGCCTATTTAGAACTGCCACGTGTGGTGTTGTCTCCGTCCCTGCCACCTCAGCAGCCCGTCCCCAAGCTGCCGGTTCCAGCACAAGCTAGCGACTTTTCCCAGCTTTGCAAGCCCCCAAAAGAGCCCTTTGCCGGCCTTATCAGCCATGATCCCCTTCCCCAGTGTGTCCTTACCTTCACTGGAGCTGGTCTCCTCGGCGAGTGAAGGATGGGAGATGGAAGATGGTTCTACAACGCTGTACTGCAAATAGAAGATGAGTGAAGGCTTCAATGTGTGAAACATCAGCACAAGTTAAGTAATAAGAGTGTAAGAACTGAGATTCCTGAGAGGAAAATATAGTGCCCAGAATGCATGAATAAATCCCTATTAAGTTTGAAAGACTATATAATAATTTGATTATGTTAAGAAAAAATTATTTCATTTTTGTGTGTCCAACTGCTGTAATACTGTTGATTGGTTTATTTTATATTTTTTTTTTAATATACAGCCTCAATAAAAATTTTATTGCCATTCCCGTATGCGGTGACATTTTATGAAATGTAAAGAATTTAGGTGTCCATTACTACAGGATTTAGAACTTGAAAATTCTGGAAGTGCTTGTGGCCAGCCATACTCCTGTCCTAACTGACCTAGATGTATTGTGTATAATAATAATAATAATAGTAATAATAACAACAACAAACATTACAGATTTAGAGCTTGTTAAAAAAAAAAAAAAACAAACATAAAAATAGATAGAAAATCATAGTTTCCATAACAGTTTAAAACTGCTTAAAAGGATTGTTAATTTTTTATTTTTTTGTTATTAATTTCTTATTCTTTAGAAAATAGACATGTAAATGAATAACAACATCATCAAATATTTATGTCTGAAAAATGACTAGCATTTTACTCAAGACGCAAAGATATCATGCTGGGAAGCATACATGCAGTATAGAGAGACTGTTTTTCCCAGTAAGAATGGACACAAACAGAAAATGAATGCAACAAGAAACATGGAGATTAATAGCTTGATAAATACACAGCCTAAGAATCATGTTCCTCTGACCACTCCCATTTCTTCCTGTTAGGTGGTTCGACGGCCTCCATTCAGTCACTTGCCTAATTTCCCAGATGCTGGCAACATAAGCATTTGCTGAACATGTCTTACCCTGACACAAAGCTGGAAAAGGGTTTGGGATGCAGCTGGACACACACAAAAGCAAGGCTTTTGACATTGCCCCCCACAGCATTCTCAGGTCCAACTTAGGTCATTGTGGTCTGGATGGGTGGGCACCTAGACAAGTAATAATCTGATCAGAGAGTGGGGCCCAGAGAACCATGGTCCTGCGGCAAGTGTTGTACCACACACAGGTCTGTCCTGGGACCTGTCCTGTTTAACATCTTTATCAGAGGTGCCAATCCAGTGGAGAAGAACACTCTCATCACATAAGGATGGTGACACTAAACTGTGAGGTGGGAATGTGATGTATCAGCTGATATGTTAGACAGGGCAGAGCTGCCATCCAAAGGGACCCAAAGAGGCTGGAGGAATTGGCCAACAGGAACCCCATGAAGTTCAACAAGGGCAAATGTCGAGTGTTGCCCCAGGGAGAAAAGAGCTCCTGAACAACACTGCCTGCGGACAAAGGGGCTGGGGAGTAGCTCTGCAGGAAGGCCTTTGGGGCAGTGGTGGACAGTGAATTGAACATGAACCCATGGTGTGCCATGGCAGCAGATGTGTCCAACAGCTTCTGAGCTGTTTGAACAGTGGCATAGCCTGTATATTGAAGGAAAGGTTTATCCCTTTATATATGTCTCTCGTCAGACCACATCTGGATGCTGCATCCAGTTGTGGGCCTCAGCACAGGAAAGACAGGTACATACTGGAGGGAGCTTAGTGGAGGGCCCCTAAGGTGGTGGGGATGGAGCACTTGCCCTGCCAGCCGGGGAAGTCGTTTTGGTTCAACCTCAAGAACAGGTGGCTTTAGAGGCACCTAACAGTCCCTCTGTGCTTAAGAAGTGTCACTGAGGACAGTCAGGCTCCTTATGGTGATGCGGGAAAGGTTGTTGAGAGACAACGGGCACAAGTTGCAGCAAAAAAGGTTCAGACTTGGTATAAATAGTAAATTTTCCTCATGAGGCCAGTGAGGCAGTGGAATAGGTTGCCCCAAGATTTTATGCTATTTCTGCCTTTGGAGAAGGCACTGACCAGAGCCGGTCACTCTGGTGAGGGGTGCACTGCAGCCCTTCCTGCTTCAGTTATCCTGTGATTTCTATGATCATTCAGACACTGAAGACTGTGGAACACGTTCCTTTTTGTTTTGGCTCTGGACAGCAGATATAATCTTGCATGTGTCAGAAGATCTTATTAGAGATGATAAAATTGTCACCTATTAATTCCAATGTAAAGAATCTAAGCAGCACAGAAGCGGAGAAAAACCAACCTGCCCTTAGAAAAGAAAACTATGCAAAGTCCTTTTAAAACATGTTAAAAGATTATGTTTTTCAAGGACATTCAATAACTACCTACTTTCAATTAATGAAATGGATATATAAAACCCCAACTATATATATATATGAAACCAATAATCTGTTAAAGAAAAAATCCTGTACAGATGCTGCAATAGATTGTGCTCCTTAAAATTCATCTCTTAGGTTTTACTTCCTTTTCTATCCTCCTGTCTTCCTAGTCTGTCTTATACAGTGTTATGTCATTTGCCATACTTCTCCCTTCTCCCCCTCTGCTTTCCATTGTTTCCCCATATACATACTTGTTGCTCCATGTTCTTGATAATTTTACACTATAACTTTGTACAACTCTTAATAATGACATCATTTAACTTATATTTATGATTTTTTGCTACGTAATGATCATTTGTTTCTTTTTTTTTTAATTGCAGAAAACAGACAGCATGTATGTAGTTAACAGCTACTCGTTAAACCCAGGGTATTAGAGAAAATGAATGCTTAATGGTCACAAAGTTCACAAGTCATTACTTGGTTTCTATCTGATTCTCCTAAGTAAGATTTTAAGGGCCTGTCCACAAGCAATGAAAATGTATTACTACATGAATAATTTTTATGCACGGCAATGTCTTAAGAACTATTCAGCATTGTAAATGTGTTCTTCTTAGTGCAATTACGAAACTTACAAAGAGCACCATTAGTGAGATATTTTTACGTAAGTTCATATTGTTCATTTTTTTATTGCAGAAGGTAAAAATAGGTATTCTAGCAGAAAATCCAAGGAGAAAAAAAAATATAAAAATCTAGTACAACACATCCCGTCAGCTATGTTGGGTATGAGAGGATTGTTCTTCATAGGAGCTACTGTGCAATAACACTGAAGATCTCAGCCAAAGTCTTGGAACATAGATGGCAATGGGAACCCGTAGAAATTCTTCATTTGAAGATTCAAATAGAGATTGTCTTTTTGGTTTTGGATATTGAAGATAACAGTTTTGATGCACAGGTAGATCCAGGCAGAATTCCTAGTCTGAAGATCAAGCATTACAAGTGCCCTTGACAAAAACATAACTTTGAAACATAAATTTAGAGGTATTTGTCTATTTACAGAAATGTATTTTACTTTCTCTTAGCTTTTCAGCCCATGCTGCTAAAATTCAGGGAAAATCATCTAAATACTATTCTATAATCCAACATTTCTCCCAAAAATAATTTAAGATAAATATTTTAATATGTTTACTTTGCAAAAAGAAAATAAGACAGATACTAATTTTCTCTGTGAGTAGAAGTATGCTAGATTTCAAATTAGATATCAATAAAATCTTCTATATTTTTGCATTTTTAAAACAAAGCACACATTCTGTTGCTCACTGAATTCATATTTCAAAAATACTTTTAACAGAAGTGAGAGAACCGCATATAAGAAAAAAGAAATACTCTTAAACCTTAATTTATTATGAGTCATACCCCTTTGATTCTTTGAAACTGGTTTAGAGAGAAATTACAGGTAGTGTGTGGACCTTGCAATCATAGTGTAACAAATCAGATAACCAACCAACTCTGAAGAAAAATGCTGTCTGTATAAAAGTTAAGGGGAGACAATTCTGACTGGAGTCTAGAGGCTTCTAACTGTTGTGTTAAGTTTTGGTCAAATGTCCCAGTTAACTACCTGAATTTATGAGACGTTATCAAGAATTTTGAAATATTGTTGTACTAGTTAAACTTTGGAAATATGTAAGAAATATTTTCTAAAATATATTCTCAACTGAGGTAGTCAACCTGTGCTATCTAACAAAAGATAAAACAAAAGTGACGTAGAGAGATTGTTTTTTCATCTAGACTTACAATTTAAGCTCAATGCCATATTCTTCCGTCAGCTTTCACTTGAACCCTTAAACTAATTTAGCTATTGTTTAATGTGAGTTAAAAATACATGTTTTTCTTTCAGTAACCTGAATAAGGCCGTAGAAGCAGTGTAAGGGTAATATTTAATTTTAGAGGCAATGCTAAACCTACATCACACTTCTGTCATTCCCTCATGATCCAGTACCATAATCTCATACACATCAAGAAGAAGGTATAAGAAATATTCTTATACCAATGGTTCAATATCTCCAATTAATAAAGTCTGTTAGTCTCCTGTAATGTTACGACACATCTCCATAATGCCACGTTCAGGCTACCATTAGTGCAAAATATTACCTACACAATTAATAAAATTCCCACTGTACATCTTTTTGGTTTATGCCTTCCTACAGCAGAACAGGCTGAAAACATAGAATCTGAATACTTAATTATATTCACTAGCATAATGAACATAAGTGCCAATTAAACTTAAATTGTCACAAATTTTTTACTATTAATTGATGTCTTTGTTTTTTGAGATATTTTGATTCATGTATGTTCAAAAATTTATTTGTTTCAAGTAATACTCATCTTTTTTTATGAAGTCTTTGTATTCTTTCCTGAACAGATGGGAGATGCAGTCCCTTTTCTGAATAGTTTGTGCTTCCAGATGTGACTTAAAAAGCATGACCGTAAACATATAAGACATCCCAGTTTCTAGTCCCTTGCTCTCTTACATCGTATTGGCTAGGCCATACAAAAGTAGCCCAGTATTTAAAACCACAAAAATCATATGATCTTTCTGGAAAATATAAGGAGTATTCAAGATGATCCAAGTAATTCCTTTTATCATTTATATCAAGTAGGTGGCAAAAATAGAAACACTTGGCAATGGAAAGACAGGAATTAGAAGAAAAAGAAACACAATCTTCATTTTAGATGCCATATTTTATTCAGCTTCTGTGACCTAAGAATGGGTACGGGTTTGGTAATAAAATGAGGTGATGGAATGGAGCTTAGATACTGTATCACAAATGAAGCACCAGTTATGCTTTGTAGTCCCATTTTCCCATTATTGGACTTATGTTTGCCATAGCACTCTTTTATTGCTGATTTTTTTGCTGATTTCCTTTCTACATCTGTTGTTTAGCCATACATTTTACAAATATAATACCGATTCACGTTTGCATTCTGCACATCTTTGACTTACTGTTAGTTTACTAAATGATAAAGGATAAAAACTATGTTCTCATGCCAATAGTTCTAGTTTAAGCTCTCCAAATTGCATTATTATTGTCACTGAACATACTGTAAAAATATTTAAAATACTTCTGATACTGTATTTTATTCACAGATTTGACTGTGAAGTGTTAAATTCATTAGGCAATTAGATTAGCCTGTGTCAGCCATAGCTCCTTGTCATCTTTATACATAATCTGCTCAGTAAATCAATGGAATACAAGCTGATTTCTAGCTATTGATCTAACCACTTTACATATAGCAAACCCCTGATTCTGACAAATGATAATATTAAAAGAAGAGGATGAGTAAATTGCTGTCATTTGACAGCTAGCATCTATATTATTCCCATACTTAAAGAACAGAGCAGATAATTTTTCAAAGTGTTTAAAAGACTAACTGCTGTTTGAATGCTTGTGGATTTTAAGCAAATTGATGTGCATTGATGTACATAATCTTACAGTTTATGTCATTGATCCTATGAGCAACAGAGATCTACTGGAGTGATTCTTGTGCTGTAGATTATGTGCAAACTCTTGGATTCAAAGCTTATCCTGTCTCCAATGCTGAGATCTTTCAAAAAAAGTTATAGAAAGGTTGAAGCAACTGAAACTCAGCTCTGTGATTTCCAGTATCCTGTCGAAGTGGTCAACATGGATTTACCAAGGGTAAATCATGCTTGACCAATCTGATAGCTTTCTATGATGCTATAACTGGTTGGCTGGATGAGGGGAGAGTTGTGGATGTCATCCACCTTGACTTTAGCAAGGCTTTTGACACTGTCTCCCATAACATCCCCATTAGGAAGCTGAGGAAGTATGGGCTAGATGAGGTGGCAGCGAGGTGGATTGAGAGTTGGCTGTGGGACAGAACTCAGAGGGTTGTGATCAGCAGCATAGAGTCTTGTTGGAGGCCTGTAACCAGTGGTGTCCCCCAGGGGTCAATACTTGGTCCTATTTTGTTTAATATATTCATTAATGACCTGGATGAGGGGACAGAGTGTATCCTCAGCAAGTTTGCTGATGATACCAAACTGGGTGGGGTGGCTGACACCCCAGAGGGCCATGCTGCCATTCAGCGTGACCTGGACAGGCTGGAGAGCTGGGCAGAGAAGAACCTAATGAGGTTCAACAAAAGCAAGTGCAAGGTCCTGCACCTGGGGAGGAAGAATGCAAAGCACCACTCTAGGTTAGGGGTGAACCTGCTGGGAAGTAGCTCAGAGGAGAAGGATCTGGAGGTCCTAGTAGACAGTAGATTATCCATGACCCAGCAATGTGCCCTTGTTGCTAAAAAGGCCAATGGAATCCTGGGTTGCATAGGGAAGAGTGTGGCCAGTAGGTCGAAGGAGGTCATTTTCCCCCTCTACTCTGCACTGGTGAGGCCACAACTGGAATACTGTGTCCAGTTCTGGGCTTCCCAGTTCAAGAGGGACAGGGAACTGCTGGAGCGAGTCCAGCGAAGGGCAACTAAGATGATTAAGGGCTTGGAGCATCTCCCTTATGAGGAAAGGCTGAAAGAGCTAGGACTCTTTAGCCTGGAGAAGAGAAGGCTGAGGGGAGACCTTATTAATGCTTACAAGTATGTAAAGGGTGGGTTGAAGGAGGATGGAGCCAGGCTCTTTTCAGTGGTTCCAAGTGACAGGACGAGGGGTAATGGGCACAAGTTAGAACATAGGAAGTTCTGTTCAAATACACGGAAAAACTTCCTTACAGTGAGGGTGACAGAGCACTGGCACAGGCTGCCCAGGGAGGCTGTGGAGTCCCCTTCTCTGGAGATTTTCAAGACCCGCCTGGATGCAGTCCTGAGTAATGTGCTCTAGGCAATCCTGCTTTATCAGGGGAGTTGGACTAGATGATCTCTAGAGGTCCCTTCCAACTCTGAAACTCCGTGAACTCCGTGAACTGTCAAAAAGGCAGCTACTTTCCACCAAATTCAACTTTGAGGATTTTACACATGAATGCACTATGATTACAGACAGAAAAAAAGGTATTGATAGTGACTAATTATGACAGATTTTATTTTCCAAGTTGCATTACTTTTAATTTATTGTATCCTGAAGATGACGAGGCGTTAATTCCTTCCTTTCTCAAAGTTTTCCACTGATGCTAAGCAATTACTATAAACTGGCAGATGAAGTACCATTTAAAACATTTCAAATTTCATTAACTGTCACCAAAATCAAAGCAGGGAAAAGGAGAGCCTAGTTTGTAGCTGGCAAACTTTGGGTCTACCAAGTGCATGCCTCAAAAATGTTGACTTCTGAAAGCATGAGGCTTTGGGTCATTTTACCAAATAGTCTTCCCTGGAATACAATAAAAACTTCACCTGCTGTCACTGGATATCAAAGTCTGCTCCAAAGCCAGAGCATTCCTGAAGCAACACTTCCTTCATCCTTAGCTCACAGGTCTCTCTATTTCAGACTTGAGTATTTACACTAACCTAAATGTTACTTCTATAAATAATCGTACTGATTTTGCACATAAATAAAAATTTATAGTTCCCTTCTCCTTACACAGTACATCTGTGGATTTGTCCCTGACAGCAGGATAATTCACCAGCTGGGATTCAGGGCATATGGCTCTGGAATAGACATTTCCAGAGCTATGCTTTACCTCTAAAGGCTCTCATCATGCATGGGAAAAGAAGCCTAACAATCTCAGGAGTCCAGGTGGTGTAGCCTGATGAAAATCAAATAAAGTTAAGTGAAAAAGTTTAATAGCTACCTTTAAAAGTACCATAATTGACAGAGGTTAAGATTTTAACAAGAAGTGGTTAGAAAGGCGCTGTACAGGCATTCATATTCTTTACCTGTTGTAATGTGACATTAATTTCCAGGAAATCGGGAAAATGGTAAATGGAAAATCTCGGCATGCAGAAGAATATATGTTTGGCCAAATAGATTCTGAATCTGTCTTAAACCACACTTGAAAAAATGTGAAAAATCCCATCTTTTAAAAAAATGCAAATGTGTATCTGAGAAAAAAATACTCTGATTTCATTCACCGATAGAAAGGTTATCTGAAAAAAATAAACAGTCTACATATAGACAGGTTATATGAAAATAGGTGGGCTACAAAATAAGCAGTTTATCTTGGAAAACATACACTGCTGAATAGCCCACATTAAAGATAACGTATAGCTGAGGTAGAACCAGCTCTGAACTGAGTGTATGTGTAACAAAACCCACTGAATTTTGCATGTGGCCCTTTTCTTCTGCACTGATATTTTGAGATCCTGTACAATACTGTGACATTATTTTATTATTACTAAGTTGTGGTGGATTGAAAGACACGGAATCCGACATGAAGGATCGAAACTACCTTTATTAAGCAAGCGTGCTCTTATGTATTTTTCTACCAGGGCCAGTAATTTTCTACTTTACTTGTTTACACCATCGCGTGCTCTAAAAGATCATGTTCCCACCGAAAAGGGAATCATAAAATCATAGAATCATAGAATGGTTTAGGTTGGAGAGGACCTTGAAGATCATTGAGTTCCAACTCCCCTGCCATGGGCAGGGACACCTCCCACTAGACCAGGTTGCCCAAGGCCACGTCCAGCCTGGCCTTGAACACCTCCAGGGATGGGGCCTCAACAACCTCTCTGGGCAACCTGTTCCAGTGCCTTACCACCCTCACAGTGAAAAACTTCTTCCTAATGTTTAATCTGAACGTGCCCTCTTCCAGTTTAAAGCCATTCCCCCTCGTCCTATCGCTACATGCCCTAGTAAAAAGTCCTAGTAAAAAAGCCCCCTTTATGTACTGGAAGGCCGCAATAAGATCTCCCCAGAGCCTGCTCTTCTTCGGAATATCTCTTCCCTGTGAGCAGCACCTCCTTGTCTAGGGAGTAGCTTCATACAACTTCATCTGCCAAAACAGTGCTGCAGCTGCTTATTCCTCCCTATTAGTTCTACCACACTTAATCCTTCTTTTTCCTCTGTCCCCACACTAAGTGGATTTCTTACGTATCTAGTTGAAGGTTTTGTTGGCTATGATTAATTATTCTGGTTAGACTCCTTTGAGAGATGATTTATAAATCTGGGTATAATGCAGGACCTAACACCTGGTTAGATGATATGGGGACTAAAGCTGTAGCGCTCACAACCCACACTGGCCCTGCAGGTTAAATGCAGACATAGTCTCCTGGTTCTGCTGTAAATCTTGGGCTCTGAGCCTGAAAGCTTGGCTTCAGGAAAAGATGTGTCACTTATTTCATTCAGGGCAAAGCAAAGGACTCTATACTATGATTTGACAGGATGGGTGAAGGAAACTGTTCTCTGTGTCTCCATGATACCCCTTTTTCTTGCTCCAGAGTCATCCTTTCATCAGTCATGTACCTTCTTTTACAATTGCTCATTCTACTTTTACAGCAAAACGCAAAATACAGATACTTGGTTTCTTGACCACTCAACAAGGTAAAATGCAGAGATATGTTGGGTGGTAAAATATCACCAAGAAATAATTTAATTTTTTAAAAGTTCTAATTTCTCAATCTCTACTTCTTCCACAGTTGGGTGATTCCCAAGGAAAACAAAAACAAAAACTAAAAAACACAACCCAAACGCAAGATTAATTCTTTGGTAGTAAATAGCATAAGCACCATTAAAAATAGACGAAAAAGAAGTGGCCTTTTGAGAGTGTCTTTGTGCCTCTGCATTGTCCTTGCAAAACTGTTGTCTTAATCCACTTTTCCAGTCACAATTGTTTTAGCCCTTAACAGGACTTTCCTTGTTTCTTCCACTTGAACTTGATTTTCCCTTAATAGTTGAAGGACGTTTAGGCAGCATCGCATTAATTTCAGTGGACACTGAGTTTTATCTAATTCAGCAAGCCAGCCTTTGTTAATTAGGCCTCACAGGACGAGTGATTGTAAAGAACATCTCTAACTGTCACTGATCAATACCCGCAACAGAAGCAGTTCTAGCAGTCAATTACTTGTGTTTCTGAGAAGGAAGAAGGGTCCTATTCTTGTTAACTCCCTACACTTTTTTAAAATCACAATGCCCCTCAGTCTACCTTCCTATCAGGTTCAACCAGATGCATACAAATTATATTTCCTCCCTCTAACGCTGCGGCAGGTTCATTCCCCGCCAAGTCCTCTGCAGCCCAGCAGTGTTGTTTAGCAATATTGTATGCTTCCAAAGCCATGAGCTTCACTGATGGGGAAGGCTACGCTCCTACAACGCTAGCAGAGATTCACTGTTTAAGCCTAGAGATGTGGGCTCTGATTAGGTCCCAGGAGAATAAGTATGTGGAAAGTAATATAATGCTGCCCTGTAATCCTTCAGACATAAAGAGCGAGTAGGGAGAAAAACAGATCACAGCCTTTAGCATTTGCTCGGCACTTATTTCAGTGAGAATTTATAAATATATATGCATTCGTATACAAATTAGAACTTTGGCCACTTCCAATAGTTGAAAATATTCCTTTCCACCTTCTAGAACCTGTTTTTCAATAAGCTCCTGTTCTTCCCTGGGGCGATTATGAAGCTGTCATTCTTGTCATTGAAGACTTAGGGTTAAAAATCCCCAGCTTTCTAAAACCATCTCTGACTTGTTATAATACATGATAAACAGCTAATCTCTCTCAAAGAGCTAGGTGGTAGAATGTTTTCTCTGTTCATGGGAGAGTCCTGACAATTTATAAATGTTCTCATTCCACACCATGCGTTTTCAAAACCAACAGGTGACAAATCAAAGTGCAAGACTGTAAAGAGACTGACTCTTCACTGCTACACTAAAAGGTCAATGTTTAAAAGTGGAATTAACAGTGGAAAGATATTTCCTTTTTTTCCTTCGTGACTCCCCTTTGTAGCCTCCTCTAAACAGCTGGTTTTAAGGGTGTACAGAAAAACATTGCATGTTAAATTGTAGGTGAGAGATTACTTGTTCTGTTGCAATACTAAATGGAGTTATTAGCAGAAAGGCAAAACATTTAGTGGAAGATAAACATATCTAAGTTTGGATGTTTACACATGAGCATGCCAAAGTCAAAGGATACCTAAGCAATACACTTAATTGAGGTTAGAGCACAGTTCAGCCATTAAACACTCAGTTCAGTTGCCCATATGTAGCAAGCTAGTGTCTGAATATAGAAATCTGAGATGCCTGAGGTATCCTGCCAACCCTCCAGCTGCTGCCATGGAAGAGCATGTCTCACGCCAGTTTTGCGTCACATCTGACAGCCTTGTGCAAATGTCCTTGATACTGTAGGGCGTAGCTTTAGACAGACATTTGGTGGGAAACAGCATTGCACCAAAGAAGTATTCTTGAGAGTAAGGTGGATTTTCCTCTCATCTCCATTGAGTTTATTGGTTAGGGATGAGATTCAGCTGAACAGGAACTGTTGGCCAGGTGGGCCACCTGCAACATCTAAAAAGACTGAATCTTTTCCTTGGTCTCCTGGTTGTAATATGAACATAAATACCTAATTTACATGTGAATCTGGAATTTAGGTATCTTAGTGTTGAAATTCCTCTCAAAGTGAGACAGGAAAGTACACAGTTATGTGCATTACAGTAGTGTTTATGGTCTCCATCTGCTGGAATATGTGGCATTATCATGGCTTCATGTCGATCTTCCCAGGACTAATCGATCAGGTTGGGGCTGTTTAGGCTCGGTATCGTATAAATTACCAAAGCTCTGTTGTAGCTCTGTTATCTACATGTCACACTAATAGCACTTAGACTAATGATAAAAATTATAAATCTAAAAGGAACTGAAGCTGCAGATACTCTGGAAACCGTTGGTGCTGGCAAGAGAATCGGATTTCAAACCTGAGAAGTGAAGAAAGTTAGAGAATGGTCAAAAGTTGAAACTATAGAACAACCTGAAAATTGCCTATACATATAACAGGTAGTGTAGAAATGTACAGTGACAGGTAATAATTATAAGAAAGTTAGAATATTAAATGGAAGAGCCATACATTTGACTGCTGTACATTAGCACAGCTGTTATTCATAATTTTTCAAGATAAGGTCAAACTAACCAAAATCTAATTATTTATGCAATTTAGGAATTTGGGAGGCTTAAATTGATGAAATTGCTAATGCATAAAAACTCCTACATACAAGTTTGTGCATCCAATTTTAATCTTGTCAATACACAAATTCAGATACGGAACACCATGTTTCACTAAGGCATGAATGTTATGATGGAGTACTGGTATTTTTTACACATCTGCCTCCTTAAAATTATCTAAAAGTCACTTATTTCACACTTGTTACTCTCACTACACCTCCAGTTTCATAAATTCTTTGTATCTTACATGTTAAATGTAAGCTGTATTTAAGTTTCAGCATATAGCTCCTCTAAATTATTTTTTCTCAGTTTTTCATAATTAGCCTTCACTTGTCTGTTGTCTGCCTGCTCATCACTCATTCATGTCTCTTTAGTCTTTTTTCCGAGTCTAATGTCAGCCTTTCCCTACCACTGGAACGATCATCTATTTCTGATATGTCCCTCGCTTCCATTTTCTCCAAGAATCCTCTCAGACATTTTCTCCTTAATAATGATCAACCTGTTCTATCTGTACAATTTTTCCTTATATATCATCTTTATTATGCCTTTCACTCTAACCTATGTGTGTCATGGAACAGCTTGTGACTTCACTGTATTAGGCCTCAGAAATTAAAAAAAAAAAAAAAGAAGAAAACTGGAGACTGTTATTTAATGTCTCAGTAGTTCCAGTTGTTCTAATAAAAGTATTTTTCTAAGAAGAAAAAGAAGCTGTTCAGAGTATGTATAGTTGTGAGACTATCATTCAAAAATATGTTTTTTCCAAATGAAATATTATGTTCCTGTTTTATCTATGTCTAACTTCGGAGAAGGGTTCTTTTCTCTTTCACATTGGTTGACTATCACAAACACTTATGGTGGATCAAAGAAATGCATGCCTTATTTTAGAGGTGTTAACAATTCTGTTTACTCCTGCAAGTTAACACAACCCCATCCTTCCAAAGCTTAAAACAAAAGGACAGTTCTCAAAACACCTTGCAAAGCAATTAAATACTATATTCAAAGGTACCTACAAAGAACTCTAAGCAAATAACTATTTTCTTATACCCGTTATTAAATTTTTCAAATCCAAGTTGACCTTAAATTGCAATGTAGTATCGTGATTGTAAACAGAGCTATTACACTATTTATAATATTTACCATGACAGAATACACAATCTTGAGACAAGCCTGAGAATTTTAGAGAATTATTCTCCCAGTCACTGCTAGCATAAAAAACAACAAAAAAGTGATATTTATGATGATAATGAGCAGAGGTTTTGACAGTAGTGTCAAACGTTTCACATCTAAAATAAAATAAAAGTTCCAGTAATTTCTCTTTTAAATAAATCAAATTGTACAGTACTGTTTTTATGCAAATTATCTCTATTAAAATCACCATTTGCAAGCTTCAGGGGTTTGCAACTCTAATACAAAATTTTAATATATTAAAGAACTGAAAAATATTGTATTATGTGCCTTTATGTGTTAGAAGTTCAGCATAGTAAAGGCAAAAAATATATTCAAAGGAATTGTATTTTGAAGCAATATAACCTTTCTTCAGTTTTAAGAACATTAAAACCAGGATACAAAGAAAATAAATTTCAAAACACAAACAATTTATAGCAGTTGTGCAAACTTGATTCCTTGACATTCAGTTTTGTGTATGAGATAATACACACATTATGACTGAAGAAACGTCCCTGGACAATTATGACATATTTAGGGCTTAGGAACATTGTTTGCATCTCTCCACAGGTAATACAAGCTTAATTGTAAGATGTTTGCTTCAAATCAAAAGGTAAAATTCTTAAATATAAATTATATATATAAATATATTATATATAAAAATATATTAGATATATATAAAACACAATAAAGGGGTTCTGCTATCATTTGAGATTAAGATTTTGTCATTATCAATATGGTAGATTAAACATTATTTTAATCAGGTCACAGAGGTGATCTGAGCATTGTGATCCGAACCAGAACATCACATCTTTTAAAATTTCTAAATAAAATATGCCATGCAGAGACTACTCATCCCAACCCCTCAGTTCTCTATCCGAGATTTTTCTCTAAAAGGAGTCTGAATTTTTAAATGCATAAATAGTACAGATAAAGTTTCAGTACTGTGACCCAGAACCTCTTGGCCTTTGGGCTACATTTAGTTACCCTGGATTTCAAGAACTATTTATTATGAAGAATTTTATAAGGCAATAAATGGCTTTTATGGATGGCTACATCAGAGCAAAACAGATAATCACAAAAAAAAAAAAAAAAGATTTATAGAGAGTACATCTAAAAACCATGAACATTGTCATAAGACATCAACAAAGAAAACTCAATGAACACAAAAATCTGCCATGATTGTTTTCCTGTCTTTGAAAATAGGATTTGAAGGTTGAAAAAGCAAATTGTCATTCAACAGAATGTCCTGTGTGGAAACTGCTTTGTATGACAAATTAGAGAGACAGTCAGTAAGGGTGCTGGCAAGAGTGGAAACAGGACAGAGACTCAGTCCTGATCAAAACAGATCTTGTTTGGTAGAAAATGAGCCTTTTTTTCAGGCATGGGGTGGGGAATAATCTGTAATACTGAAGTTATGAAAAACTCAAGGATTTGTGGTTGTTTTTTTTTTTTTTTTCCATGGGGCAAAAACTTCATTTGTATGTTATAGCTGCTAAACAACTACCTTCAGTTTAATAGTATACTCTCCCATAAAAAAGCCACTGCACACCAGCAACTGTGGTCAGTGTATTACATTTCATCAATTATTTCATGTTTTCCAAAAGCTTCAAAAAATAGGCCACCAAAGATTAAAAGATAGAAGCTGTCCCACCAGAACAACAGGTTTGAAAAAGCCCAGAGAAGTGAGTTGCCATCTAATTGCCATATAAGGCTTTAAAAAAGAGCAACAGGAAATTTTAACCTTCCCTAATAAGTTTATAATGCATTCCTAGAACTCCAGGTATTATTAACATTTTCATAGTAAGTCTGTAAAAGGAAATATTGGAAAAATTAATTATGACACAAAATTGGTGTCCAGTTATGCACCATCACTTCTCCTGTCACATAAATGATGCGAAAAACACCAATTGTCTTTCTCATACTTCAAGAAAAAGAAAGACTTTAAAGCATTTTGGTAAAAATCAAATTATGTATAATGCAACTTCTTTATGGGATGATATTATCTTGTACGGAATCCCATATAAAGAGAGGAGAAAATTACCGTTAGAGGTCTGAGTAGCCGATGAAGTGTGTTAAGTTGAGTTGGATAAGATTTAGCAATAATGTTTACATAAAGAAAACGTACTGTTTACTTTTGATTGAGAACTCAAGCAGCAGCATTTGTCCTCTGATAGAGAATGTCATCTGCAAAGCTATTACTAAAGAATCAAAGGATCATATATTTTAGTCTGTAACTATGCAGACAGATTGCAGGAAAAGCATCTCATTGCCATTGTTTCTTTAATACATTACTTTCTTCTCCGAGGTCATAGCAACTTCTTCCTCCATCTGTTATTGTTTATATTGGATTCGTACTATTGAGTGTCCAATTTGAAAACAAAAGCATGGCAAATAAGTACTAATTCAGATAGAATAACTGAAATTCAGTCTTTTTGCTTTCTAAAAGCTTGTGTAGGAATTGCATATAAGAGAATATTTTCTATTAGAGTATCCTCAAGTAAGATTTTTGTTTCAATATTATTCATGATTCTGCACTATCCAACAGACTTCTCATGAATAAAGATTACTTTCTATACTTGCATAACTTTGATCAGCCCAGAAGTTATAAGAAAACTAAGTGTACCTTTTTATTCTAACTGATGACATTTTTTATCTTCCACTTTGTTTTAATCCATTTTTGGAAGCTGCTAATCTTCAGTGGAAAATCTGGCACTCAAATAGACAAAACTTTGTCCTTGTCTTCAATAATATTTAAGAAACACTACAGTGCAAGAAACACCTACTGTGGAGCAGCAAGATTATTTTGAACTGTTCTAGAAACTCGGCAGTTCCAAATGGACACACTGAACAAATTCTAAATAAAGTTGACAGAGTGGAGAAAGGTCTGCAAAGATTATCGGTCTGATGACCTTGTTTACAGTTTGCTTTCATCCCAAAATGTCTGTGATACATGGAGTTAGTAATACAATATAATATTTTGCCCTTATGCAGCAGTTTTCATCCGAGATGTCAAAGAAGTTTACCAACATACAATTCATCTCTGTAACTTTGCTTCAGTAAATCTTGTTACACCCAATTACTTAAGGTGAACTGTGACACATAAGAATATCTACTTTACACACACAAAGAATGGAAAACAACGCATGAAGGATTCTGAAATCTAGAGTGCATCCCTGTCTCTAAATTCACTATCAACTATATCTGAACTATTCCTAAGGGATATTTACCTATTCCATTTTATTATGCATGTATATGTCTCCTGCAGCATACTCCATCCCTGGGCAAGCTAATTTGCTGATAACTATAGTTTTGATTAGGAGGTTTCACTTAAATGTCAAAACTAAATACCTTTGGAGTGATTGATTTCAACAGCAACTTCTATCTTCTTTGAACATGGAAAATAATTAATTCCTCCTATTTTAACAGCTCTTTCATTTATTTAAAATGTATTTGGTCTTATTTGGTCTTTTGTTTCCTAAGCTTCTGTTGATCACTCTTTTTGTTTTCCTGAAGACATTTTCAAATTTTTGCCCTTAAGGAACAAGGACCTCAGGAATTCAGTCCAACAGGAATCCCTCAGGAATTCAGTCCAACCTTGATATAGTATATCTTTTGCAATAATATTTCTATTTGTATACGTACATATCAGATGAATAATATTTGTTTCTTTACAACAGCAAGATATGGCTAATGCTGCAAACTACTACAACCACTAGATGGTTTTCTGTTAGAAAGATCCCTGCAAAGTCTGTGATAACTACCCCGAGTAGTTACCCAGTTTTATACACTTTTAGAACTTTCATCTAAAATATGTTTCTGTAAATTCCATGCCTTGGAATACATACATCATCATGTATAAGAAACACTATCAGAATCCTAAAAAACTCAAAATATATAGTACAAGTTCCTTCTTATTTTCCTGAAAACCCCGTTGTGGTTTTTGTAGGAGGAAATTAAGTTTGACATTGTTTTATGTTACTTGGGTTCTTGTTAGCTGTCCTTTATATCTTTTTTTAAATAGACACTACATTTATCCTTCTGTATTCCTTTTTTTTCTCTTTGATTTCTCCCTTACCAATTTTATTTTTTGTATGTACAGTTCAGACCCACCACTGTTTTATCTATCTGATCACCATTGAAAGTAGTCTCAAAAAATAAAATTCATTCAACATTTCAGCCATTCAGCTTAATCTTCAATTGCTTTACTTCTTCACTTTGTAATGAACTATCTCTTAGCTTGATTTTTTTCTTCTAATACACTAATAATACCATTTTGGTTCTCTTGTGATATTCTTGGCTTGAAGTCCCCCAGCCTTTCTGATTTTGCTAATATTTTGCTACTGTTCAATAAGGAATTTTTAGCCCTTCATTACTTCTATTTAGAATTCTATTCCTTTAATAATTTAGCCTACTATCTAATTTCTGTGTACTTTTTTTTTTTTATAGTTTAAGGTCATGCAATATCCTACATTTTACTCCATTTAATCTCATTACATTTCCTATCATTCTTCTTCACAGCAATTCTTTGTCTTTGTGTCCCTAATATTGTTTTGTTAAGGAATCACCATTTCTCTAGAACATCTTATTCCTTAGAATTCCTTCCTATGGGACCTCGCTTCCCAGAGCTCCTTTGGGTCTACAGAAGTCTATTGTCCATTGTCATCAGATTGCTTTTGCTTTCTTTCCTTTATGAGGACCAGGAATTCTTTTATTTCAAAACTAATCTCATCCAAGTTACTTCTACTTTCAAATTTCCAAAACTTCTCCCTAGTGATTTCAGGTAAGCCTATAAAAACCTTCTTTGTAGCCTCCACTTCTCCTTTCAGTACATAAAAAGGTCATTCATGTGTTTTGAATCCCAGAGTCTGGTTGCATCTACATACACCGAAATACTCCCAGAAATGTCGAAAATACATTTGTTCAGCTGAATAGATCTTCAGACTCCACTCAGCATGACTCACTTGTGTAAATAGAAGAATTGATGTTTCTCTTTGAAACACCCTCATGTAATCTACCAGTTGTCTTTTTATTTCTGCCATCTCTGGATAGGTGTCTTGGACACCCTTGGGCGCTACTTCAAATCACAAGAGGTGCATGTCTATAACAGACTGAATTAATGTATCTCTACACTGACTAGATATCCAATAACAGTGGGATTGCAGGCACTTAGCTCATATAATACTTATTCACGTGCTGATAACTACATTATAAATGCCTCAGTGTATGAGCCTCATCCATTGCCACCCAATGCATACTTCAGCTGCAGAAACTTAAGTAATCAATACAGTATTATTTTTTGTGCCCCTGCCTGCTGACCTTCAGCTGCTACCTCAGAACGGCAGGGTAGTTCCAATGTCCTGTCCACCAGTCCAATGCTGCTATCTTGCACATACCAGCGTGTCTCCAATGGCACTAGATAAAGTTAGTTTGGGAAATTAATTTATTCCTAAAATTAAGTGAGATAAATCTGTGCATTAGTCCTCAGCATACCAACTAAGTTCTAATATTGATTATGTATTAAGGATTCTGCTTCTTCCTAGACCTATTCCTCATCCTTTTGTATTGGTAAATAAAGAGCTAAGGTTGGCAGCAAATTTACTGACTATCCCTTCTCAGCCTCATCTGCATAATCAATATCACTATTCCTCTTAACTATTAGATCTTTGTCCAGATTTTTGTTGGATTTATTCTGGTATTTCCTTATCTGATATCATTTGTTATTATCTCCTCTGGGTTCATCTATATTTCTGAATGGTTCAGCAAAAAGAGGGAATGACAAGTGTTAGATTGGTGATAGATGGAGTTAGATTCTGTTAGATCTATTATGGTTCTAATAATTGCATGTTTACTAGCAGCAAAATCTACAACAATTCCCAGTGCTAGATACATACCACATGTCTATAAAATGCAAAGGGGCGACTGTATAGATGATGACTGTATAGATGGCTAATGCAGAACAGATTTCCATGTAGCCTCACAGATTGCCTTGCCATCAGATCATCTTTGGTTGCTGATGTTGCTATAGACCTCCAAATTAGCTGTCTACGTAGTGGTCCAAAATTTCCTTTATACTGATGAAGCACTCAGATTTCCCAGTGCTTCTCAGACTTGTTTCTTGCTCTGGTTGTGCTCCAGCCTACTTCTTCAGAGAATCTATCACCAAGGACAGGACATGACAGATTTTTTTAATCCACACTTCCAGGGACTTTTTGGCATGAAATTGTAGGCTGAGGTCCTTATAAATGTAGGCAGAATCCAGGCTAAGGCAGCAAGCCTTTGGTGTAACCTTCACAAATGTAGTTAAGAAGTTCAGATAGGAGACAAGGACCTGATGTTACCACACACATGTAAACCTCCTGCTATAAATTTTGTTTGCAGTTCCTCTCTTCAGGTTTATGCTAATTCATTCCACGTTGGTTTTAGATCCTTCTTATCTGGATCACCTCTGCCTTGTCACAAAGGACAATGCCTTCTGCAGAATGCATTTCAGTGCATCATAAGCAGACTCAAAGTTGTTAGTAATGGGCTAGATGTAGGAGCAAAGAGGATCATAGATTAATTTACCATAAGAAGCAGAGCAGAAGTTGTAGCTGCATCAGTGTAGGCATACCTGAAGAGAAAATAAGTGTCTTTTTCTATTTTGGTGGCATATTCAAAAACAGAAACTCTCCTCCCTAGATGTCAGCAATTAATTAAAGCATAATGCATTTTAGACAAGTAGTACACAAAGGATATATATTTTTCTCCAATCTAATTTAATCAGTTTATCAAAAACCTGCAGTTCTTGTTTCCAATAAGGGAAGAGTGTTCTTCCCTGTTGATTAACTTTTCTGTGTGGCAGATAATTTATTGCTTCTGTTGAAAAAAATGCCATACCTGGGTGTTCATATAATCTTCACCGTGTTCTTTCACTTTGAAGTAATTAAGTGAGTTTTGTTGGGTTTTTTTTACAGACACCTGCTCAGAAAATTATTCTCAAACCATAGGTAAATTTCCAGTTTCCCATCCTCTTTATACTTCAGGCTGCTATATATCAATAAATGATATAATATACAGATCTACACTTAAAATATCCTTCTGCTAATGAAAGCAGAAAAGTTGTGCAAAATTAAATATTATTAATTCAATTCCCTTTCACAATTGTGTTGTGAAATTTTAATCTGATTGAGGAGAAAAACATGCCTATAAAGTTTGAAAGAGTGAAGTAGTATTTCCTACATAGCTGCTAATATTCATAAACGTATCAGGAATGTAAAAATACATATTGGAATTTTTTGCCAGTAACCACTTCTGTCCCGAATTGCACATGAAACATAGCTCAGAGAACAAAGTGGAAATAGCATTTTTTTTCTTTTTTTTGTTTTCTTAAACCACTCTACTGCAAACACAAAGAGAACAAAATAACACAAATTCTTCTCTTACTTCTATTTAACCAGTCTCGCTGAAACACATTGGTGTTAATCATGGCTTTTTTGGACACCAGCAGAAAATAAGGACTGTGAGGGTGAATAAAATGAAAGCGATGTGAAAACAATGACTATAAGTAACATAACATTTGTGAAGAGATAAGGTCAAAATTTTTAAAAAAGTATCATATGTGTCTCTTTCTCTATTTACAGCAAGCAACTGAGAGTCATACTTGGGTCATGAAGCTGTTCTCCAAATGTCTTCATCTTCAGTGACACCTCCCATCTGTCATGACAAGTGAAAGTCTGACAGCAGTGAGGATATGGGTTTCGTGCCTCCAAAGTAAAATTGTGTGGAGAAAGAAACAGGCAAACACAAACAAAGCAGTGAAGTTTACTTTACAACTAACCCAGCCCTCTGACTTTAGTGACAGTTGAAATCCAGGGACTATATCTAGACTAGATCTATGTCTACCACTACAGGAACATAGTGTTGCTGTAAGCAAGTCCATACTCCTTGATTTCAGAACCAGGAATTAATATTGGTTCTTTATATTTTACACAATATACATAACTTAAGGAATGTTTCATGGTTGTAGAACTGTCTGTGTACTCAGTTTCTATTCGGGTTCCATATCTGATTAAAACATATAGCAACCTCTCTTCTGTACAACCCATTCTATATTGTTCAACACCATGGCAAATATTTTAAAGTGCAAGCAACTTATTTTTGCTCTGTTTTTGACAGTTGGTCTGTTTGTCATAATATATTAATTAATTTCTTATTTGTAAGTTCTTTAAGTTCTGTTGCAACTTTTGCACAACACTGGTTTTCCTTCTGTGACATAAAGGATTTTTTTCTTATTTTGAATATAGGAGTTTTTCTTTCAGTAATGGAGAGCCACAGCTGTCTCAATAACTTACAAAACAAACTGAAACAAAACAACAAAACAACTTTTGGCTATCCTCAGTTTTCATTTTACTAAAAGTGGCTCCTTACTTTTTATTTCCCTGCCTCAAAAGGAAAGGACAATTCATTTGGCAAGAGCTTACTTGTCTCTCCATTTCCGGCTGACATGCTGTCAAAGGATATTAATTCATCAAGTCTACATTCATTAGCATAATTGCTTTTGTACTTTTTATAAAAAGTTGGCTCTATTAATCAAGTTTGATCACAGGCTATCTTTTATCCCCAAACTTCAGTAGTTCTATATTTCATACGTCAGATCTGACTTTGTAAGATCAATACTTTCCAGCACTGGATGTCACTGAACTATACGTTACTTCACCATGGATATGTAATCATTGTAGCCCACAAAATGAGACATAATTTTGAGTTCTATATAACTATTAGAACTTTTAAGATTATTATCTTTAACAATTTCACATTCATCATTTCTTCAGCAAGTTAGAAATGTTTTATTTTTGAACTTAAAATAGTTGTCCCAAAGATTTTACTCAGGGTTTCCTATTCAGTCCCTTCCTAATCTGTGCCTTATAGAATGGTTTGGGTTGGAAGGGACCTTCAAAAATCACCTAGTTCAACATCCATATTGTGGGCAAAGGCATCATTCACTAGATCAGGCTGCTCAAAGCCCAACCTGACTTTGAACACTTCCCATAGGGCTTCCACAACTTCTCTGGGTAAGCTGTTCCAGTGCCTCACCACCTTAATTGTAACAAATTTCTTCCTTACGTTCAGCCTGAATATACTGTCTTTCACTTTAAAACTGTTGCCCTTCATCTTGTCACTACAGCCCTCGGTATCCCTCTGCTTTTCTTGTAAGACCCCTTTATATATTGAAAGACCTCCATAAGGTCCCTCCAGAGCCTTCTCTTCTCCAGGCTTGAGCAACCCCAACTCTCTCAGCCTTTTCTCATAGGAGAGGTGCTCCAGCCCCCTAACAAATGTTGTGCCCCTCCTCTGGACCCGCTCTAACAGGTCCATGTCTTTCTTGGATACAGTACTCCAGCAGGGGTGTCACACAAAAGTGGAGTAGAGGGGGAGAATCACTTCCCTCGACCTGCTGGCCACGCTTCGTTTTATGCAGCCCAGGATGCAACTGGCTTTTTGGGCTGCAAGCACACATTGAGGTCTCGTGTCCAATATACTAGAAGTAATCATCATTTTTGTTGATCAAAAGTTTTATTAAAAGTTTTTCCAGATGAAAATATATTTGGTAAATATTAATTTTCATTAACACTTTCTGCATGTCTATAAAAATAAACATTACTTTTTTTACTGTATTTATTGCTAATTTGTTTTGGGGAAAAAAATAGTAAAAATAATTACCTGGTACAATAATATTCCATAGCTTTTTCTGTTAGCTGAACTGGTCACTATTCTCCCATATCACAGAAATCAGTAAAAGCAAAGACTTTTTTTTACCTCAATACATTAAATTATCTGAGAATGAATTTGTGGGAAGTACACATTTCTTTGCCAAAGTAACAATCCTCCACATGTTAATTGAAGATATTAATGCAGAAGGGTCCTTTTCTGGCTTTATCCCACATTTCACTTGGCTTTTGTTCCATTTTTCTTTCTGGAACTCATTGTTAATGTATTTCATTTCCGTCATGCCACTCAGCAAGGATCTCACATGCACACCATATGACAGATGTCCTTAATGATGCATGATCTTTCCAGACTCGTTTCATTAAAGTTTTAATAGCTGATCCTTGTAAACCTTAAACTATCCTCATATGACCATCACACACTTACACACTTAAAAGAATTCATATTCAGACACTTAAACATTTCCCAGTACTCAACTTCTCTTACTTTTAGACATATCTGCCTATATGTTTCTCCCACTTGAAACTAGGTTAAGCCTACAGGTCAACATATGTAGCCTCTGGAAAGCACCAGACAATATAATTCTAAAGCAGCAACTCCAGTAATAATATTTGTTCACAAGTTCTAAGGATGTTTAAAACAGATTATTTAAACTCTGTTGATAAATTAACTTGAAGCTTTTTTTCCTGCATGTAGTTCTTTCTTGCAACCCAAAACTGGCATATATCCCTACTGCAAAGTGTGGTTTCCAAAGTGTCTCATAGAACTCTGTCAGTTATGCCTGGTAGTTACAGCTCAGGTAGGAGATCCTAAGGTTCTTTGGAGTAATTTTCTTAATGTGTATGCCAGCAAAGAAAGGTGGCAAAATGTTGTGCATCATCAGAAAGAGACAAAAAAAGAGAGGGCCTCTCTTTACTAGTATAAAAAAGCTTGTTTGACTGATTTCTTGGGTACCTTGTACAGGTTTGATCTATGCATCTCAAGAGGGATGAAATGGAGTAGAGTGGAGTTATAGGAGGTAAACAGGATAGCAGCAAACAAGGGGATGGAGGTACCACTTTATAAGGGAGGGAAAAATTGATATTCTCAAATTTGGAAAGAAGGTGGCTGAGGGACCAAGACTTATAAACACACTTACTGAAACTTGTGAGAGACCAGTTCAGAACAAACACAAGAAAGAACTTTTTCTTCCGAGCAGATAGTGAACTTCCAGAATCTCTTGCCACAGGAGGCTGTGGGGACAGATTGCATCAGCAGGTTTATGAACAGCAAGTCCATGAACACATGATAAAGGGATTAGGCAGGGCCATACCTTTTAGAATCCCCGATACAACAGTTCTAGATGCTGTGGGAGTTAAAAGGAGATGGACCAAGGCAAGTGGCCAGACCTACATGCTCCTCTGAATTGGCATCTCCTTCTGCCACTTTCTAATCCATGGGACACTTCTTGTGTTTACATGCATGAAGGCACAATACTGAAATTAAAACTCAGGACATAGCAAAAACCTCTAGCAAACACTATTTTTCTTTTATTTTATCCTGAATGACTGCTAAATGACAAATGGAACAACTGAAAGAAACTAAGGGAAAACCCAGCAACTGTCCAGAAATGTGAAAGATAATTGGAGGAGTTTTGAATGAAGCTTGATCTATAAGCAACGCATGTTAGCTAAAAGGAGAATAGTCAGACAATAGCCTGAAAAAATGAGAATGACTCAGTTGGCCTCTCTTGCCATTCTAGATGCACTAGACTATCTCAGATACTTCTATTGAGCTGGCAGATATAGCCCCATAAATAACTGTGCCATTGTGGGATGATAACTGGAGAATATATGGAATTAATGGCCTACAGGTATTTAAAATGGTACAAGAGTTGTGTTTTGATACAACAGTCTGTCCTCTTTCATCTTTAATGGAACACTAACAATAAATATACAGCGAAAAAAATTGGAATATATGACACTCCCTGTAAAGACAAAATATGTGAGTGATGTATTTTTAGACAGAGAGAACACAAAATAATACGGAAGCCTTAGTGACCACAATAGGCAGTAATTGTGGTGGTGCTTGTAAAGCTACTCACTCCAAAATTGTACATGGCCACAGATTCCTTCAAAGTTCTTTTCAGTAACATCTTGAAGTCTTCTGGTGATCTGTTTTAATCTATACATGGTAATATGGAATGTTTTCTAGAAAGTTGAGGAATGTTTTCACAGAATCACAGAATCACAGAATTATCAGAGTTGGAAGGGACCTCAGAGATCATCTAGTCCAACTCTCCTGCTAAAGCAGGATTGCCTAGAGCACATTACTCAGGACTGCATCCAGGCGGGTCTTGAAAATCTCCAGGGAAGGGGACTCCACAACCTCCCTGGGGAGCCTGTTCCACTGCTCTGTCACCCTCACCGTAAAGAACTGTTTCCGTGTATTCGAACGGAACTTCCTGTGTTCTAACTTGTGCCCATTGCCCCTCGTCCTGTCACTTGGAACCAATGAAAAGAGCCTGGCTCCATCCTTCTTTAACCCACCCTTAAGATACTTGTATGCCATAATAAGGTCTCCCCTCAGCCTTCTCTTCTCCAGGCTAAAGAGTCCCAGCTCTCTCAGCCTTTCCTCATAAGGGAGGTGCTCCAAGCCCTTAATCATCTTAGTTGCCCTTCGCTGGACTCGCTCCAGCAGTTCCCTGTCCCTCTTGAACTGGGGAGCCCAAAACTGGACACAGTATTCCAGTTGTGGCCTCACCAGTGCCGAGTAGAGGGGGAGAATGACCTCCCTCGACCTACTGGCCACACTCTTCCCTATGCAGCCCAGGATTCCATTGGCCTTTTTGGCGACAAGGGCACATTGCTGGGCCATGGATAATTTACTGTCTACCACAACCCCCAGATCCTTCTCCTCCAAGCTATCTCCCAGCAGGTCAGCCCCTAACCTGTACTGGTGCCTAGCATTCTTCCTCCCCAGGTGCAGGACCTTGCACTTGCTTTTGTTGAACCTCATTAGGTTCTTCTCTGCCCAGCTCTCCAGCCTGTCCAGGTCACGCTGGATGGCAGCACGGCCCTCTGGGGTGTCAGCCACCCCACCCAGTTTGGTATCATCAGCAAACTTGCTGAGGATACACTCTGTCCCCTCATCCAGGTCATTAATGAATATATTAAACAAAATTGGACCAAGTATTGACCCCTGGGGGACACCACTGGTTACAGGCCTCCAACTAGACTCTGTGCCGCTGATCACAACCCTCTGAGTCCTGTCCCGCAGCCAACTCTCAATCCACCTCACTGTCACCTCGTCTAGCCCATACTTCCTCAGCTTCCTAATGAGGATGTCATGGGAGACAGTGTCAAAAGCCTTGCTAAAGTCAAGGTAGATGACATCCACGACTTTCCCCTCATCCAGCCAACCAGTTATAACATCATAGAAAGCTATCAGATTGGTCAAGCACGATTTACCCTTGGTAAATCCATGTTGACCACTTCCAATAACTTCCTGTTCCTCAACGTGATTGGAGATGACATCCAGAATGAGTCGCTCCAATACCTTCCCAGGGACAGAGGTGAGACTAACCGGTCTGTAGTTCCCTGGGTCCTCCTTCTTGCCTTTTTTGAAGATTGGAGTGATGTCGGCCTTCCTCCAGTCCTCAGGCACCTCTCCTGTTCTCCATGACCGTTCAAAGACGATGGAGAGTGGTCTAGCAATAACATCCGCCAGCTCTCTCAGCACTCGCGGATGCATGCCATCAGGGCCCATGGACTTATGAATGTCCAGCTTGGCCAAGTGGTCTCTGACCCGGTCCTCCTCAACTGAGGGAAAATCTTCCACTCTCCAGACCTCCCCCTTTGCCTTCAGAGGGTGGGATTCATGAGGGACAGCTTTAGCAGTGAAGACCGAAGAAAAGAAGGCATTCAGTAACTCTGCCTTCTCTGCATCCTCCACCACTAGGGCACCTGTCTCATTCACCAATACATTTGCTATATGTATTTTTGTTGTTTGATAATATTTTGTCTGTTTGTGGTAAGACATTAAGTCTGGTATAAACTGGCCCAGCATGGACATGAAGGAAATAGAAACACAGGAAATGCAGCAAAACTACAGGGAAAATATCAATGATAGAAATGCCAACCAAGCTTTCTAACTTCCTGGTTTAGAAAAAATGTTTTGTACAATGTTTTGTAGAGCTATATGTATTTTTGTTATGTGTGATATTATTTGTCTGTTTTTGAACAAACGAGGAAGTTCTTTGGGAAAATTTTGAAGTTCAAATGGAAACTTTGAAGTCAAATTTAGCAGAAAACAAGCACCAACTGTTGATTGAAAAGCAATCCAATTTGGAAGATTTTAACTATTTGATACATGTTGAAAAAGTGCTATCACAGGACTGAAAGTATCAAGTGAGTTCTTGCAATACATTGGGGATGAATTTTTTTTATTGAAAAAGTACAAGAATCAGCTCACAAATTATTTAGAGTTAATTCTGCATAATACTTTAAAATTTGAAGGCAGAGTGTAAAGTAAGCAAAAGGGAGTAAAAACTATATACTTCACAGTTCTGAAGAAAGTAAAGGAAAAACACTTCCTGTTCTTCAAGAAAACAGACTTAAACAAGCCTGAGAACTTGTTTGTGAAGAAAGTAGTCTAAAGGAAAAAGTGTAGAACAAATGATATTTCTAAAAATGACAATACTAAAAGTTTTGAGGTAAACTATCCCCATACAAAGGAAAGGTAATATTAGGAGGTCAGAAACCAATGTAGTTGAATGCAAAATACTTTAATAATATGAAAAGCAAAAGGAAATCATACAAATAATGAAAACAGCAACATAGCAAAATGGTCTATGAAAGAACAATGAAAGCACATAAGGTGCAAATTCAGAAAACCTGAGGAGTTAAAACTAGCAGAGAATACAAACAGCAATACAATGTTCTCTAAGCCCAGTACAAGTTAAGAAGAGATTAAGGGAAATCCTTAGGTGTTCCTTTATGAGGTGAGCTACCGAATGAGACAGAAGATGTTTAAATTTTCAAAGCCTTTTTCACTTCAAAATAAAAAGAATATTGTGAGCCAATGCTCCAAAAACTACAACTAAAAGCAAGGACATAAGAGAAGTGAACACAGCAAATGATAGCAAGACATGTCTAATCCTGGCAATGTGGCAATGAAATTTTATTTGTTGTCTCAACAGGATGAAATCCACTTGATATAATCTCATAATTTCCCAGACAGTGAAAAGACATCCTGTTCATTTAAGGTATGTTACTCCTTTGTTCCCAAGAGTCCATGGAACTTAGATTTATGGGGTTCTGGTGCCATTAATTCCTCTTATGTCGCATGTCCCTCTCTTTCACTGAGAATAGAGACAACTAATGAGATTTAATACATCATCACCCACTTGGAGCCTCAGTTGCTATCAGAATACTTTTTCAAAAATAACCAGGGGGTTGGAAAACTGAGACAGAAATTAGGGGTCCCAGGTACTTTGCTAAGACTGCAAGAATCTAATGGACCTAATTTATATCTGTGATCACCAGCAACGCTGCAAGTAAAAATATTCCTCCTGAAGCAGGGGGATTCATGAGCAAGAAAAAACTTCTGATCTTGTGATTATGACACTTCAGAGCATATTCCAGAGCATGCTTTGGTGACTAAAATTAAACGTCTGGGGAACTTTCAGGCTAGGACTCCTGTGCTGGATCGAGTAGTCAGGTAATGAGTACACTTCTGGACTGCAAAAGTTCTGTAGGAAAAAAATTGATTTTATAATGCACAAAATTGGAACGTATCAAGGCACGTATCAAGGAGGAAAGACAGCAGCAGTGGGTGTGTATCAAGTCATGGATTAACTGAAAGTCCAAGGGACCTGACAGACTGCACCCAAGTCAGAGATGGCCAATGTCCTTGCTAGACCACCGTCCATTATCTTTGAAAAAATATGGAGACTGGAAGATATTTCTTACAAATAGAACAAGGCAAATGTCACAGTCAACTTCAAAAGAGACCAAAAAGGTCAAGATGGGCAACTAAAGGCCAGCCAGTCTCACTTTCACCCCTGGAAAAATCATGGAGTGAGCATCCTTGAAGCCCAGGAAACAGCCGCAGGTGATTGGGAGCTGCCAACATGGATTTATCAAAGGTATATTGTGCCTGAAAAACCTAATATGATAAAATGATTAGATATGTAGATGAGGAGAGAGAAGTGCAGGTCCAATACCTTGACTTCAGCAATGTTTTTGACGCTTTATCCCATAACATTCCTATGGACAAATTAGTATGTTACAGTGGATGAGTGTACTCATCCCCTGCTTTAGCAGGGGAGTTGGACTAGATGATCTCTAGAGGTCCTTTCCAACTCTGAAAATTCTGTGATTCTGTGATTCTGTGAGTGAACAATTAGATGACAAAGACGCTCTCCTGGAAGCATAAAAACAGTTCATCCCCCTTAAAAGTAAGGGAAGTAGGCAGAGCAAGACACCCGTGTCTTAACTGACCGCTTCTGATTCTGCTCAAAGCCAAAAGAGAAGCATACCAGAGATGGAAATGCAGAAGAATACCTGTTGAGAACTACAAGAGCATTGCCAGTGCATGCAGAGATGCAGTTAGAAAAGCAAAAAGCTCAGCTCAAATTGAAATTGCCCAGAGATGTCAAAAACTGCAGGAAAGGGTTCTTCATGTATGTAAACAACAAGCAGAAACAGAAGGAAAATGTTAGCCCGCTGTTAAACAGGAGAGGTGAATTAGTCACCAACAAAGCTGAAAAGGCAGAGCTCTTCTACACTTTTCTTCACCTCTGTCTTTACCAGCACTGTTGGGCCCCAGGCCTTGGGAACAAAAATCCAGGTTGATGCAAACACAGACCCACTGTCAGTGAAGGAAGAGTTGGTATGCAAACTATTACAGGAGCTTGACCCCTACAAATTGATGGGCCCTGATGTTATCCACCCAAGGGTGTTAGGAGAGCTGGCTGACACCATTGAGACACCACTCTGTAATCTTTGAGAAGTCATGCAGATTGAGGGACATCCCAGAAGACTGGAAGGCAGTTAATGTCACCCCTGTCTACAAGAAGGGCATAAAGGAGGACCCAGGAAATTATAGGCCCATCAGTCTCACTTCCGTCCCTGGGAAAGTTATGGAATGAATCCTTCTGGGGGCTACCACAAGTCAAATGAATCACGTGACTGCGAAAAGCCTGCACAGATTCACCAAAGGCAAATCGTGCTTGTCAAACCTGATCACCTTCTATAACAAAGTAACCTGCTTGCTTCACGTGGGGAGAGCAGTGGACATTGGACCTGGATTTCTCCAAGGCTTTAGATACAGCTCCCCACAGCCTCCTGCTAGAGAAACTGATGTGTTACAGTCTAGACACGTGGTCTGTGCCATGGGTGGAGAACTGGCTGACTGGCCACACCCAGAGGGTGGTGGTAAATAACTCCTTTTCAAACTGGCAACCTGTCACAAGTGGGGTCCACCAGGGATCGATATTGGGCCCAACACTAATATCTTTATAAGTCATCTGGATGATGAGTTGAAGCATATCCTGACGAAGTTTGCTGATGATACCAAACCGAGCTTGGAAGTGGACATCAAAAGGGAAAGCCACCTTGCAGGAAGACGTGGATAGGCTGGAAGAGTGGGTTAACAAGAACCTTATGAAGTTCAACAAGGACCAGTGTAAGGTCTTGCACCTGGGAAACATAATCTAGGAGTGCAGGACAGGATCTACCCAGATGGGGAGCAGCTCTATGGACAGGGACTTGGAGGTCCTGGTGGGCAACAAGCTCAACAGGAGTGAACAGTGTGCTGCTGTGGCAAGGGAAGCCAACAGGATGTTGCACTGCATCAACAAGGGCATCACCAGCAGAGTTAAAGAAGTCATTATCCTACTCTACTCAGTGCTTGTCAGGCTGCACCTGGAATATTATGTTCAGTTTTAGTCCCGCCATACAAAAAAGATGTGGACAGGCTGGAGAGAACCCAGATAAGGGTCGCAAAGGCCATCAGAGGATTGGGAAGCCTGCCATATGAGGAAAGGCTGAGAGAACTGGGTTTGTGTAGCCTTGAGAGAAGGCGGCTTAGGGGAGACCATGTTCCAGTATTTAAAGGGTGGCTACAAAGAAGTTGGAGATTCCCTTTTTACAGGAGTCATAAAAGATGAGGGATAATGGGTACAAGTTACTCCTGGGGAGATTCCAATTGGAGACAAGAGGAAAATTTTTCACAATAACAATCAACCATTGGAATAATCTTCCCAGGGAAGTGGTGGATTCCCCAACATTGGACACTTCTAAGATTCAGCTGGACATGGTGCTGGGCCATCTTGTCTAGGCTGTGCTTTTGCCAAGAAAATTGGACCAGGTGATCCTTGAGGTCCCTTCCAACCTGGGATTCTATGATTCTATGGTTCTATGATATTTTGGTGGTTGGACCCAGATGGTAATTTGCGGTACTCTACCAAGATGCTTCTAACAAGCGTCATACCACAGAAGTCTATCCCAGGTCCTGCTATGTTTAAAGCCTTCATCAGCAAACTAGAAGAGGCAATGGAAAGCACAGTCATCAAGTTTGCAGTTGACATGAAATTGAGGTGGTCAGCTGATATGCTTGAGAGCAGGACTGCCATTCAGATGACACAGCAAAGCTGGAGGAATGGAGCATCTCTGTGGAAAAGGCTCTGGGTTTGTGGTGGGAACATCTATCATGGTGTGCCCTGGCAGTTCCGGGGCTATATGAACAGGGGCACAATGCATAGATCATGGAAGGGATTGTCTCCCTCTTTAGATCACATCTATTACAAATACTAGAGAAATTACAGATTAACAAAGAGATGTATGGATGAAAAAATCCTGTAAAGTCAGGAATCATATTATCATGTTCAAAACTGAAAAGTATAGTTTTGGGCATCTGTCACAATATATCTTTCAGATTAAGTGTAGATAATTTCACCCCAGTTTCTCAAGGATTGTGAAGAATAATTTGCAGTAAAATTTACTTCACAAATAAGAATGGTATTTGCTGCTGTAAATAATAAAACACATAATTCATAAACAGTTTCTGAGATTGTATAGAAATATGTTGTATTACAGAGCTGTAACAATGAAAGGGTTTTTAAGAGGTCATGTAGTCTATTCTCCCACTAAGAGGCAGATGAATTAAACTTAAAGCATTCCTGACAGATATTTGTCTAAGCTGTTCTTAAAATTCTTCTCTTCTACAGCCTCCTTAAAACATTTACTCTGATGTTGTATTAGAGTGTTTTCCTTTAGGCGAACCTAGGTCTCCTTTGCTTCAATTTAAGACTAACACTTCTTTTCCTATCTCAAATCCTGTTAGATGGTTTTGAGCTATCAGTGTAACAAACCTTTTAAAAAAAAATCACACTTTTAGGAAGCAACAGAAAAGATTGAAAAAAAACCTCCACACTTCTATATTCATAACACCCTAAAAAGTAGAGTTAATACCTCATATAGAATGTAATGTACAGTTTTGGTTACCTACATTAATGAACTTAAATTGAAACAGTCTCAGAGAAATGCCAAAATAATTCCAGTAATGGAAAGCCAAGCTTATGAAAAAGGTTAAAGGACTTGACTTGTTTATATGAGAAGTCATTTAATTTTGTTAAGCTAAACATTTGGGGGTTTGGAAGAAGTGAGAAAGAACTAATTAAATTGAAAGATAATGCTGGTGCAAAGCAAACAGCTATAAATGGAGTATAAATATATTTCCAGAAAGAATAAGAAAAGAAATATTTACAATCATGAAGTAAATTTTCACATAAGGCTCTATGCAAGACTGTGGGGACAATTAATTTAATTGTTCTAAGATAACATTTGATAAAATTTATGGAAGACATTCTGATGATCTTAGAATTATCAAGTTCAGATAAGCATCTTTTGATATCAAACCTGAATGTATCCACAAGTATCTTAAGGACTGTGTATGTTTTGTCTCAATTCTTTTGTGCCACTTCCTTGTTTCAAGAATTCCAATAATTACCATAGGAAACAGAAGAAGGTTGTTTGCAGGTTCATTTCTGGGGTACTTTTTGCCTTAATGGCCAAGTGTAAGGATGCAATATTAGTGACAGTGCACTCATTCTCCAAAGATTCTCCATTTGCTTGCAACATGTCTTGTTTATAACTAAACAACCCCAAATATGAAGTCAGATCTAGAAAGGTCCTTCCCTACCCCTAGAACAACTACAAGGTTATTTAGAGGGTTTATTGAGATCTTATGTATTTGATGTTGGTATTTGTTTTATTTGGTTTCTTGGTTAACTGAATAATATATGATATTATCACAGGATGATTTACGTATTTATAAAAATTAATTTCCTCTTAGTGCAGAGACAGGACATCAACAGTGATCTTGATGCCTTCCTGCTCTATAACATATATCTGATGTTGTTGCCACTTGCAATGTATTTCTTAAATTTCTTATGGGCTGGAAGAAAACATTTAGCATTTTGTGATTTGTAGGATTTGATTTATGTTCTTTCTGTCATAACATTATTTTCTTTTATAATTTCTTATGATTATGAGGATTTAGATGAGTGAAAGTAGGAGGAAAAGGGGGTGAAATTTGAATTGCCACATGTTAATGTTTACAAATCTCAGTTTTTAAAAAAACTGTCTCGTTCATCTAGACCAATTTAGTCACTTTCAAAAAAACCTGTTGTGTTACTGCTGGCTCAATATGAGCATGTGACATTCTTCAATAGCTGAAATTGCCTGCTTTAAAGAAATAAAATAGGTTGTTAATATATAATGACTTCATTCTCAATATCTGAATTGAAGTGATTAATCAGCAGAAAAATTATGAATCTGTTTGTCTGACCTAAGAGCTAAAATCAAATAAAAGAAACAAAACTTTTAGCAGTACATTTCCAATAACTGTAGTATCACTTGGCTAGTCCATTTTTTTAATGCATATTTTTTCACAGCACCCAGTTGCTAATGATAGGGAATCCTGTGAGACGTGTTACCAAACAAAAAAAAAAAAAAATTCATATTTTTGCCAGAGATTGAAAAAATTCAAATTTGAAGTCTCTGTTTTAGACATATACCTGCCTGGTATGATTTGTTATACTGGATGGGGTTAGATTTGTTTGCTTGCTTGTTTTTAAGCACTCCAGTTGAGAAAAAAGCTCAGATATATTTTCAAACTTCACATAAAATTTGTGTTAAATATGTAAGTACTTAGAAATTAGTATTTTGGATGTTGTATACAAAGCTTTGCACTGATCAATTTTTTAAAATTATTCATTTAGAAATGTGAAAATCTAGTTGGGCTAATTTTAAAGGTTAAGCAGAAAACAAATGGTTCAGTTCTACTATTTAAATAGAAAACAGGTCACAACATAATGTCACATATAAGCCCACACTGTCTCAAAATATGTCATCAGAAACTGATATTTTATCACTGTAATTTGTCTTCACCGAGAACTGTAAATAACATCATGTAGAGCCAAACCTTCACTGATGACCTGATGAAATGGCCAATTCTTTCAATTGTTTTTGGTTGGCTGTGAATGAGGCTGAAATTGACCTAGGACATTTTTTATTTTTTTTTTATTAGGAAGAAAATGTATCTCATGCTCTGTGAATTAACATGTTGAAATTCCATTGTTTAATTGAAAGAAAGACTTGAGATTTTAAGATCTAGTATTAATGCATGCTTCCTTTGTATTTGATAACAAACACCATTAAATGTTTATCTTATTGGCCTTTTTATTAATGAATTCTGGATTTAATTACCACCATCTAACACTATTCAGTGACTCTAAAATGATAAAACTATGCCCGTTCTTGATGGAAAGTTATCTGTAAAAATTGCAATTAAATCCAAAACTATAATGAACCGTACTAGAAATAACAGTAAATAAAGCTTGTTCAAAAAAAAAAAATATCAAAATTACTTTGAGGGAGTCCTTTAAAACTTTACTGCTACACATCTGAAGTCATTCTGTAGCCTTCAATATCAAGTTTTCTATCTTGCTATTAGAAATCTCTATACAATTCTATGTCCTCATCACTCCCATGGCATATTTTATTCATTCACAGTCATAAAAAAATGTTCAATTACATCATTGTAGATATTGATGTAGATCTCTACTATTGGGGGTTTTTTTTAGCAATTAGTACTCCATTTATTTCTTTTTTATTCATTAAGTAAGATGCCAACAGGTACAGGCACTTCTAAAGGACTTTTTGTCCTTTAACTCATTGCAAGGACTTAAATAGATTTAAATCCTGAAAAAAATAGATTCATAGTTATCATAACATTACTCAAGGAGCCTTATAGTCCCTACCCACTTCCTACCAATACTTCATGAGAAACAGGTAGTATGTGTGAGGAGTAAAGTATTTAAATGACACCAGCCTCTACATCCTCTTTTCATCCGGGAATCACAACATTTGAGCTTGGGGGTGTCCATTATGCATATGAAAGACAGGAACCAGGCTTATGTGACTTTTTTTTTTTTTCATTGCTACTTTAAAAAACAAATTATCTTACAACAAAATAGCTATGTTCAGCAGACAAGGTCTGTGATCTTGAGATATGTTCATTAGTATCACATTTACCAAAGCATTAACTCATAGCAGTCACCAAGGAGTCCTCACATTGGTAGAAGCTTTCAGGGAATAGGAGTATGAGAGCAGAGTAAAAAAGCGTCGTGATTTATGCCAAATTGGCTGCTGGGGACATGGGGGACCCCAGATGGGGCCAACAGATCTCCTCTCTACCCCTCTTCAAAGAGAGAGGCAGAGGAGGGAAAAAGAGACTTATGAGTCTAGAAGGAACTAAACTACTTTAATGAAATATCAATAATAGAATCATAGAATCATAGAATCATAGGGTTGGAAAGGACCTCTGGAGATCATCTAGTCCAACCCCCCTGCCAGAGCAGGGACACCTTAGAGCAGGTTGCACAGGAACGCGTCCAGGTGGGTTTTGAATGTCTCCAGAGATGGAGACTCCACCACCTCCCTGGGCAGCCTGTTCCAGTGCTCTACCACCCTCAAGGTAAAGAAGTTCCTCCTCATGTTTAGGTGGAACTTCCTATACTCAATACTTAATAAAATAAAAGGAAATAACAAAATATGCAAAACCACATCAAGCTCCTAGGATGACAATCACGACACCGGGTGGCACTGGGGCAGTCCCAGGCTGGACTCAGTGACGGATGGGAACTGGATTCCGGATCTGCATTCAGGATCAGGATCAAATGCAGGTGAACAGAGTCCTCCTCAGACATTGACCATTGAAGAAAAGAGAGAGCTGACTCCTTGGTCCCTCAGCTTTTACACTGAGCATGAGGCAGACGGGATGGAATATCCTGTGGGTCAGTTTGGGGTCACCTGTCCTGTCCGCTTCTCCCCACAGGTGGGACCCCTCTATGCTTTTCTGCTTCTGACCCTTCAACGGGGCAGATGACAAAGTTAGCTGCCCTGGGTGTTACAGCAATAAGAATAAGCAGGAGCCTCTCTGCATCCCATGCCTGGGCATCAGCTATAAACATTGGTCTTATTGCTCTGGGAGCGAACAGTGTCTGCACAATATGCTGTTAATTTCAGTAGTTAGAAGGGGTCCAGCTAAGAAGCAAAGTTACTGAACAAAATTGGTCTTGTTTTACCTCAAACCAGGACAGAAAGGGAAAAAAAAATCAAAAAAAAAGACAAATATTATAATTTTCTCTGGACAGTCACTCACAGGAGCCAAAAGAGAAGTGACTGCAAATAGCAGATTTTCCTATCCAGAAATATTAATACTAAAATATTTATTTTATTCTGCTGCAAAGTAAGTCTGTCCCCTAATGAAGGACCATTTGGTTCTTCATGACTCTGTGAAAACTCATTTCTATCACAGGTTAATTTTTGCTATTGACTGAAATTTAGATTAATCAGAGGTTTATACCGAGATAATACATTGCCAAAGCATAACTGAGAACAATGAGATTATAAGGAAATGATAATAAAACCACACAAAAATGAATTAATCTTATAACTGTAGAGAGATAACACTTTTCATACATTAACATATTAATGTGATATCCTTTAATATGAAGGGAAGATGTAATAGTTGATGACCTCTTGGACACGCATGACTTAATCTTAAAAGGAGAAAAAGATAAATAACACAACTTCCAAAGTGCCAGTAAAAATTATCTCCCAAGGTTAACTTAACCAACCATTGCATTTATAACAGTTACATAAGGACAAGCACCTAGTATGAGACCACTTATTTGAAAGTAATAGACCACTCTCAGGATGGTAGGTTCAGAGGACGGATTACAAGGCATTATGAAGAATTAATTTTTAATTATTAATCCTTACAACAAGGCAAGTTGTGTATTTTATATTTACATGAGGCAAGAAAAGCGTATCTACCTTTGAATGCAACTATTTTTAGGGTAGCACAGGAATTTGTCTAAAGCAAACAAGTTAAAAAATACTTCATTTTAACAGAAATAAAAGTAATCAAAAATAAGCCAGATGTCAAAAGCGTGACCTGGGCTTACAGAATCATGACAGTGCTTATCCATGAAAGCTTGTAGGTCTTTCAAGATATAAGACGGTGCCAGGTGTTAAAATTTATCCAAGAATCTCTGAAGTCAAAAAAAGCAATTATACTTTATCCTTCATCTCTCCTGTTTCAGAATCTCATTACCAGAGTTTACAGAAATGTTTGTGCTGTAAATATTACAGGTGCTACTTTAGGAAAAACTTTTGATTGCAGAAAAGGTTTTTCGGAGATGTGAAATTGCTTTGATACATACAAACATAGACATAAATAGTATATGGAGTAGAAAACAAAATTAACATTTTACTTATGTCTCTGACTTGTTTGCTGATATTAGCCTTAGTGTTTACTACAGTTTTAATGTTCTTCCATTACAAATCTCCCCAAAGCCTCTGTCTTGCAGTCATTCATGTCTGTGCCTAACTTCTTTGAATAAAGTCATCCCTTTAGCAAAACTGGGTTGATGAAATCAAGTACCACTGAACAGATTAAATTCTTGCACAGTCGTGTTTGAATTCAGTTGCTGCTAAACCTGGTCAATCATAGGTCTGTAAGACAGCATAGCATGGTCTGTAAGACAGAGGAATAAACATGGTGCCCCTCCAGAAGCATGGTGACTTCTGACAACAGCTTAAGAATTTACCCATTTGCATCATACCTCCGAAGAGCCTTAGCTTAAGAGTAGCAAAGAGAAACTTGATAAATTCTGATTCTTTTCATGACAAATTAGTATGTTAGAAATACATTTTATGTCTTCAAAATGGATATTTTTTTCCAGAGTGGATATGGTGTTATAGTTGTATACACACTCAAGCTTGTGTGTCAAATGTGTCATGGATAACTGGAATTCAGAAGACTGACCACATATACTTGAGGAATTGTTTTCAGTAACATTAATTGAAATTCAGTTACAATGACTGGGAAATATCAAGGGGGGGTGGGGGGGTGGGAAAGTTCTCCAACTGGCTTCAACATAATAGAATTGACTTTGAACCCACAAATCACTATTTTTTGTATCCCTCTTGTTCTGCAAAGCACCTACCTGGAAGGTACCCTGTAGAGCACAGGGACTATTGAATGACTTTTTTTTTTTTAATTTCTGTGTCCTGTGGTATATGTTTTCCCACAGACGTTCAGATGCAAATTAATTTTTGAAGAATTCATACAGATATTAATGTGACTTTTGATCTAAGGAAGAGTCAACATAAAATTTCAGATGCATGCACAATTGCTCTGCCATTAGCTTTGCCATGAAAGCTTTCCTTGGTTCATTCCAGGACAGGTTCAAGTAATATTCACTCTCACAAGCTATTGCTAAATATTCAGTTTACAATACACACTATCATGTTAAGAGAATATACCCATAACTCACTAATACTCTTCTGTCCACACTATTTCAGACACCTTGTCTATGAAAACACCTTAATCAATGTATTGCTTTTAGATTTCACTTAAAACTCTAATTCAAACCACATGTAATTACACAGGTGTCCTGGTTTGAGGTAAAACAAAACCAATTTTCTTTTCAATAATTTTACTTTTCAGCTAAACCTCTTCTAACTAATTGAAGTCTCTGAAAATAACGGTGTATTTTTCATACAATGCCAGTTTCTAGCAGTGATAAGACCTGATGTTTATAATTAATACCAAGGAATGGTATGCAGAGAGGCTCCTCCTTATATTTATTGCTATAACAGCTAAGGTCAGCTGACTTTGTTACTTGCCCCGTTGGAGGGTCATAAGCAGAAAAGCGTAGAGGGGTCGCAACTGTGGGGAGGAGCGAACATGACAAGTGACCCCAAACTGACCCACAGGTTATTCCATCCCATCTGCCTCATGCTCAGTATAAAAGCTGAGGGATCAAAAGGTCAGCCCTCATTCTTCAATGGCCAGTGTCCGAGGAGGAGTCTGTTCATCTGCCTTTGATCTTGATCTGTGCATTCCTGAATCCAGTTCCTAAGTTCATCTCCCATCCATCGCTGAGTCCAGTCTGGGACTTTCCCAGTGCCTGCTGGTGTCATGATTATCATCCTGGTAGCTCAATATGGTTGTATATAAATTCTAGATATTCAATTATTCTCTTATTAATATTATTATATTTTCTTTCTATTATTTTATTAATATTTCATTAAAGTATGTTAGTTTCTTTTAAACTCATAATCCTCTCTTTCTGTCATTCTTCTCTCACTTGGGAGAGAAGTTAGAGAGCATCTGTTGTTCATTTTAGTGGCCAGCCAGCCCAGCCCAAACCACAATAGGCAATAATATTTAAATAAGCTAGAGGCCTGGTGAGCAGGTTGAAGACACAAGATTTTCTGAGAGAATTAGTCTGGCTCTGACAGTCATAAAGACCCAGATGACACCAACCTCCAGTCCTCTCCCATCCTTTCCTGTGCTTCCCTATTGCAGTTTCATGAGTTTAGCATCACAGCTCCATATTCAAAATGCCTCTTACAAGTGTTCATCAAGTAAAAACTTCCAGTGCTTGTCTGAAAAAGTTAACTATTCAGAAGTGGTTAAGTGGTCCCAAACTCTTAACCTTTTACTGAAGGTTATGTCACCTCACCTCCAACCAGCATAGACTCCACAACATGTGCTCTAATGGGTTTGTGAATTTATGGCCACATCAGGTGTGGTTAAAGTTTGTGCTTCTATATTGCAACATAATGAACTGGTAGAGTATAAATAATCATGAAGCAATGAGAATAACTGCATATCTGAGAAACATATGTTCTAGATAACCATGTAAAGAACAAGTGATTGCATTCTCTAAGTAACAATGCATGTACAGCAACTGTACTGAATCATCGCTTGGATAAAGACCAATAGGCTTTAGTGGTAGGGAGAGAGTTTCCATGTGGTTAGGTGGGAAAGGACAAGGGGAGACCATCTTATACTTGATTACTTTACTAGAAAATAATACTACCTGAGAATTCATTTTATATGTAACTGTAGCTGTAGCAGTTTTAGATTCTTTGGCTCGTTTTACTCTAGAAGAATTAATATCTAAATAATTAATCATTTTGACTTGCATAATTAGCTACATTTTGGATATTGTGGCTTATTAGTATAAGACACTAATAGTACGTGAAGCTATTTCACTGACATAATTCTGCTTGAAATGGATGGTTTTCTGACTAATGTAGGAATCAAAGGAAAGACTGCCTGTGAAGGATCTACATCCTCTTTCAGTTCATTTTTCTGTTGGGTAATTTGACAGACCCCTCCAAACAATAGAGATCTATTATATCATCTAAAACATCATTGGTGAGATTAGCTCCTTATCAAGACAGTTGAAGAGCAACATAATATAAGTGCATAAGTCAATAGAAAAAGGTGTCTATATGCAATTATGTCTAAGCCAGTGGAGATCTAATTCAAAGAACATGGAAAGCTATTATTTCATCCAGAAATTAATATCTATATTTTATCAGATGAATGGTTTTCTAGCTACCAGTTATTATTTTGAGTACAGGCTGATCTTAGTGGGCTTAGCATAAGTGTGTAGTGACTCTCGGGTTGTATTTAGGTGTTTGAGATATTTAGACGGGTCTGGCAGACATGAAATATGTGGGAAACCTGTGCTGTTCTGAAAGCTGTTATGAGGTCAAGGTGGGATAAGTCACACCATCTAAATAGGCACTGAAGACCACCAGAGATCTCCATTGACTGCGATGAGAGATAAAGACATTAGAATGATATGTAGAAATCTATACTGCAGACACATGAATTGAGGTGACTATATCTGGATCTAACTCTGACCCAAAATGTAGCTTTACCCTAAGACATTTTCTGAAATGCATACTTCTACTCATATTGTCATTCATGTGACTCTGAAATGGGGTTATTTGGAAAGCTGACCTAGCTTTTTATCCTGCTTTCTTTACCACCTTTCTTTTTACTGGAATAGTTGAGGATAGCACTGCATGGTCGGAAACAGGGTGAGAGGACAGGAACATGGAAGCTAGAAGGGATATTGATGGGCTAGAAATCACAGAATCACCTGGGAATGGTCAGGTAGGAATTACACCTTCTCCCCAAAAAGAGGCAACAGGATCAATAGCCCAACTGAAGTGCATCTACACTAATACACACAGCATGGGCAACAAACAGGAGGATCTGGAAGCCATTGTGCAGCTGTAAAACTATAATATAGTTGCCATCACAAAAACATGGTGGGAAGACACACACAACTGGAGTGCTGCAAGGGACAGCTATAAACTCTTCAGAACGGATAGGCCAGGAAGGAGAGGCAGCGGAATGGCCCTGATTGTTAACAAGTGTTTTGATTGTCTTGTGTTTAACGACGGTGATGATAGGGTTGAGTGCTTATGGGTAGGAATCAGGGGGAAGGCCAGCAAAGCAGATATCATAGTGGGAGACTGTTATAGACCACCCAACCAGGATCAAGAGGCAGACAATATATTCTATAAGCAGCTGGGAGAAGTCTCACGATCACTACCACTTGTTCTCATTGGGGACTTCAACTTACAAGATGTCTGCTGGAAATACAATGCAGCAGAGAGGAAACAGCCTGGGAGGTTCCTGGAGTGTGTGGATGACAACTTCCTGACACAGTTGGTGAATGAGCTAACTAGGGAAGGCGCCTTGCTACACCTGTTGTTCACAAACAGAGAAGGACTTATGGGTGATGTGAAGGTTGGAGGCCATCTTGGGCATAGTGATCATATAATGACAGAGTTTTCAATTCTTGGAGAAGTAAAGAGGAGGATTAGTAGAACTGACACCACAGACTTCTGGAGGGCAGACTTTGACCTGTTAGGAGATTGGTTGACGGAATGCCTTGGGAGGCAGTCCTGAAGGACAAATGAGTCCAGGAATGCTGGATATTCTTCAAGAAGAAAATCTTTAAGTCATAGAAGCTGGCCATCCCCATATGCCAAAAGATGAGCCAGCGGAGAATAGTACTGGCCTGACTAAGCTGAGAGTTTTGGCTGGAACTCAGGTAAAAAAGGAAAGTTTATGGCCTATGGAAGAGGAACAATGCTACAGTCCCTTCTTTCAATATTTTTCCTTAAACTGGAAGAATTAGAGTGTGTCTTATAAAGTACTTGTTCAATGTCTATAGCAACGCCACCTTTGTCTTTCTTTGGGGTTGTAGGTATCATACGAATAATAATGCAACTGGAACTTTAGTACAGAAATTTGAATATAAGATATTTATTTTTTACATATAGTTTTCTTTGATGAAAAATTAATAGAATCATAGCATCATAGAATCGTAGGGTTGGAAGGGACCTCTGGAGATCATCTAGTCCAACCCCCCTGCCAGAGCAGGGACACCTTAGAGCAGGTTGCACAGGAATGCATCCAGGCGGGTTTTGAATGTCTCCAGAGACGGAGACTCCACCACCTCCCTGGGCAGCCTGTTCCAGTGCTCTACCACCCTCAAGGTAAAGAAGTTCCTCCTCATGTTTAGGTGGAACTTCCTATACTCAAGTTTGTGCCCGTTACCTCTTGTCCTGTCACTGTGCACCACCAAAAAGAGCCTGGCCCCATCCTCCTGGCACCCATCCTTTAAGTATTTATAAGCATTGATCAGGTCCCCCCCTCAACCGTCTTTTTTCCAGACTAATTCCCTCAGTCTTTCTTCATAAGAGAGGTGTTCCAGTCCCCTAATCATCTTGGTGGCCCTATGCTGCACCCTCTCCAGCAGTTCCCTGTCCTTCTTGAGCTGGGGAACCCAGAATTGGACACAGTACTCCAGGTGCAGCCTCACCAAGGCAGAGTAGAGGGGGAGGATGACCTCCCTCGACCTGCTGGCCACACTCTTCTTGATGCACCCCAGGATGCAATTGGCCTTCTTGGCCACAAGGGCACATTGCTGGCTCATGGTCATCCTGTTGTCCACCAGGACTCCCAGGTCTCTTTCTACAGAGCTGCTCTCCAGGAGCTCAGCCCCCAGCCTGTACTGCTGCACGGGGTTATTCCTCCCCAGGTGCAGCACCCTACACTTGTCCTTATTGAATTTCATAAGATTCCTCTCCGTCCAACTCTCCAACCTGTCCAGGTCTCTCTGTATGGCGGCAAAGCCTTCTGGTGTATCAGCCACCCCTCACAGCTTTGTACCATCACCAAACTTGCTGAGGGTGCACTCTATCCCCTCATCCAAGTCGTTGATGAATATATTGAACAGGACTGGACCCAGTACTGACCCCTGGGGAACACCACTCGTCACTGACCTCCAACTAGACTCTGCGCCCCTAACCACAACCCTCTGAGCTCTGTCTTGCAACCAGTTTTCTATCCACCTTACTGTCCATTCATCTAACTCACTCTTCCTAAGCTTCCCTATGAGGATGCTGTGGGAGACCATGTTGAATGCCTTGCTGAAGTCAAGGTAGACCACATCTACCGCTCTTCCCTCATCTATCCATCCAGTCACACCATCATAGAAGGCTATCAGATTAGTCAGGTATGATTTCCCCTTGGTGAATCCATGCTGAGTACTTCTGATAGCCTTCTTTTCCTCCATGTGCCTTGAGATGACGCCCAGAACAAGCTGTTCCATCATCTTTCCAGGGATGGAGGTGAGGCTGACTGGCCTGTAGTTCCCCGGGTCCTCCTTCTTGCCCTTTTTGAAGACTGGAGTGACATTGGCTTTCCTCCAGTCCTCAGGCACCTCGCCTGTTCTCCAGAACCTTTCAAAGATAGTGGAGAGTGGCCCAGCAATGACCTCTGCCAGCTCCCTCAGCACTCTCAGGTGCATCGATCAGGGCCCATGGACTTGTGAATATCTAATTGACCTAACTGGTCCATCACTTGATCCTCCTCAACCCAGGGGAAGTCTTCCTCTTTCCCCATTACTTTCTCCAAGGCCTGGGACTCCTGAGGGCTCGGCCGGGTAATAAAGACCGATGCAAAGAAGGCATTCAATAACTCCACCTTCTCCACATCCTCCGTCACCATGGCTCCCGTTTCATTCAACAGTGGGCCCACAGCTTCTCTGGTCTTCCTTTTGCCTCCAATATACCTGAAGAAGCCCTTCCTGTTGAGCTTGACATCCCTTGCCAGGTTTAGTTCCAAGGTGGCCTTGGCTTTCCTTGTTTCATCCCTACACACTCTGGCAGCATGTTTGTAATCTTCCCAAGGGGTTAGGCCATTATTCCACTGAGTGTAAACTTCCTTCTTCCACTTGAGCTTGTTCAGAAGCTCCCTGCTCAACCAGGCAGGCCTCCTGCGTCCCTTGGCCGAATTCTTGCTCTTCAGGATGCACCAATCCTGAGCTTGGAGGAAGTGGTCTTTGAATACCAACCAGCTTTCTTGAGCCTCTTTGCCTTCCAGAGCCCTAGTCCATGGGATCTCCCCAAGCAGTTTCTTGAAGAGATCAAAGTTAGCCCTCCTGAAGTCTAAGGTTGTGATTTTGCTTCTTGTTGTTTTGTGTGTAACACCCATGATCCTGAATTCTATCTTTTCATGATCACTACAGCCTAGGGTGCCCCCAACCTTAATGTCCTCCACCAGTCCCAGGTCCAGGAGCGCTCCTCTCCTTGTTGGCTCCTGCACCACCTGTGTTAAAAAGTTATCATCAATACACTGGAGGAGCCTCCTGGACTGTGCGTGACAGGCCATGTGGTCTACCCAGCAGATATCTGGGTGATTGAAGTCCCCCATAAGAACCATGTGCTTGTTTTCTGAGTATCAATGTGTAAAATTTTTGTAAAATGTGTAAATTTTGTACCCGCTTTTTTCAAAGACACAAAAGTACAGGAAAAGTCTTGTTCACAGGAAATGTGATTTGTAAATAATAGTTTATCATTGGGACATCAAGACAAACAAAAAGTCCTTCTATAAGTATGTCAGCGAGAAAAGAAAGACTAGGGAAGACGTGGGCCTTCTCCGGAAGGAAATGCAAGAACGGGTCAACCTGGACAGAGACAAAGCTGAGGTCCTTAATGACTTTTTTGCCTCAGTCTTCACTGGTAAAGACAGCAGCCACACTACCCATGATGCAGAAAACAAAGGAGAGGATTGGGAAAATGAAGAACCGCCCACTGTAGGTGAAGATCAAGTATGAGACCACCTGAGGAACCTGAAGATGCACAAGTCCATGGGATCTGATGAGATACATCCGCAGGTCCTGAGGGAACTGGCAGATGTAGTTGTTAAGCCACTATCCATCATATTTGACAAGTCGTGGCAATCTGGTGAGGTTCCTGCCGACTGGAAAAGAGGAAACATAACCCCTATTTTCAAAAAGGGAAAAAAGGATCACCCAGGGAACTACAGGCCAGTCAGTCTCACCTCTGTGCCTGGCAAGATCCTGGAGCAGATCCTCCTGGAAACTCTGCTGAGGCACACAGAAAACAAGGAGATGATTGGTGACAGCCAGCATGGCTTCACCAAGGGCAAGTCATGCCTGACAAATTTGGTGGCCTGCTACAAGGGGGTTACAGTTGCAGTGGACAAGGGGAGACCAACTGATGTAATCTACTTGGACTTCTGCAAAGCGTTTTACACTGTCCCACATGGTATCCTGGTCTCTAAATTGGAGAGACGTGCATTTGACAAATGGACCACTCAGTGAATAAGGAACTGGCTGGACGGTCACACACAAAGAGTTGTGATCAACAGCTCGATGTCCAAGTGGAGACCAGTGATGAGTGGTGTTCCTCAGGAGTCAGTACTGGGACGGGTGCTGTTCAACATCTTTGTTGATGACATGGACAGTGGGGTCGAGTGCACCCTCAACAAGTTTGCCGATGGTACCAAGCTGTTTGACGAGGTAGACACACTGGAGGGGAGGGATGCCATCCAGAGGGACCTGGACAGGCTGCAGAGGTGGGCCCAAGCCAACCTCATGAAGTTCAACAAGGCCAAGTGCAAGGTCCTGCATGTGGGTAGGGCAATCCCAAATACAAATACAGGCTCGGCAGGGAATGACTGGAGAGCAGCCCTGAGGAGAAGGGCCTGGGTGTGCTGATTGACAAGAAGCTCAACATGAGCCAGCAATGTGCGATCACAGCCCAGAAGGGCACCCATATCCTGGGCTGCATCAGAAGAAGTGTGGCCAGCAGGTCAAAGGAGGTGATTTTGCCCCTCTACTCCACTCTGGTGAGACCCCACCTGGAGTACTGGACCCAGCTCTGGAGTCCTCAACATAGGAAAGACATGGACCTGTAGGAGCGGGTCCAAAGGACGGCCACAAAGATGGTCAGAGGGCTGGAGCACCTCTCCTATGAAAACAGGCTGAGAGAGTTAGGGTAGTTTAGCCTGGAGAAGAGAAGGCTCTGGGGAGACCTTACAGCAGCCTTCCAATACCTAAAGGGGGCCTACAGGAGAGCTGGGGAAGTACTTTTTCCTAGGGCATGTAGCAATAGGATGAGGGGGAATGGCTTCAAACTGGAAGAAGGTAGATTTAGATTAGATATTAGGAAGAAATATTTCACTTTGAGGGTGGTGGGGCACTGGAACAGGTTGCCCAGAGAAATAGTGGAAGCTCCATCCCTGGAGGTGTTTAAGGCCAGGCTGGATGGGGCTTTGATCAACCTGGTCTAATGGGAGGTGTCCATTTAGGACAGGATCTTTGAGGTCCCTTCCAACCTAAACCATTCTATGATTCTGTGATTTGTTTCACAATTGTTAGCCATCATCTCCTCAATAATTCTCTGCACATGTCCAGTGTTCCTCCAAGATACTTATGGCACATTGAAGAAAAGGTCTCAGCAAAAAAATCTGAGGAGTATGAAGAGAAGTTACATTTGAAATCTGGCTTCACAACGAACTAATTTATTTTTTTTTTTATAGTAATACAAGGACAATTATTTTTTTATTTAGCAACTTTACAGTTATAGCTGAGAAACTTTCTTATTAGATTTCTTTTTCAAGTTCTTATAGCTCTGTGAAATAAAAGCTCTTTGGGCTAAACCTGTCCTCAATTCTTTTTCTTTTTTATTTCTTTGATTTTCTTGATAAGAATTTACTATTAACAGTACATTGAACTATTAGTAAGTTGCATATCCTCCCATGCTTTTTATTTCCCTTTCACATTTTTCCTAGATGACTGCATTTCTACCTTTTGGGCAGCACTGGGTTTCACATATTAAAATGTAATAAGTACTGGTTAGCTTACCACTGTGTCTCTCAGCTAAACTACCGACTTACCCTGTCTCACCATTGCTCTTTATATGTGCACTTATTACTACCTGTTAGTCACTGGGGGTCCTATTACTACCTATTCACTGTTTTAGCAACCAGTTACTTAAACATAAGCTCTTAGGTCCATCTTAGACATCCAAGAATATCCTGCCTGACCTCTACCTGCTGCTCCAGAAGGGCATGATTTTCTATAGATCCTATGTCATATCAGCTACATGGATGTCTAGAATACTTTACCCTCAAACAGCACTAACCACCTACATACATACGGACTGATTTGTGTACTCCATATCTCATCAGCCAAGTAATTTACAGGCTGAACAAGTTCAATTCTCCCAGCTTCTCAGCCTTTTCTGGCAAGTGCTCCAGCCCACCACTACCATGGTGGGCTCCACCCACCGTGATAGAGTCCTCTGAGCTCACTCCAATTCGTAGATATCTTTCCTGTACTGGGGAGACCAAGACTGGGCACGTTATTCTGCATATTGTCTCTGCTTAGTAGAGGAGAATAGTCACTTCCATCAACATACAGGTAATGTTCCTTTTTATACAACCCAAGGTGTTGCTAGCCTTCATTGCTGAAAGGATGCACTGTGCTCTCACATTCAATTTGTTGTTCAGTAGGACACATGCACTTCCCAGCAGACATGCTCCAAGTTCATTAGTCCCCAGCCCAGCTACTGCAGGAGTTTAGTCTATCCTAGGTGCAGAACTTACCTTTGTTGAGTTTAAAAGGTTTCTGTTGGTCCATTCCTCCAGCTTGTCAAGTTCCCTTTGAATGGTGGCCCTGCCCTCAGGTGTATCACCTGTGTCTCCTAGTACAGTGCCATCTGCAAACCTGGTGAGGGTGTCTACATTTTATATCCCACCAGGTCCTTCATAAGGATATCAAACAGGATAAGAAGTCCAAGTACTCCCAAGGAACTCCACTTGCAACTGACCTTTGGGTAGAGGATGAACCACTAACACTCCACTTGAACCACAACAATCTAAACAGTTTCTCATCTATCTAGTAGTCTACCTAGTTAGACTATAACAACCCAGCTTAGATACAAAGATGCTTTCTCAGATCATGCTGACATCAAGGTAGATGATATCCACTGCTCTCCCCTCATACACAGTCACCTTAGAGTTCAGTTTAGAGTCTCTATCTCAAACAAAACATCATGTATTGTGTTCCTCATACTATAGGATTGTGTGTAACAAGTTGTGCCTTTACAGAAAGTCTAATAAAGCAATGACAGCCGGTTTGAAAATGAGACATTGATTCATGGTGTTTTTTATAAATATTATTATCATTTGTCCTTTTCAAAATTGACCAATCCTTCTACTTATACATCTGAGCTTTGAATCAGACTTCAGAACACACATACGTACTCAAAAGTAACCTCAATACAGGATCAGTTCTTCATAATGCAAATTTGTCTAACCCTAGAGGTTCAAAACTGAATTTTAAGCAGTGGGCCAAATTAATCTTTAATGTAATTTCACTGATGTCAGCATGCATAACATCAACTATTAATTTGACCTAATTTATTAGGAAGACTTTGGGCAGATTGCAAATGCTACTGAGTTTTTGCACTTTGTATAAAAATGTATTATGTATGACCATGAAGCTGAGCGATTTTTATTTGTGGCCAAAGCCATTTGGTTAAAATCTACACGTTTGTCTTAGAAAAAAAAAAAGGAAAAAAAAAGGAGGAAAAATATTTAATTCATCATGACTCCAATCAGTGGTGCACTTAAAAATACAGTTCAGTCTGAAGACATGCTTAAATATTTGACTCTGTTGGGGTCAATGATGGCTTGGAGTTTGTATTGTCTAATGTTTTTTTTTAAATTTACTATCAGATCCACAAGTAAAGAAATAATGTTAATCTAAAAAGGTGAAATTTACCAAAATGCAAAGTATATTCACTTATCTTCTCACAAATATGGGTAAATGTTAATTATTCCACCCAGGGGCTGCTTGTAGTTTTATTCATGAAAGGATGCTATAAAAACCAGTCTCCTATAAATAATTTAAAAAAAATAGGAAGAAAATGTAACGTTCTAGTTGCATAACTCTGAGTGAACATGTGAGCAACCTTAAATAACAAATAAATGCTGAAATGTCTCAAATAGTACTACAACAACAATGACATTCAATTTTAGCTTCTCTCCAAATGTATTGACATGGTTTTAGGCAAAAAACGGAAGTATCAGATGGTTATATATCAAGTATTTTCTGCGGCACTACTGTAATCTCTTCTCTTTCTCTTCACTGATGCACGAGACTGTAGGTTCCACTTCCTTCTCTTTCAGTAGCTGAAACAGAGTACTGTACTGATCTTGTACCATTAAAGACTTTTGTGCCTCAATTAAATCTAACCTTGAGTTTCATTAAGTTAAGAATCCTTAATCTGAAAGTCTGAAATTTTCTCTAAGTTCATGATTATTTAGTAATTACTTTTTTTTTTTTTTTTTTACGTCGGTTTTCCCACCCTCAGAACCCTTAACTGTTGTGACAGTAAATGTTTGTGGGCTTCGTGAAGTTTTGTGTACTCAGGGGTAAAAACGTTGCCATTGTTATGAGAAAATATGACAAGCTGGCTGCATCTTCTGCAATTCACTGTTAAATTTATACATTGAAGCTTAGGATTTTTGTCTGCTAACAAATGAAGTTCTTGATCTGCAAAATCCTATATATTCTTCATAGCACTTTCTAGCTATTGGTGCTGTCAGGATTACATGGTATTTTTCTGGATTTTCTAATATTTTGCACAGGTTTGTAACTCATTTACCTTCCAATGCTCATTTTTCCTTCTGACAATATCTAGTATCCACAGGATTCACAAAAGACACAATAAATTCCCAGTCTTATTTTAGATATGAAACTACAAAGAACAATTTTCAGAGACTGAATTTCTTAAAGCACAGTTACCAGCAGTTCCAGGACAAGCAGTTCTGCATTCACACTGGGTATCGGTCAGTTGTTCAGTTGAATTTACAGAATTTTGTGCAGATGAATGTCACACCTCATCATCTCCCCTATCATAAAGTTCACACTGTATGTCATAAAGCTAAGAAGTTGTTATCACAGAACTTTTAGCCTCCCTGATGATAAAAACAACTTTGAAAGTTGAAGGTTTGGAGTTAGTTTCCATTTCTTGCTGATGAGGTGTTCTGTCTCAAGAATTGAAAAAAAAGTAGGTGTTTTCTTCTGATTTTCAGGGACATAATATTAGGTCACCATTGTCTTGTGTCTTTTCAAGTCACAACTCTTACATTGTCATTTTTAAACCAACGTGCACACTGCTTGTAATACTGAATGCACACAAGGGATAAGGCAATTTTAAGGAAGCAGCTGGTGCAAAGCATGACACTCTTGTGTCTCTGTTACTCTGGACAGGAAAAGTTATTCAACATCGCCACACTGGTGAAACAGAAAGCTGCAGAAACAGATTAATTTTCTTTGTCCAATATTTATTATTCTTTCAACCACCTTGAAATAGAAAGTGTGAACACTTTGATTAATGGCCTGAAAGACTGTCTAGTTTCGTTGCGGCTTCAGAACATATCACTGTGTGTTTAGCTACATGATTTTTTGTGTAGATCCTTCTAGGAAGTGCTCTTTCATGACTCAAAACAAATAACTGCACCAAGAAGAAAAATAAATTTAGCTATTCATTAACGCAGTCTGTCTGTCTGTAGGACTAATGCACTGTTATTTCAACTTCATGTTAAAATCAGTGGCAGTAAAAGGACAGGAAATGTGTATAGTGATAACCTTGGACCTTGAAGAGAAAGGTAAGCTGTTATGAGCAGCCCAGTACCAATGACTTGGGCCCTAACTTGTCCTGCATTTAAACTTTCAGAGTGGCTCTCTTAATTCTGCTTTCAAAGCCCACTGCTTCCTCTGGGACAGTACTGTGCCAGTATAATGCTTTTCCTTTTTAGGGTGGATTCACCTAAGGCTACTCTATTTTAGCTCCCTCCTGCCTGGGGCCTCTAGTCTCAGGCTGCTTTTCTTTCAATATTTCTCCGGTTTCTTGCTTCTTGGTGAGAAAAATATCATGTCAGCCCTGATTTGTCACTTCACAAGCTGTCTAATAACTACTAAAGCATTGAAAAACCCCAAAGTCTCCATAGAGCTAGAAGACGGAATTACTTGAAAATTAGCAATAGCATACACATTTGCCTAGGCAAAGGCAGCAAAAATTAACATTTTGCTGAATTATAGGATAGGCTTTCTAACATTTTTTTCCCTTAACCACCACTGCCTCCGAACGCAGCTGGTTCTACACCTGAACCTTTGAATTCAGTTTAGCAATCTGTTATCACAGCAATTAGTTCAAAAGCAGCAGTTGGCAAATGCCAGTTCCTCAGCAGCAATAAAATATCATTTATTGGTTACTACTACATAGTTAGCAATGTTCACAGGGATTTTACAACGTCTGTCATCTTTCTGTTTTCCTGTAGGGGATCCGCACTAAACGAAAACTTTGACACAGATTATCAGTAGGTGTACTTTTATTTTGTATTATGTCTTAGAAGAGAACATCAAATTATTGCTACATAGATGATGTTTGATAAGCTTTCAGTTTTGAAATAACTTAGACCTATTTTTCCACATAATATTTCGTTAAGTCCGAGTCCTATTTCCAGGCAGAAAAAAATTAAAACCTGGTTACTTTCCTTTAGTAATGTAATTAGTGTTACCAGTATTTCAAAAAGGCAATGACAGACAACATAATTTCAACAGAGGGTTTGTACTCTTTATCCTGATTTCCCTGAGAACATTAAGATTATATCCTTACAGGCCTGATGAAACCTGATTTGATTATTTTTTTTTTTTAAATGCTTCTTTTTTTTACCTCCAACATTTTATATTTTTACATAGTTTGTTCTCTTTTTATAGACACAACGTAAAATGCCTAGCATGAGACCTGTCAAAACCAAAGCATTCAACAGAAACAGATGGCTACAACTAGCTGCACACATCATTTTAAGAAGGAAAAGATTGGATAATACTCTTCAAAATTAAGTTTTTATAATTTATAAGTCTTCATATTAGAAGAAAACTTACCACATCAGAGTAATGCCAGGTAAAATTTTATCCTTAACAAATTATAGGTCATGCATCAAAATGTCAGTAATTTCATGGTTTTTTCCATGCTGGTGAATATTCAATTACAATGTATTTTGTTTGTTTATTTCTTTCTTTCTTTTGATTTTTTTTTTTAAATAAAAATAAATAAAGATACATTTATAGCCATCCAACTATAATTTAGATGCTGTCATTGCTGTGGAATTTTGACACCCTTTTCTGTATTTACACATAGGTCAGATTCAGTAAATCCTTAGTCCCATTTGTAACAATCTTTCATGTCACAACTGTACTACTTCGTACTTAGAAACAGCGTCTTGAGAAGATACTTTAAATTACACTTATATGATGGTGATGCTCATGTTTGTCTCAGCATACACACCAAAATGTTGATTCCTATTTTAAGGTAGACCATACCACTATTCCCAGTCACAGAGAATGTACTATGATCTTGTTAAGTTGTTCTTCTGATTATCTCAATTGTTAAGGAGGAGAACAGAACGATTCTGTTTTGAAACTGCCTAGCTTTAGTATAACATACCTTCGTTTAAATTCCAGTTTCATAGATTAATAGCACCTGTCCTCACCTCTTTCTGTCTAAAGATATCAAAATTCTGAACCACTGACTACAGCATCTTGTCTCTTCTAAACACAGGCGACCTTTGCCTACAGCAAATGGTGTTCCCACACTGATTGACTCAATTCAGTTCAAGGACTGCAGCATGCTTCAGGCTCACAAGTCTTTGGTCGCCATAGCAGGCAACATGCAATCATGCTTTTAGAATTCGAGTCTCATGCGTGTGTTGTTTCCCATTTCTTCTTTAATTAACATGCTACCATAAATTAAAATATCTACATGATATCTCATGGGAAACCTTTCTGTAACGTCTCACCAGTACTGCATTTTCTTATGCAAAGTATATATAATTTGTGCTTGAAATATTGTCTTACTGATTAACGGTACTGAATCCATAAACTTTATGGTCACTCTCAAACACTGTAGTTGTAAACTTAGACTATCATTACTAATGTGCCTGGAAAAAGTTGCTTGTTTGGTTAAAATGACTTTGATGAGAAAATATGGTCGTACACATAAATTGCCAAAATCTTTCCCTACAGAAAGGAAACTGTTCAAGAAGAAAAATACACTTTTTCTCTTCTTAAGCATGTCATACCAGTAGTCACTGGATACAAATTTATAGGCTTAAATTTAAAATACATGTTAATATACAATGCTATTGAACATGTAATGTTTCATGACTTCTTTGTTGTTGAAATTAGGAAAACAAGTCACTGTTCCAAAGAGAAGAGAAAAACGGAACAGCAACAGCAGATGAACACCACACTGATGGAATAAAAGATGGAAGTCTAGACTCTACCAGCCTTCTTATTTCAATGCCATTTATATTGGTATTAAACATTTTTAAAAATATGCATCAGGGACAAGAGAATTCTCAAAACTGGTTTAATTCTTTTAGTAAAGAGGGGTGGTAAAACTCTACAAAAGTTAATTAGCATTTGATGAATATTTCTTCATTTTATTTCCAGTCTTAACGTTGCACTCAGAAATTACAATTCATAACAAGTTTTCCACTTCTACAGTAGATCAGCATGGACCCTAGGAAAACACCAGCTTTCAAAATACGTTAAATTAGATTAGTAGCTCTTCATTGTATTAAAAGAATGGGTTGAAAGTCAGTCTTAGAAATCAGTGACAGTCAACAGCAGAGAGAGTACTCCACAAACTCCAGAGAACAGACACTGGAAAAATTACAAACTCGGGCAACTTGACACAGATGTTGAGCAAAATCACAGGAAGGATGATACGGTCTAGATATCTCTCTGGAATTAAACATGAGAAGCATTATTAATGTCAACTCCATGACATCATGGAGAAACAATCTTGCCAAACATACTTTGCATTCTTATTTAAGAAGATTATACATTTGATTGACAATGGTATTTATCATCCAAGGCTTGTTATCTTTCATATGTGTGAGGCATTTTCTTTGAGAATAAGTTGGATGTGCTATTAAAGACAAGGTCAGACTAGATTATCAGAAAAATGTTAAAAAATAATTGCAGCCTTGAAAGAAAGTATGTGAATTCTATATCACTGCTGTCAGTCTATTTACTTCTCTTTTTTTTTTATTTTTTCACCTTTTTAGATGCGGGATAAAAAACATAACACATTCCTACAGATCTTGTTCTGCTTATGCCTATTCTTAAACTGTCACTGTCTTTGCTCAACATTGTTTTTCCTTATATTCTTACAATAAACCTACTGCTACCCGTTCTTCATAGATTTATAAAACTTAAATAACTGATATAGAAGTTTCAGTATGGAGTTTCAGTAGTATAATTTCTAACTGTACGGTACTAGAAATTTGCCTAATAATTCTTCTGTCCTATAGATCCTTTATTTGGTGCTATTTCATCACTAAATATTTGTACTGCAGCGGCTTTCAAACAGTATACAAATTACTACAAATAGAAATGTAGATTATGCATAACAGAGAAAGTTTGGGAGGAAACAGAACAAAATTTTTTATTTCAGGAATACTTATTTCTCATTTTAGGAAATGAAGCAATTTTTCAGTCTTGTGTGAGATAAATATTCTATATCTGAAGTCTGTGCAGGAAAAGTCTCTAAAGGAAAAAAAAAATCAACAAAAAGGAAAAAAAAAAAGCCAAGAACTTTCCAAACATGGAAACTCAACTCTCGAATGAGTTTAATCTGAGAATCTTTAGCAATTAAGAATAACTGTGATCTACTATTTTAGTTACTTTATCTTTGCAAAGTATATAAATAAAGAACCACGTAAACTACTCATTCTAAACTCTTAGTATGTACTAGATACTATTACATACTATCTATGAAGCTAAAATTGGCAGCAGCAACTTGTATTTTTGTGCACAACATTGCAAGAAGTCACAATATTGCCATTGTTTTTGGAAGTAACTTCCTCCTGAAATAGAACATGCATTATAATGACTTACTAAACTGATTTTCCTGAGCAAACCATTATTAAGGTTTCTGCATTAATTTTACTTTCAATAAAACTAGGTGATATTTATCTGAACTTATATTTCCAGTATAATGTATATCTTGTTCCTTACACATTGTACACCATTTCTGAAAACAATTTTGAGAGGTTGTAAATAATATTGGTTGTAATAGGATTCGGTGCAACAGAATACCACACAGTACTGTTTAAAAAGCCTAATAGTGGTAAGAAAGAGATTATATATCACATTTTCTTAAATCCTATGTCCTACATCAAAAGCTGAGGATGATAAGGTCAGAAGAAGAAAATAAACTCCCTGCAGTAAATATGAACAATGAAAAAAACTCACATTATAAGCTAACATCTGTAGGGTCCCAGAGTTACATGACAGCATTCTCCAATACTATTGAACCACTTTCTGAGTGGTAGCCATAGTACTAACAAAAGGTGTTGGGAATGGAAGACCTTGAGCCAAAGTATTTCAGCTTATATACCATATCTAAAGTGTTAAAATTGCTTTGAAAACAAATTGGATACGTATTCCTGTATACCTATTCAATGATAAAAAAACGTACTGAAAGACAGCTATGTGTCTGCTACCTCGATGAGATTAAAATTGGAAATGGATCTACAACAAATTATTAGGCTCAAATATTCAACCTCATGCTAATCAGAAGATGAACTGGTACAAATTCTAAATTTTGTTTCAAACCTTTCCTCATGCAAAAGCATGCTGAGACAAATCAAGATCTTTTATAAAAGTCTCTGATCTAAAAACATACCCAATTTCTCTTTGGGATTCAAGATCATAGTTGTATGTCTTGGACACACCTCTAATTGCAGGTTTAAATGTTTAAAAATAATACTTTTGCATCATTTTAAGCTTTTACAGAAACCTTTAACCCTGATTATTTAAAGCTTCTAGTTTCTTGTCTTTCTACTAAGGAAATAAAATGTTTTAGAATATTAGCCTTTGATATGTTCCAACTCCTAATGTGCTGTAGCATGCTGTACTGTACAAACTGTGATAAGACTGACCTTTTGCATTAATCCATAACACTTTCTAATAGGGTAACTTGCAAAGTGTTCCATTTGCTCGAGTCTCACATCAGAATCACCCTGGAAATCTGATTCTGCACAACTTTGGAAGTAGACTAAGTTGGAAAAACCCACTGCTTATTCTTAGCAACTGGTTCAGAAAGTATATATATATTAATATTATATACAGCAAAAGTTCTTTGAAGTCAAGTTTGCTAAAATACATAAAAATGGTATGAAAATATGTATGGTGGATTGTACAATAGAATTGAACAAGTTTTAACTATTTCCTTCTAGGTGGAGCAGATATATATTAGCTAAAAGGATTCTCTTTATGCCTTAATATAGCTGTTAGTCAGTAAAACAATTAAGGTTCTGTAACACAATCAGTTTGTGACTATTAACAATAAAATTCCTGAATGCTTGGTATTAAATCCATAAATGCTGACTGAGGTTTAGTAGTGCAACTTTTAAATGTTCTCCAGTAGTGGAATCTCAAACCCAAATTTAGCTAGCCATGTTATAAACCAAAATAAAAATCACGGTGAGAGAGCTGGGAAATTTGAGCTCCATGTACTCACGGATGCATGCAGATGTATCACGCTAATTCTGCCTGTGCTGTCCAGCCTGGCCACCCATAAGTCAGCTTCAGCTCAGAAAGAATTGACAGGATGTGATGGGAGTCACAATTACCAGAGCTAACTATCAACTGTTCCTCAATGTACCTGAAACTGCAGCATGATGGTGGCACAACTCTATATGAATATCAGAGTCATTTTGTATATCAGAGCAAAGATGAAACACAGATCTGTCTAAACCATTTAGTCAACAAACAACCAAAAGATAGCATCCATTCTGTGAAGCCTACCTGACTGACTGGATGCTGCCTTCAGCAGAAAATGCCAAGAGCTTAAGTCTCACTCTTACAAGGAAATATAGACCATAATTCCAAATTTATCACAAATATTTCTGCTAAACAGTATTAGGTTGATAACTGTATAGCTTAGTTTTCAATTAGCCTGATGGAATTTGTAATCATCCTGCCTAAGTGATTAATTATGTCATATTTCATTTTTGTTTATTATAGTTCACAACATTTGTAAAAAGCACATTTAAGTAATCTTTTCTGTCAGTAACGAATTGGGAACAGACTCAGGGAGAGCACCCAAGAGAATCAGCAGTTCCACCTGAAAGGTTAGGCATTACTTTTTATTCAAGCCCTCTAGTTCTCACATTCATCAGCCTGTAGCACTGTCAGCCATTAAAATTTGCATTTCCAAGCTAAAGGAGCAAACGGAAGCAAAACAGAGAGTACATGTCAAAGTTTATTCCATTGTGGCATGGCTATAATTTTGTCTGAAGGACCATTTTCTTGCTAAAATTTTAGCCAACGTGAATTTCTTGAACTAGAAGCATGGGTGCTACACTTAACTCCAGAAAGAATTCTCAGGGGTGGGACCTATAACATACCATCTATGGAACTGCAAATGAAGAAGTTACAATAGATTAGTAGATTCTAAGCAAACATTTTAAAAGCATGACAGCTTCTTTTGGTTTACTATGATAAAATAGAGAAGATTAGGAAGTTTCTGTTTTCCAGAAGGAATTTACTTGTTTTGGGGATGTTTCTTTAAAACAAAACAAAACAACAACGAAAAAAAAAAAAAACTCAGAGCACACTGAAGTTCAAAACTCTGTTATTTTAAGTCTCGGGGGTATATGGGAGTGTTTAATAGCTTTTTTTCTAATTCTGTTAAGAACTTGTCATGATTGCCTACAGAAGCTATCCAGTGTTCCACAGAATCCTCTTTTTTGTAAAGCACAACAGTTGTTAAGCAAAGGCAAATGAATGGCAACATTAATATTCTTGACATGCTCCAATATTGTGATGATGAATGCCATAAAGGAGCCTATAAATAAAAAAAATAATGAAGCCATAACATAAATGGAGGTCATGGGTGTTCTTTCCCCCTCCTTCACTGTTATTAGCGAAGCACTTAAGCATGTCCTTAGCTTTAGGTATCTGAATAGTCCCATCAAAGTTAATAGTACTATTCACATGTTTAAAATTAAACATTTGCATAAGTGCTTTGCAGACTTAAAGGCATTAAGAGAAATGTTTTACCAAAACTGAACTCATCTTGGTTTTAAGAATAAAAGCAGCGACATGAAAATAAGTTTCCAAGCCCTATGTCATCAGCCACTCTGACCTGCCATCCAGAAGAGCATTGATGACAAGTGGAATAATCAGTCAGAGGTCACACTGGAAGTCTATTAATATGATCACAAAATGGCTTTTTTTTCTTATCCTGGAGAAACTGACTGACTGCAGAAAGTTTGCTTCTTAAGGAAAAATGCTGAGAAGGAGGAACTGTGGATATGCAGCCTATTTATTTTAGAATGGTGAAGGGTAGTTGCCACTTCGTGTGGGGAAAGATCTGAAATGCTGTGGTTCAAGAAGCAGCCACAGAGGCAGATTTCTGCCTTTTTGATGCCTCACTGACACTTCTCTAGATCCCTGAGGATCACCACCAACGTTAAGAGCTTGTTTTCAGGGTAGACTTCCATCATTATGGCATTATTTCCTGGAGCAAGAGGTGTAGATACCTGCTAGAGAATTATAGATGAGACATAGGTATTCTTTATCTGAGTAACTGAACATCTCACTTAAACATGGGCATCTAAGGAAATTAGAGTCTAATGAACAAAGATGGAGAGAATTGTTTCAGTTCTTGAACAGTTGACTGAATCAGAACTTCTTTTGTTTCTGGTGATATTTCAGAAACTTTTTGTCTGATCCAGCATATCAAGGATAGTTTTAATTTTGAAACAATCTAAACACCTGTAGATTGTACACATCCTCTGTACAACTGCTTAAATAAAGTGTTAATCCTGCAACATAAATATCAGGTTTGACTACTGTAACAAATATCTATGAGTTAAAAAAATAATATATTACTACTAAACTATTAAGAAAGCCAATGAAAGACATACTATCACTCATTGTTTTCACTGTTGCAATACACTGAATGTTCAAAAGGCTGTAAAGTGTTCCTCCTCAAAGAATTACAGACCTATAGTCTGCTTGTGCTTATTCTGTTGCACTACTCTAAATATCATTGGTTGCTACTCTCTTCTCAGTAGCAACCAATGATAGGACAAGGGGTAATGGATTCAAGCTGGAACACAAGAGGTTCCACTTAAATTTGAGAAGAAACTTCTTCTCAGTGAGGGTGACAGACCACTGGAACAGGCTGCCCAGGGAGGTTGTGGAGTCTCCTTCTCTGGAGACATTCAAAACTCGCCTGGACGCTTTCCTGTGCAACCTCATCTAGGTGTTCCTGCTCCGACAGGGGGATTGGACTAGATGATCTTTAGAGGTCCCTTCCAATCCCTAGCATACTGTGATACTGTGATACTGTGATACTGTGATACTGTGATACTGTGAAAACAGACTTTTGGAAAACAGCCAGATGAGTTTTACAGATTTGACCAACCATTGGGCTAGTTAACTGTAATAAGATGAAGGTGTTGACCATCAGACCTTTAATGGATGATGGATTACATAACTTTTATGCTTTCACTTGCTGTTCATAGCCTGAGCCAATAATATATTAGGAAATTATACAAATATAATTTAGCATCTCAGATATTCTAAATATGAGCATTTTAAAAAGCTAATCTGACTTGATTTGTTTGAGAAAGTCATACCAAGGAAAAATATATGTGTGAAAATAAATAATTTGGACCAAATCTGGCTTCTGTTGACACAATCCAAAGACTGTGTAACTCTGGAGGAAAAAAGAAACTGGCTTGAGTTGCAGATTGCATCTCATTTCTAAGTTCTTTTTCATGGGAGATTGTCATATTGCAAGTCAGAATGCAGCTCTTTAACTTTTCATGCTCATCTTATCCTAAATAATTTTAAGTTGAAAACCCTTCTTCTTCTTACGTAGAAACATCTTGGCCAATATGGTTTGATATTCCGTGTCTCACATCCCACCCTAGGATCTCGTTATATTTAGAACATACTTCAGTTTCAGATTTTATCGTAGGACCACTATATCACAGGCTCCAAGAAAAAGGCAATGTTCACACATTGAAGGAACAGCTGGCAGCTGTTTTGGGTTGGGGGTTTTTTTGTAAGTTTGTGATGTATGAAATTCCCCTCTTCAGAATATTTCTGTGGATTAGTTCAATTTCAAACTATGCTGAAGGCCAACAAAGATACTGAAAAGGACCGTATTAACTAGGATTCACTTAAGTCAGCAAAGTCCATTGGGGTATCTGACTTGAACCAGCTGAGGCACCAGCCTCTAATTTTTGAGATTCACACCATAGTAAATCTGGAGATACAAACTTTGCAAAGGATAGTGAACAATTATTACAGTCACATAATTTATTCAAAAACAAGATAACTTGAGAAAACGATGTTACTTGTTAATCATATTCTCAAAAAAGTTTTATGTGTTCTTTATTTAACACTTTACAATTACAGTTTAGCAAGTTTATAGGAGCTCAAATTTCTTGGTGTGTCTTCCCAGTTGGATAGGAAGAAGAAAGGAAGAGATGTGATTTTTCTTATTTCCTTTCTACTACTGTGTGGACTTTAGAGACCAGCAAGTACAAAGAATTAGCAACACCTTTCTACTTCCTCTGCTTCACTAACTGGTATTCTGCTATACTTATCTTCTTTTCTTCTGCTCATTTACTGTTCTTTTTATACAAGGTAATAGTTATGGGAGAAAACAAAACAAAACAAAACAAAAAAACAACCAACCAAACAAAAAACCCCAACAGAAATAAGAAAAGAAAAATATAGCCAAGCAACCAATTAGCATAATGGCACCTTAAAGAAACATAGTGAGAACATAACTACAAATACAGTTGCACTATAACATGGTCCAATGCTACAGAGTAGTAGTGTTAGTCTTCAACTATTCTGCTGTCATATTTATAAGCAATTAGGCAAATCATATAAGTTTAAAAGACTTGTTACTTAACCTATGGAAGACAATAAAAATTAAAAAACTAGTGTATTTAAAAGGAAGAACCATGGGTACGATACACAGTTATCCTGTAACTTAACTCTGCTATTCTTTTAATCTCATCTTCACCTAAAATCATGCTCCAAAATGTCAAGTATCAACAAATGACAGAATTTTAAAAAATATTTGTGAAGGAAAATCTAACGGGTCAGAAAATACAGGATTGCAAGACAAAAAAAAAGGATACATATATAAATACAGATTTTGCAGAGTGTTTTGTGCCACTTCTAACTTACCCATTCTTTTCTGTATTTGACTTCTGAAAAGTTCTGGGTTTGTTTTTCTTTGTTATTCTCACAATGTGTCTTCAATACACATTGAATGTATTGAATCTGTGATTTCACTGTCCTGTTAACCTGTCATTTTAAAATCTCATTTTAAGTTGACATTCATTCATTAAGTGTTTTATATATGTCGGAAGTAAGTCAAGAGAAAAGAAAAATCTAACTGGCAATATTTTCCTTGAAATGCACTTATTCGCAGTTATGTGACAAGGTTCACTAAAGTTAAAAAAAAAATAAATGTCAGCTTACCAGGTGCTAAAAATGTCCCTGAGGCTATCTTTCACTGAGATTTAATAAAGCTATTAAAAAATCAAGGGGGGGAAATTATATTTTAAATGTTTTTCCTTCCTTTTAATTTGAATTTCAACCTGTCCTTTACAGTGGAAATTAAAAGAAATGAAAGCACAGTCTCTTGATTATCATCAATATGTCAATCATTTAATCTCATAGCTAGTTCTCTCTTTTAAAATTCTCTTTTTAAGGTGTTGACAGTGATGTTCTTCAGACAATTTCAATGAGGAAGAATTCAACATACTATGAGATACTGAGATTTCAACTTTCCCTTTTCAGGAATTCATACTGCCTGAAATGAAAGTGAAAATATATTTTCCCACAACCTCTCTCATCCTCATATTTGACCACCGATGTATAGGTGAATGATGACATATTTTCTTTTCTGAGCACAAGTAGGAGATAACTAAATAAATTGTTATACTTGCAATATAATCAATCAGACAATTATAAATGTCGGTGGTATATAGTGATAAAAGTAGCCACCGTATGTTTCTGAAGAAATCATATAAAATACCTGGTTTGCTTCTTTTGATGAGTTAACCAACCCAACTGCAAACAGGCAAATATCAGATGTGATTGACATACCTTCGCTTTAGGAAGGGCTAACTTAAAGGACATTTTTCAGAATCGTTCTAAAATGTATGGTCTGTCTAAACCCACCATAAATTAAATGCACAACTGCTTGAATATATCGCACTCACTGGTTTGCCGTCTAAGTGGATAGGTAATTAAAGCGGGCTCTCCAAAGAGTCAGGATAATTCAATATGTTCAGTAATGACTTTGATGATGGAGAGCTGAATGCAATACAAAATGTTACCACAGTAAATGGTTAATAAATCACAAGCTGTATTTGAAGGCACTACGATGATTCTACTGGGGAAAAAAAAAAGACAGGTCTCACATAAAAGAAACAAAAGTCATTTATGTCATCTGATGCATTGCTAATGGAAACTCAAAAGAAATAATGCATCTAGTTTTGGACATCAAGTTTCAAGATTTTGGACAAGCTAGGTAATGTCTAGTCATGGACAACAATAAAATAGTTAAGAAAAGAAGCTGAAAGAACCAGGCTTCTTAAGTTTAAATATGCAAAAATTAAAGAGCAGGGACAGGATAATAGTTTTCCACTAACTAAATAATACACTGAGGCAGAACTGTGAAAGACTTTTTCCATGTTCATGGAGGTTGGACTAGAAGAAAACTGTTCTTTTTTTCCCTTCTAAGAAAAATTCAGAATACATATTAGAAAAACATAAGGCTTTTTAGACTGTTCCAGATATTAATAAGAAGGGTTATACCTTCATAAAAGGTTATGAAAAAGAGGTTAGATAAATATCTTCCAGAAAGGTCTAACTGTACTTGATACTCGTTCAGTGCACAGACATGGCTAAATTATCTGTAATTGTCTCTTTTTCAGCTGTGATTTTCCTGACACCATAACCCAACAATTATCTAAATTATCAGAAAAATGTTCATTAAAGGAAAGAGATACTAAATAGTATCCACAAAACACCAAGGTTCATAACATTATAATCTGGGATGCTAATGATGCCTGTTAAAGTTGGCCAGTTTTTAACATCGTATGGCCTGTTTTCATTTTCTTTTAATTTTGCTCAACTTTAACTGATGGCATTTTCAATGCTCAGGATGATGTTTTAACAGATCAGCTAAAATGGTTCTGTCTTTTAGATAAAGACCGGGAGATTTTATTTTTTTTTCTTTAACTGTCTGCAAAGGTTTAGAGCCCCCCTCTCCCCCCTTATTTTTGAGAAGGAAATTTAGGAAATGGAGCCTGCTATGAATTTTTATCAGTTACAGCTCATCGCTATTTGACAGTGAAACTAGTTTAAGTCCTGGTATTTACTGAACAGTGGCACAGTTGCTCAGTGAGGTGGTAGAGTCTTCATTTTTGGAGATATTCAAAAGCTGTCTGGACATGGTCCTGGGCAACTGAGGGGTTGGACCAGATGAGCTCCAGAATTCCTTTCCAGCCTCAACCATACATCGGGCATGCTGCAAATTTGGTCCTTGTGGATTTCATCTGAGTTCAACTACAACCATTTTTGTTTTGCTGTTTTGTTTTTGTCACTTATTATAAGGGAAACTTATAGTTTCTGCAAAACCAGTCCTTTCAAATATTTCAGTATATTTTCTCAGATTATATTTGCGTTTAGACATTGAATAAAAATAGTAGGAGGAAAACTATGGAAAAATAGTTCAAATTAGCTAAAAAAAGACCCCAGTGGCCTTCATTGCTTGTTCAAATCAATCCCCATGATATGTAAACTTGTCACAATTCATATATCTTTCCTTAGTAATTTAAAGGACTAAAAAAACATAAAAAAAGAAGTTAATTCCCGTCTTCTTTACTATAAACTTCCGAGTTATTGAAAGCAGATCAGATTAAAATATTCAGAAAGAGAGTGCTTTTCCAAAGTTCCTGGGTTACTTAGGCAGACAAAATATTTCTTGAACTTTTGGAACAAAGACTAACACAGATTTGAATTAATTTCCATAATTTTTGTTACCAGACATATTTGTACTTATTTCCACTAGATTTTGCCAAATGGCTGATCCCACACACACTTTTTTTTTTTCATTTCAGATATTGATTTGTGCTATTTATTTTCCTTTTCAGAATCTCTCTTTCAAAAGAAAAAATAATAATCATATATCAAGCAACTTGTTGACTTCAAAGTGACAAGAGGTTTAAATCTGAAGAAAAGTGGTGAGAAGCATTGATAGCATGAAGATAACAGCCTAAAGCTAAAATATTTTGTTGTGTTAGGAAGTCTCAGAGGAATATGATTTAAGTCTCAAAATCAATATGAAATTCACATATTTCACCATTTTAATAGTTTCTATGCAGCTACCACATAAAATTCAGTTTCATCTTAGAGGCCGTTGATAGTAAGCATGGACTAAATGTGGTTTGAAAATCACATGTACTGAGCCAAAAATTCTATTTATATCAACCTTAAACTATTTCCAGATTCAGAGGATTGTCACTCCTTATTGTAAAAAAATAATGAAACTGAACTCAAATAATATTTTGGAATTCCACTGCTCAATTCAAATATTTCTGGTTTGTATAGTATATTTGCTATAATATCATGCAGGAACAAGCTAAAGAAACGTTAAAGTTACTAAACAGTTAAAAAAATGTGCATGTTCATTTTCTGGGTAAAGAAACATTTATTCTTTGAGAGGAATAGTTAAAATAAGGAAAAAAGCATTCTTATATGAAGTAATTACAAATATATCGTCTTTACTTATAGCTGCTTAAGGGTTAAAAATGGTTATTGAAATAAACCTTGTTTTCCATATTCCAGTATTTATGAATTCTTTATTTTATTTATACCCAGCTGTTAAATATAATTTAGACTACTTAGACATAAAATATGTGAAGATGTGATCTGAGTCTCAGTACCTTAGTACTAGTATTCGGTTAGCTAAAGAAATCTTTAAATCAACCTATGTAGTTTAATGTCAAGCCTTTGACATATACCTGGTCTCTTTGCTGCCAAGCAATGTTACTCTGTCAGATGAGTTTGCCTGACTTTTCTATTATTATTATTTCAGCAGCAATCAAGGAAAATTATTCTTTGTCAATCAAACATAATAAAACTGGGGGGGGGGATGAATGAGTTGATAGGAAATTAACCTAACAAAAAGGAAACCTTTTCTACTGAGATAGCAGAAGATGAGTTTTAAAAGTGAAAATGAAGATACAGTAATAACTGAAGCAGTCAGAATATCTGGAACCTGTAAGAAGGTCATGGCGTTCATATCTAAAGAAGGTGACTGGAATGAGTGGACATTAAAATACTTTGCCAAAATATTTTCCAAATGCTAAAGTGCTGGTTTGGATTTTTTTTTTCCTTTTATAGCCCTGATGGAGATCTCATGTCCCTCTTTCCACATCATCCCCATTTGGAGCAAGGACATTAGGAAGCACTCAGCCATGACCCATCCCTTAATCCAGTGCTCACACTGGTGGATATAGACTTCCAAATCCTAACTCTTATTTTGTTTCCCTTAAGACTGCTAAGGAGTTCCTTCTTTTGTCTACAAGGTAGACTTGATAATTAAAGTCTGCTGAGTTGATACTACTAGAGGTAGCTTTAACAAACATAATTCTAGTGAGTAACAGTTACCTTGCAGTCCCTAGCATTTGATCTCAGTCTCACAAAATAAACACGTCTTTTGCTAATGGCTATTTATGAAAGTGAAGCTGCCGCACCTAGTTCTCTGACAGATACATGACAACAGAATTTCAATGAGAAGCTTTTCACACACCAACACCGTTGAGCTTTGGAGCCATTTGGATCTAAACCCCAATGTTGTGACTAAGAATGGAGGTAACTGATCACAGACGTTCAAAAACCTCAGTTTCACCCAGCTGTTCCACCTCCTGTTTCCTGCATTACTGTTTGAATTATATTCCTTTTTCTTGCTGCCAGCTATGTTGTATTTTTAGACTTTAATCACATTTCAGCAATTATTACATACATACCTTCTGACTCACTATCTTAATTTACTTTCTTTTTTGGAGGAGTATTTAATCTAGTTTCCTATTTTGACATCACTACTGTATCACAACTCTTGTACAGAGTTGGTTTTAAGTGCTTATTGTTATAATGATGAATCTTTATCTCTCTAGCTTTTTCTTTTGAATTGTTTTTAGAAATTTATAAAGAAAAGTTGTGATACTCGTCATGATGTATCTTTGCTCTCAGTATAAGGACATTAATGCCTAATCATTGAATTGGTAGGAACTCTGGCTTTATCTACACTTGTAAACTAAATATCAACAGATTGCAACCCCAAATACTGTCAAATGGCATCCATATTATTAATTTTTGGCACCATTTCCAGGACATTTTTCACCTGGACTACCTAACAACCTCTCAGGAGGTGCTTGGTCATGGACAGTGCTTAGACTAATTGAGCTGTGTGGGTCAGGAATCATATTAACCCACTTTGTTTGGTATAAAGGTTGCTCATAAACCCATGCAGTGTTAGAGGAAGATTTAACAGAGGTGATTGTTTTGACCTATTTTCACTTCCCAGTGCAAAGTCTCCAGGAGACAGTACCCCAAAAGCAACTTCATCAGTACCAAGTAGAAGAGAATAAACCCTTTTTCTCATTAGGATTATGATGAGTTTCCAGTCTTAGTGCTTTCCAAATCCATAGAACATAGACAATCATGAACATTTTAATTAGGCCTTGCAAAGATGCTGGAAAGAGGTGTGAAATCAGTATTGCAATTTGATACAGCATTAATCCTAAATAACATCTCTGGTCACAGACTTATAGGATATTTATAGAAATTTCATTGTAATTCAGAAGTGGTGCCGCAGATAACAGGATCTCTTTTAACTTCTTTTAAAGTCTGTGGAGAATCTCATCTAAATAGTAGGATTGTAGGATAATTCAGGTTGGAATGACCTCAGGAGGTTTTATAGTCCCACCTTCTGCTCAATGTAAGGCCAGCTTGAGGTCAGACCAGGTTAGTTAGGTAACTTAAATGAAAATTATGTTGGACTTGTTTTTCTGTTGTGTTCCCCTCCTTTTCCAAAAACCTTTCAACTGAGATTGAAGCAAGAAACTTATTTTCCAGTTTCTCAGAGCATTGTTAGTGTTTTTTAAAAATGTCATTCTGAATACTTTAAATTGATATTGTACTGTAATACAAAAAGAAGTTCCACCTGCAAGGTGCATTTCTCCATAATGCTGTTTTCTAAAACCAGCTTAATTTATTTCACATCAATCTCCATCATTTACTGAACAGTATTAGAGTTAACACACCATGGTTTTGTGAGTACTTATTTTAAGGATCACCTTTCTATCAGCTAGTTGCTTGTTTATACATTACCTGAGGTATATTTTTATGGTCACCTTAAAAATATTTCAAGTAAAGACACTGACAAGAACAAAGTTCTAGAGGAGAAGAAAATCTCCACCTACTGGCGTATTTAGTGCTAGTACTTCAATGTTATGGTTTGAGAAACCTACAACAATTTATTGTCATTTAGATAATTATTCTATCACCCGATGGCCCTTCCCCACCTGAGAATGGGAACCAGGGCAAAACAAGGAAACACGAGGGCTAAAATATAAATACATTTGATAGGATAAGACTAAATAATTAACATTAATAATACTAAAGAAGCAGTATTGATCCCAATAGCAATATAAAATATGTAAGGATTATACTCAGCCAATTCTATCAGTAGGAAGCTGTGTAGTGCCAGCAAATGACGGACACTGCCAGCACTACGGCCTTGGGAGGAAGGGAAGGCCTCAGGTGTCCAGCACTAGGGCAAGAAGTTCTCTGGATCGCCACCACCAAGGGAGAAAGAGTACTTCACAGCAAAGTTTCTAGTTTATATTGACTGTGACGTTCATGGTATGAAATAATCCTGTTAGCCAGCTTGGGTCAAGTGCCCAGGTCTTGCTCCTCCTCATCCCAGCACCTGGCGAGCTCGAAAACTCTGAGACTTTGAAAACCACATACCATAGCTAGCTATAAAGTAAATATTTTCACAAATTCAGATACTAGAATCTTCTAAAAGTACAGTTTTCCCAAGCATTAGAAGAGAAATTAGTCTTGTGTCTCTCAAACCAGGACATTCAGTAAGTGAAGGACAGGGAAGAATGTACAGTGCAAGGCTAATTCTGACTATCACCACGGCTACACGAAATACTGCCAGAATCCTCTGTGAGATACTTGCCTCCATCCTTTAAATGTCATGTGTCTTGCTGTAAAAGACAAACGGAGATGATGCATTATTTACAAATATGTATTTGTACTTGTAATGCAAAAAAAAAAAAACCCACAATCGACCAACCAACCAAAAACCCACAAACCAACCAAAAAAAAACCGTCAAGAAACTGTGATTCATCTTTTGATGGTACATAAAAAGCTCTAGATTTGCTAATATTGTCTCATGATGTTGCACTTTTAGTTATATGAAGCATACAGTATGGTTTATATATGGTTTTGGATTCTTGCATTTCTATTTGCATTGACCACAAGACAGTAATGAATTATACAAATAGTAATTTTATAACAGATAAGGTGCTACCTTTGAATCTTCAGGTACACTACATATTTTCTTGCCATGGGTGATATTGTCATAGAAATTACTATTACAAAAAAAAAAAAAAAAGAAAAAAAAAAAAGAGGGAAATTCTTTTAAAGTGAGTTTATTCAAAGCAGATTTCCCAAAGAGGAAGATTCACTGCAGAAGAGTTGTGTCCCAGATCATATAACAGTGAGGCTTCCACACTAATCAGTATAGTACTTGCATTAACCCTTTTACAGAGCTACAGATATGAATAGATTAAAGTGAAATATACTGGAGAAAAAAGAATATTTCAAAACAAACATTTTATTAATTTTTTAATCTGTTCTGCCCTATAGATGACAAAGAATAACATGAGATTCTGAGTCAAAGCCTTTTATTTAATCGATTGATAAATAATAAATGGTGTCCCATTTTAGAGAAATCATGTTGATCTGTCATAACTTTTTATAAAAAGCTTAGTCCTGTTCTGAGGATTTAGGCAGATCTAACAAGCTACAAAGTCAAACCAGGACACTAGGATTTTCAGCCCGATGCTTAGAATCACCTGCAATCTATGATGGGCTCTCTGTCTGGAAGATACTCAAAAAAGATGTGTAGAAACAAACAAACAAACAAAAGAATAAATATTCATTTTTGAGTAAATGCTTGATGCTAAAATTTAGGAAAATCTTTTTCAAACCCTTGAAACAAAAATGCAGGTAAAGATTTTCCTTTAACCTTTCACTGGTCTTAACCAAAAACAATGGTTCTTGTACAGACTGGAAGTACAAGCAATTTAATACAAAACATCATTTACACATTTTCTGAGCTTTCTGTGGGCATCAGAAGCCTATTTATCAGTCCTGATATATCACAGATTCTGTATATTCAGCAAATATAAGAAGGTTCAGGAACAACAAAATAATAAAATTTTGATATTATTTCAATACAAAAGTATTGAAATATCTGTCTGTTAATTATAGCAAGAAAAAGGATCTTGAGCATCTTGACAGGAGTTGCAAAGATTATTTAAATGAAATAATAAACTTTAATGCAATAATATACAGTTCAATACTCAATAATATTTAATACAATAGCCAGTGTCATATGAAGGAAAAAACAGCTCCACAGTACAGGATTTACAGCTTGGTAAACTGAGGCAAAAATGTTTGAGATTTGCCCCAAATCACGCAATAAAAAATTACCAACAGAGTTAAAAAAAAAAAAAGTAATTTAATTGGGATATGCAGATACGCACAGGCTTACTAATCAGAGTAGTTTCCCTCACTTGTACTTAACCTAGAAGTAGCTTCCAGTGATATCTTATGAATGAGGAAGATACAGTTATGCTGAGGACTTATGAATTCCTTAAGGTACCTTAATGGTTCTTACGTCCTAGAGGCCAGGTTCTACAAACCAGTCAGTACCTTGTAAAACATTTCTGCTAGCCAGAGCCCATACATCTATCTATCTATTCCTCCAGAAATGTCAGAATGATTACACATAGCAACGTACTTATGTAGACTGTGGGAGAAATGAGCATGGCCCTGAAGGATCTCTTAAGGAATTAATTCTGGAGTCTTAGACTCCTGAAAATTTTCTCTACTGGGACTTCAGGCCTATCTGGGTGAAAGGGGCTTCTTTTCATTCTTTGGTATGTGGGACTCCCATTCACTGAGGTTTCCCCTGGGACTTGGCCTGAAACTTGGTTAAAGCTGCCTGAGCTGTGAGATGTCCCAGTTGTAGCCTCCCCGCTATGTATTTTGAGCAAATCATCACAGATACAGTAGAACATGGGAGAGAATAAACACCCCCGAGTTTATTTTAAAAACAAAATGAACAAACAAGCAAAAAATCCGTGTGAGTCCCCTGCTAGCAAAAGCACAGGAGATCCTAGGAAATTACCTCCTTTTCCTGCCACAGAATTCACACCAGATGCTGTGCACTCAGCTGTGGGCACATTCAAAGTATGGATGAGGACTATTTTTCTCTGTGATACAAATCACCCTCTTTAAATAAGAGATGCACAGAAAATTTACCCAGAAATGAGAGGGCTGTCTTGCAGCCCACCTTGTATGAACTTCAACCAAGGTCAAGGCAGCATGGCCAATGTGGTTCAGGCTTGAGGGCATAGGAAGACATGAAAGGAGCACTGTGAAGTGACTTTAATCACTATGGTTCTGGTCATCATACAATCTGCAGGGAAAAGACTTGAATGCAATCCCTCATTTTATGGCCAGGGAAGCCAGCTGGCTCACTGAAGAGTGAAAACTGAATGTCAGATGACATATCAGAATATGGGTGACTGGGTCTTTGGTTTGAAGGAAAACTGGAACCCACATTGGTATAAACATGTAGCAGCTGTGTAATCAACTGCAGCATAGGTTAAATTCACCACAAAATTTGCAATTGTCTAAGTTTCTGCAGTTGAATAATTTTTACTGTGAATTTCTTCTCCCTCTTTTCCCTAATGAAAGAAAAGATCTGGAGATTACCCCAAAATGCAAACTCCCAAAGCAATTGCCTGAACTGAAAGATAAGACTCACTGGGAAGAAAATCCGAATGATTTGGCTGCGACTAGAGCTTTCAAGACAAATTGCAGAGATTTTCTTTGAAGAGAAAAAAGCTAAAAGAACAATATTAAAATAAAATTAATGAGATTAAGCTCCTGAAGCAACAGTGTTGTTCAAAATACTGTTGAAACAAAAGTTTAGCTGTAATCAATGAGAGGAAAATATTTTCTGTTTCTACAGTTTGAAGCAGGCCCTGTCTAATTGAGTAGATTAGAAATTATGTCATTTTGCTTTAGAAACAACATGCATATATGCATTTCGATCCCATGCACTAACACTGATAAATTACAGACACTGAGTGAAAATAGCACAGAAAAGGTCTCTTGTGCTCTAAGGTTCAACAGGATTTTGGGGAAGTTGACAGGGAATTAACCTATCAGAGACCAAAAGAATATTCATAGGGACTCATCAGAAAAGGATTTTCCTGTCCTCTCTCTCCCCACAAGCACTGTTACATAGCAACTTTAATCCCTAGGAATACTGGCTCCCTCAGAATCTAGATCTTACATTCACAAGTGTCACCAGCCTTAAAAGTAGGAAATGAGTCAATGTATTATACAGGAAACCTTATTTATGGATTAAGATAGTATTTGTTTTAAAAAAAAAATGGACTGTGTTCAGTTTTGTGTCCCTCACCACAAGAAAGATATTGAGATTCTGGAGTGTGTCCAGAGAAAGGTCTGGTGAGGGATCTGGAGCACAAGTCTTCTGAGGAGTGGCTGAGGGAACAGGGGTTGTTTAGCCTGGAGAAAAGGAGGCTGAGGGGAGACCTTATCACTCTCTACAACTACCTGAAAGGAGAGGGTAGCAAGGTGGGGGTCTGTCTCTTCTCCCAAGTAACAAACAATAGGACAGGAGGAAGTGGCCCTAAGCTACACTAGGGGAGGTTTAGATTGGACACTAGGAAAAATATCTTCACTGAAAGGGTGCCCAGGGAAGTGGTGAAATTGCCATCCCTGGAGGTATTTAAAAGACAGGTAGACATGGTGCTGAGGGACATGGTTTAGTGGTGGTTTTGGCAGTGTTAGGTTGATGGCAGGACGTGATCTTACATGTCCCTCCCAACCTAGACGATTCTATTATTCTATGATGTCATGAAAACTGCATTATTGAGATCAATCATATCTTATGAAGATGAAGATATCACAGTAGCACTGAATGACTATTCTCCACAGCTGAAATTTTGCAAATGTGAAGAATTAATTAATAAAAGGAAATGCAGGGGGGGAAACACACATGCTTCTTTAATATAAATCAATATTGTTGACAGCTTATTTGGAATTGTTACTAAAGAGTTTCCCCAATGAAAGCAGCATACTCTAGAGAGATGTCAGTTCAGAAGGGAAAGAAAGAAATAGGAAAGGATTGAAATTGGATGCTCTAGCAAGGTAATTCTGTAAACTTTGTGAGCTGCAAGCCAAATCAGATGATTTAACACCATCCAGTACTAGTAGCTCTTAGCACCTAACTCTAAATTTGTCTGTGGCAAAAAAAAAAAAAACTGTTTGCATCCTAATCTTTCTCCTTTGTGAGTTTTTGGGTTTTGGTTTTTCTTTTCTTTTCTGGTACTAATGCTTAATGCTCTACCTCTAATAAAAGGATCCCGCTGCAAACAAAGCACAAGCTTTGACTAAGCTTAGTATTAACGCCAGTGACAGTGGCTCATCTCCAAAATGGAATCCAGAGAAGAAAAGAGTAATAGGGTTCTTCAAAGTTCAAAGGAATATGATTGTATTGCATCAGAAGAGGGTAAGTGTATGATTGACTATGACATCATTACCAGCTGTTGCAGAGAAGATGGTGGTCCATGGTCTAGGCCCAGACATAGGGCCTAGGGTGTTGGTTTCTGGTACTAATCCTGCCCTGAGATGATCAAAATAATACTTTTAAAAACTGTTTCCCACTTATTTTTTTCCCTGCCATGCCTATTTCCTTATAATTTCTTTGTTGAGCGGGATATAGCGATCTCATTGTAACAGGAAAAAATGTGTTAGTAATAGATATGAACAAATTAGTGAGTTGCTAGTTTAGCAACTTATGGCGAATTATTTTCAAAAAGTCAACTATCCTAGGTTAGGATGATTCTGATGTTCACATATACAAAAGCCAACAGTATTGTTAATGAAAATGAAATGCATATGGCGTTTACTGGTGTTAACATCAGTGTAATACATTTCTAATTTTGTTCTCTCATACTTTGGCCACTAGATTGTTAAACCTCCATCAAATCTAACAGTAACTTCTTTTAAAATACCTAGGGAAGCTCTTTCTGTTCCAAGATCATAGGATTTCTCTAATCTTTTTAAGGAGTATCTGGTGCTGGCTGCATTTGTGAATGATACATTGTGTTGGACAGTATTTCGTTCTTACCAAACATGGCAATTACTGTGTGTCTCGTCCCTGCAGAGTGACTGGGGCTGCTCAGGTAAGTAGCAATTCACTGTTATGAAGCCATGGCCCTTTATAAAATAAGTTAACACTGTTGAAAAATAGTAGCATGCATCACTAAATGGATTAATAATAGCTATTTCTAAGTTTCCTTTTCATTCACAGTGTTGGAAAATAGCACCTTTAGACATTCTTATTTTCATCAGCTAGGAGAGGGGTGTTTACTGCCAGCTGATGTTACAATAGCTATCTTACATTTGCCAAACCCAACCTTGATCTCTTCTTCAGTGACAATTCCAGAATGTTGTCACATATCTTACAATGAAATGAAGAAGGTCTAATCCATGACCCTGAGCATCAATGTGAAGCAAGTGTGCAAAAGTTCGGTACAAGTACATTACCTATAAAGAGCAACAAGACAAGGTATTTTACAGGTGGTTGGTGTGTCAATCTATAGTAACTGAAGAGCCAAAAGGAGAAGTAGCACTGGGAATTTCAGATTCTTGCAAATGCTTCCAAATGTCATCTGCAGATGTTGATAACAATATAACTGCTGCCTTTTAGAACAGGGTTAAGTAAACTTTTTGAGTTCATTGATACGATGCAGTTTCATTAATATGTGTACAGTACACCTTTAGTACGACACTGCACCACTATGCAACTTGCTTCTATTTACTTTGCTTCCAAAGCACCATCGTTTGAAAGGATGTAGCTTCTGGACACAGACAGTATACTGTTTAAAAGCGTAATTTCTGTTTCTGTCACTGGCATATGGCATGACAAAGATGGTGTTACTCCTCCTCTGCGACTCCGCTCCCCACCTTAAAATATACAGAAAGATAATGGCTTCCTCTGTAGACAAGCAAACAATGGAAAAATGTAATGTAAATATTGACTTATTTTGGGAAAGTGTCTAGAATTGTGTCCACAACAAAAGCACATCCAAAAAAAGCAAATCCCTTGTTCTAACAGGGAGCAGAGAGGATTGCACTGCCTGGTTCAAAAGACTTTGATCTTTTCCTTGTTGCAGCTGTAAAGCCCAAGAAGATACTTTGTCTTCAAAATCCCTACAGTCTCACTGCCTGCCGTTAGCGAGAGAACACTTTGTCCCTAGAGAAGACCCTGCCTGTAGTGTTATATACTGCACAGTGCAGAGCACATTGTTGGCAACAAGCGATCATAATAAAGGCATTTGACTTCTGAATGTGGCAGCTAAATGGGTAAAAGACTGACTCTACTGGGAAAAGGAGAATGGGCAACTTCCAAAATGTTCTGCTCCTGATGTGTGTTAAGCTTTCTGGCTGCGAAGGTTGAGCGGACCGTAGCACCTACACAGGCTTGTGCCAGAAGGCACTGGTGAATGAAAGTCTGGGAGCAAGCTTCAGGGGAAAAGAATGAAGTGTTTTCAAAAGTATTCCAGATGACTGAGGATCTACGTGGCAAGTCCTTTTGAAAGTCAGAGTGGTCAGCTGAAAATCCCCCACAAACCTGTTACTGCTGCAGACACAGATACATGTGCATATTCACTTCGCATCTTGAGCATTGTTGCTCATTGTTCTTCTCATTAAGAAACACATTTTTCTTAGTGTTATGCATATTAATGGATTGAGACACTGCTATGTTAAAGACTGAGTTTTGATTTGAAAACTGACAGCTGGGATACTACAAATTCTGCAGTCAAAAGAAAAGAATATGAAGTTAGGAACAAAAAGAAGAAACGCTTGTGAACAAAACCTACCAAAAAAAATAGAGGATAGATTGCAGTCTGATCCACTTTATATATAACTTTCTAAGGAACTTCTAGCCATAGGCAGAACAGTTAGTAACACTGATACCTCACCTCTCGTCTTAGAGTTACCCACAAGACAAATTTTAGGGTGATGTATAAAAAATAGAACAACAAAGAAAAAGGAAATCAGAGGTGAAATCCATGACCCTGAAGCATCTAAAAGCTGAATCTCTGAGTCTGAGTTAGTATATCTTGATTTCCTTGATAATTTGTAGTGAGAATTAGATCACAGTATCACAGTATCACAGTATGCTAGGGATTGGAAGGGACCTCAAAAGATCATCTAGTCCAATCCCCCTGTCAGAGCAGGAACACCTAGATGAGGTGGGATAATAGATAATGGGAATGACTTAGCATTTCTTAAAATAAAATGAGTGTAATCCTGCGTAGCTAGTTATTTTTTGACTTGTTGATAAAGAGAATCTGAGGGACCAACTAAGACGTACTCATCTCAGCTTGGGTCAACCAGACTAGGCAAGATGAATCCCACCGTGCATCTTTCAATTCTTGTGAAGAACAAGACCTCAATAACTGCAGCAGTGGTCAACAAAAAAAAGCTGAAAGCTGTGAAAATATGAATGAGGGGCAAAACTGAAGGCATAAACCTGAAACAAGATAGATAGTAGGAGGAGCATACAAACTAGAAATCAGTGAATTTAGAGGAAGTTATTAGAAACATGGCAAATTTAGCCCATTCTTGGTTAAATTTCTGACTGTTGAGGTAAGAGTTTTGGCAATTTCTCTCTGGTTTGGGTTCTGTTGTTTGGTTGGTTTTTTTTTACATTTGAGATGTGATTTGTTATGTGTTAACGCAATTCTTGTGTTCAGGTGCAAAATGAGATGAAGTATTGCTTTTTTCTGTGTGTAAACTTCCCTACTTTTTCTAAGATTGGCAGAGCTATTCCAATATAATTCTGCTGAGGATCTCTTTACAGCTTTGAAAGAGGAGGAATTATCACAGGTGGAAAAAAACAATAAGTGTAAGGAAAAAAAACCCTACAACATTCAAATGCAAGGTTAAGCATAAAAGAAATTATTCATAATCAAAGCACCACAGAAAAGGGATATTAGTAGAGTATTTTAAAGAAATTATACTAGGAGCACAAAAGGGAACCAACTGAGAGACATGGAAAGGCAAATATTTACATGAAATTTAAATTATATTTTTATTTGATATACAGTAGCTATGTTATTTTCATAGAAGGACTACTTTTCATCGGTTAAATCAAAATTGAATAATTCTTACCAACTCTGAAGAAATCGCACACGCTACAGGGGTGCATGTGAAGGTGCACAATGGAAAGCAGAATGGTGCCTGGGGGAAAACTGGACTAGCCCAGAAAGTGAAGACTAGAGGCAAGGGCGTTTAGCAGGCACACAATTGTGAGTGCTTGTTTATGTAAGTGTTTGAAAGGGAAGCATAATCCAAGAGTGGATATGCCTTGCTAAATCCCTTATTAACTCTCCCATGTATAGCAACCTTAATGTTTCACGTGAGCAGATACCTCTTCAGACTCATGCAGAGAAACAGGGTCTCCTGTGTCCCATCATCTATCATAATCCATGTCTACCTGATGATAAATCGCTCTCACCAAAAGGGCCTCTGTTGTTGATTAAATGTGTGATGTGCATATTTCAGCAGTTTGTAGTACTTAAAGGTTGAAGTTTGGTACGTTTTCTGCTTTCTTCCCTCACTCTCTTTAGAAATAATGAACATATTCTTGAAGTGATATTTTTTACCTTCATTTTGAATCCTCAAAGACACTGTGCCAGCTTCTCTCGTCAGTTACATTATAGTATCAAATTAAGGTTGCTGTCACAGTGACACAGAGGACAGAAATCTTGTAAAAAGTAGGAAGCTATCTTTCAAAAGTCAAAAGGTCCTGTAATTTATAGCAATATAAGATATGCCCTTATGGAAACTAACTTTGCTTTTCAGGTGCCTTTTTCTAATAAGATGAGGCTAAAAAGCGTAAAGGTGAAATTGAGTTAAAAATGAATTCTTTATGCAAATGCCACATTTTACTTTCAAATTCCTAAGCACAATTATCCATCGTGTTCCAGAAAAATGGTGATAACTAAAAAAAGCAGATAATGGATAAGTACTGTAGCAGACCAATTATAGTGAATGCTAAAAATTACTTCTTTACAAACTCATTCTCAACCCCTTCTGTTCTTTTGATTTATGTGTCATATGACTTTTTAATCTCTAGATTTTATCCTTTTTTTGAGATACCCCACTAAGCAGCTTACATCTAAGGGAGAGTGGGAAATAGAATTGGCTTTATTTCTGTACGAGGCAGATTGTATCTTCCCCAAAGACTTTTTTATGGTAGTTCTTTGCAAAAGATATTGCTTATGCTCTGTGGATACCTGCAGTGTTCGTCCAAATTAGTCTTGATTTTATAATGAGAAACTTCTTGTAAAGGTATAAGCAATAACTGGTTGCTTTTTCCTCCAAAGATTATATCAGCAACACAACATATCAAAACTACTTAGCAAAATTGTGATGTTTCTGTGAAATGAGGAGACAGATGAAGGAAAGTTTTTGGTTGAAAGGATGAATAGTAGCTTGCTGGAAGAAATAACTTAACCTATTTTAGCACAGAACTTATAGAACCATATCAGGTTATCACTGTGTACCAAGATCCAATGCTGCGGTCAAAAGGCTGTGCTGCAATAAAGTTTAAAAGAGCTGATCATACAAAAAAACTGCATGTCTCTTTGCAAATATGCCTGTCCACAAAGTTCTTACAAAGTTCTAAAAAATGTCTTTCTCTCTTTTTTGTATATTTATTTTATACTTAGAATTAACACTTACTGCATAGATATTTCACCTGATTCCTGTTAAAAAACAAGAAAACACATTCCAAGTCAGTTAACTGGAGGTGGATTTATGTCCTGTGTTTTTCATGAAGTTATCATCTCATAGAACCTAACAGATAGTGGGGACAAGTGTTTTCATTCAGATACCTTATTCAGCATTAGTAAGAAAAACTTTGTGTGTCTGTACTTTATGACTACCTGTAACACTTCCTAAGGGTATAGCATTAAAAATAGATTGCAGAAAAGAGGGTAGGCTTCACATTAAGGCTTTCTGGGTCTTTTTACAATACCTTTCAATCGTACACAGATACTAGTTTCTCAAGATCTCATTCCTATAACACATTCTGCCTGCTGCATCAGCACTTATTACTGAAGCAGTCATTACAATTTGTTTAATGTATTCATGAAACCACCAGATTTATTATGTAAGGATTCACCAAGAGCAAAGAGGTTTCAGATGAAAACAAAATTGAAAAGCAATCATTGTTTTCTGTGACAATGTCTGTTTTCTTTGCTCTCACAAGCAATGGCTGCTATATGTGAGCTCTATGAAAAAGAAAAAAAAAAAAATCAAAAGAAAAAAAATAATCAAAAGAAAAAAAATAAGTAAAAGCCACCCCAACTATAATTAGAATAAGAATTATTTCATTGAGGAGATGATTTTTTAATAGACTTTCCATTCATGAATGGAGTTATAACCCACAAATATCAAAACATTTCCATCAAAAAATGTAAGCAGTAAATTTCAGTGATTCTAGACATGGTGAGACCTGAAACAACTGCAGTTTGCACCAGTCAAAAGTTAAGATTCCTATTTTGCAAATCTAAAGTCTTAAAAATAAAAGAACAAACAAAAATCCCCTCTCACTATGTCTTGACGAAGTGGGATTAATTTGTGACTAAGTGGTGATGAAGAACACTGGCTCGTTAACATTCTAGTGGGAACTTTCTAATTATCCTCAAGAGGATATTAACTAGGTCAAGTCCAAATCAGAGAAGTTGCATGATATCACTATAGCATTCAACGTCCCCATCATAGTACCCTCTGCCCAGTTCTTGGAATGATTCTGTTCTTTGCCATTGCCATTTCTTATGAGATATCATGTAAATACGAACAGCCCCTAATTTTTTAAAATAGTGCAATTTCTGCTATATTCTTTGTAGTGTTTTTAAATGGACAATTTGAAGTCCAGATGAAAAAACAAAACCAATCTGGGACAGGAAATTTGTGGGTAGAGAGAAAACATACCATGTACTCATTTGTTGAAAGATTCTGCATACACAGTGCAATATTTAGTCGTATTTCCAATGTTGAAAAGATTTATCCTGATTGCTAAAGCTCCTCCTTCATGTAATGTACGAGCTCAGTGTTTACCGAGAAAACTCAGTGCAAAGAAATCCGTTTGTATTATGGCTAAAATATTTTGAATGCTGTACAACTGTGCCATGACAGCAGGTATATCGTTAATTATAACTAGTTTTTTACCTTCTTAGGCATTACTTTGATCAGTCATAACTGTTATTTCATATTTAAATACTTTAGGGAAAACAACCACAAAATTATACAACTATTTTTTATCATTGCAGAGAAGTCTGTATTACATTATCTGAAAATTGTTGTTCAATACAGATACTCAGTATTTCTTATTCTTCTTGCTTTCTCTCCATTTTATTACTGAAAGTACACAAGTAGTGAGAAAGAAAGAGGAAGGGAAAATTAAAATCAATAAACCAGAAATGAATACATGACTCTGTCGCTTTTCTGTTTCTTAGTGAGATAAGATTTCAGAATTAAGAACACTTATATCATTTAATTGTTTCATTAAATATCTTCTACCACCTCTGTCATTTATATAGCCTTGTATCCTACTTTCCAGAAATATAAATAGCACAGGTCCTTTGGTCAAAAAGCTCAAAATCAAGTAAATATCGAATGTACAGCAGCTGTTCTGGCTGCACTAGATTCCACTAACTAGGGACACTTAAGTCTCAGACTGCAATGACGTTGGGAGAAGTCAGAAATAATCACTGCCATTTCACTTGGTTAGAGACTCCGTTAAAATGTTCCTACTGTGAATCACACTTATCTACCACATAACGCCAAGGTTTGGAGAACTACACCTGGGTCAATCCGGACATGCATGAAAAGTGGCTCTGTGAAGCCATAGGGGTTCTGTCAAGTCAAAAGGACTCCCTGGAAAAGCCATCAGGGCTCTATTAAACAAGAAGCTAACACAGGAAGAGATGTGATGAAAATGTAGGTGAATTAATTTTATTCCCTTTTTTTTAGTTTTGTTTTTTGCTCCTGATATCTTTGTTTCAGGAGGTTTTCAGGTAATATGATCTTGTATATACAATATTCAAGCTCTATGAAGGAAAGGAGGGGAAAAAATACCAAAGAAGTAGCTTCTGACCTTTTCCCAGCATTTAATGTTGCTGCAAATAAAAAAGGTGAACTCGTTCCAGAAAGAAAGAAAAATGCTTCCTACTGTTCTCTGATACAAAAGCAGTATTTTTTTTCAACGAATCAGCTGGGAACTAAACTGAAACTATTCTTTTTTTCAGATAAATAGCAGAAGCCCTCAAGAAAAGAGGTATGGTGGGGAGATGGATCACCTCTGTCAATCACTGTCTGAATGGTGGGCATTGAGTAAAACTGTTATCTTGGTTGCTAATGGTTGATAAGTCAATTCCATGAACCTTACAGAAGACGAATAGAAAAGGGGATAAATCACTTCTGACCCCACCTTTTTTATCTAAATTTGTGAAAAGAAAGCTGAGTTTTAAACGTGACTTAAACTTTAAAGGTTTGCTTGTTTGTCCTCCTGTGGGATACAGTACAAAAGAAGGGGGAAAGAAAAACATGCAAAAATCTAAACAAAGGGAGCTGCCTTTCTCAAATTGTGATTGAAGCAGCATTGTGTCTTTGAGCACTGGTTACCACTAATTGGCATTAATCTATACATGTGTTTTAATTCTATGTTAAACTATCATCCTGTTTGCAATACAGATTGTGCTCTGCTACTATCAGAAAGTCTCAGAATTGCCCCTATTTAATGTTATGAAAGACTCCTTTCACTTGGCCTGTTCCTCCTGAAGTGATGCAACTTTTTATGATACTGGGATTTACAGAGAGTTTTTCAAATTATTTATATGGCATCAATTCTGTTTTTTTCTTCCATCTTTGTAAGCAGGTTGGTCTTAGACTAACAGTGATTTACAATCCGAGTCTGAAAACAGGGCTTTACTAATTTCAAATATCTGAACTCCCTTTCCAGCGAAACAGCAGTGCTCAACCTTAAATCCCAATGCCTTTTTCTACAAACAGCTACAAACATTTATACAAACTAACTTTTCAAAATAATATAGAAACACACAGTACTTAGCCTTCATACTGTAGGAAATAGACTTCACACAATGGAGCATGATAGAGAGCTCCTCATACAAGATGCTTACCATCTACCCAGAAACTAATCACCTGGACCCCTCCAGCCAAGCAGGAGCTTGGCTCCCCACCACTGTGCCTGAGCTAGAGCTGTGTGCTCTTCAGGGCTGATGGGGAAGGCCCCCACCCACTTCCCCTTCTTACGGGTAAAATCTGCTTCCTAAGTAGGACAAGCGTTAATATGCTTCCCTAAGAACTGATAAGAAAGTCTTCCCAATTAGCACTTATCGCTGCTTAATACGACAGTGCAGGGAGGAAGGAAAGATTACACATCTTGGAGCCCACAACTCTTTGTTTTGAGGATAACAATGATAAACACGTACCAAAAAGTTAGTGGTGAGATTTTGCCCAGCAAAAATGCATGGTCGTGTTCACTGTTATATAATGCTTCAAATACTTATTAGTAAATTTAAACAGACCTAAAACAGGCATTGCTGTACAACCTTAATACTTGATAACAAATAGAAGTGGCCACCACAGGCAGTTAGACTTTAAGGTCTTCATGTACTCCTATGGCACACAGCCCCGACACCAAATGGCCATTTATCAAACCGCAGCTTAACTCTGTAGCAGATTCTTACAGTTCATGCTAAATTTTTGCATCTTTCAGTCTATTCTGCTTCTAACTTCATAAATTGTTCATTCTCTGAAACAGAGAAGTCCGAATGCGTTGCTTTCATAGACACAGTGGTTACTACAAAATCCAAGAAGACCCTTAATATTTCTAGCATTCCTAATGAGCAGAATCTTCTGCATTAACCTTTCCCCATCATTGGCTTGAAAAGCTATCTAAACTAGGCCAGGGCAAGAAGTATAGAGCTTGGCAGTCTTCAAATCTCTGGTGAACTATTTCAGGGAGTGCTAATTACAGTGCAATAAGTGAGAGCAAGAGCTGCTCATCACTGCTGAAGCACAAGTCAGCATTTGTAAATGGTTCACTCTGACAGCTGTCTGCTATCTGCATTCCAAAGATCAAAGATCTTCCTTTTAATGTATTAAAGCCTATCTGATAGCAAATCTTTTTTTCCTTTTCCCACATTAACTGTTAATTGTGTGTAGTCTTGTTTGCTTTGCCTGTGCAGCTGGTTAAAATGGTGGTCCATATGCTTATCATAGCTGCATGCATTCAGCAATATGCAAGGGAAATATAAACCCAAATGTCCCTACAGGCATCTAGGAATAGTCTATCCCTACAGCATCATTAACCATAGCATTGGACTGGTTCACATTTCTATTTCCTTTCTTTCTACGTCCTGATTTTAACATCTTTCATATATATTGTTGATTCATGTTAAAAGACAAATTAAAAATCTTTTTTTTACAAATTATTTTTTCCCAAGAAGGAAAAGTCTAGCTTAACTTTTTTAAAGCTAGCTGAAAAAGTTACCAGTGGAGTCAAAGTTGAATCAAGCTTCGTTAAAAGGACAACTAATTACTGAAGATTTTACAGTTAATGGTGATAACATGAAAAGCGTCATTCTAGAGGAGCTGTAAGAGGAAAAAACATGCTAATCTTTAAGCAGTATCACTCAATGACTAAGTGGGTTTTGATATTCATTAAATGGGGAGGTAGCTCATAATCTTTAACAGATGAATGATTAAACTAACACTGAAGATTAAATTTGGGATGATTGGAAAAACTTCTAACTAAAGTCAAGCCAATTCACTAGAAAATAAATCGAATGATCCCGGGGAAAATAAATCGCTTTAATGGTCATTATAAAAGGGATTTTATTAATCTTTTTGTTCTTGATTTTGGTTTGAATACATACTTTATTTTTCCGACAAAGTCTAATATACTAAATAAGAGATCATCCTGCCATCTGTAAAATATTATGAAAAAGAAGCAGGAATTTAAAGTTTATTCCACAGTTGTTTTTGTTTGTTACTAGACAGGAATGAACAATTTCTGTCATCCTGAAATCGCTGGTCACTGCAGATACGAAGACAAACTCTGTATTTCATTTATATATGTCCCAAGTTACCTGGCAAACATACCGAGTTCTTTACAAGAAGCAGTGACTGCAGAGTTTTGATTGTCATGGTTATTACATTCTCAGTACAACTTTCTCCTGGGAAATGGAAGAAGTCCCTGGTTGTATCTGCAAGACTTCAATATATGTTTATGGCATGCAGCATAACATAATTCATAACATTAAAGAAGAAAAAATAGAGGGAAAGGGGAGCTAGTGTGCAATGTGACAAAATGAAAAAGAAGTTTGAAGGTATACCTCCTTCAAAAGCGGGAAGAGAAAAGAACTAAGAATAAAATTGAGATTTCAGAAGTTCCTGATTTTGACCTAAGTCTATTTCCATCAAATTCTTTGTTGGTAGTATCGATGGGAATAGAAGTAAACCAATACTGAGCACTTAGAGTATAGTATGGTGAGTGGCGCAAGGAAAACAGTCAACAAGGAACGATTGTTCTCTGTCTTTTCTAATAAAAGATCCATAAATATCAAATTAAACAATTTTATTTCTGGTTTAAAGCAAGAAAAACTATTATTTCTTCACAGAATGAATAGTTAAGTTATATTTTTACTACAGGATGTTGCAGAAGCAAAATCTTTGTGACTGGACAAACACACAGCAGAAAATCCAGCAGGACTGTTAAACACAAAAACAATACCTCTCACTTCAAGCACTCACTGTCACCTCTGTTTCAAATTGCTGAAGTCTGTGAGTATATCTCAGTAAAATATTATCATCTGATCGCCCTGATCTCCTATGACTCACTACACTATTCTTCCAGTATTTAGTATGGCCATTGTTGGAGACAGAAATTTCAGCCTGATTTATGCAACTGCCATATGTTTCTGAAAATAAATAATAAATACGTGTATATGAAGTTGATACATTTCTTAGGTGACAAAATGTTTCATTAAAAGTGATCAGACATTTAGGAAAGAATGTATCTTAGAAATTTATTTTGTTGTTTTAGTGTGATTGGCCAACTCAAAACATTCCATCATTGTAACTCAAATTACTTCCGATCATATTCTTATAGACTGCAATCTGAGAATCTAAGACAATTTAAGCTGTCACAGTCAGGATACTTTATGTGCCCATGATATTATAAGCTGCTTGAAGAATTAGGAAAAAAAGAAAAAGAGACATGACCTTACTCCATTCACTTCAAGATAACCTATTCTGGAATGTAATAGGTTTATCTGGCCTGGAAAACAGAACTTTCCATTTATGTTTTAAGGGTACCCATCACTCAGAACATAGTTCTGTTCCAGACATGTAGTAATAATGTAATTAAAATGACTAGTGCCCTTGTAATACACATCGAGTAATTCACGTTTCACTTCATGATCTATATTTTTATCTGACATAAGCTGGTAAAAAGAATAGAATTACACTGTCAATACCATTACCAATAAAGTCTTTGGGCTTGCAACAAGGAGAAAAGGAGATGGATGTAAAAGAAACCTAGTGAACACATAAAGGCAGATGAATTAAAGAAAGTGCATGCAATGAGAAGTTTTACCATGCTGATGTAATCATAGATAAACAACTAATTTCAGATTTCACTGAAGTTCTGCAATTGTTAAAACAGTAAAAATTTCAGCTGGTCTGAACTTTCTGATGAGTCAGGTTTTTTTTAATTTAAAACATTTTAAAAAAACAATATCTTATAAAAACCTGCTGAAGGAGTACAGGCAGAATTAATTCCAAGGTTTTCCTGATTTCATGCCAGCTCATGTGCCGCACCACCAAGGAACAAGACATAGTCAATTCTGCTAAATAGAAGAGGACTGATCCATGACCCTGAAATCAAGTGGCAAGAACTGATTCCCGTCTGTGCTCATTAAAGCTAGTCTTGTGTAAAGAAAATTGCCCATGTGTGTACTGAAAAGCACTCTGCCTTGAATCTCCCCTGGGTCCTTTGTGCTCTATTTGACAAAATTAGTATTTTTTCTGGAAATGTGGGGCATGAGGCTCTATGGGTTGCTTGAGCATACAAAGCTGTTGAGAGAGAGCTGGAGGACCGTCTAAGAGAGAAAAAGCCAAGACTGGTGGTGTTTTGTCAGTACTGCCTTTTGAGGTCTGTGTCTCAAGAGTGCAGCACCCAAGGTGGCTGCATTCTTGAGACACAGACTGAAGCATCTCAAGGTGGCTCTGACACCCTTCCCTCTCCTCAGGCTCTGGCTGCCTGCGCTTAGGCCAGCTCTGCTGCAGTCTGGCTGGGTAAACTGGGATCACGCTGCTGGGATGGAGATAGGGCAGAAAGACCTTGGAGACACCTCATCAGGGCCTGCCCCTGGTCCCGCTCAGGAGGTGCATTTGAGCTCAGGCCCATGCTATTGCTGTTTGCCTTAGCTATGTTGTACGTATGCTTGTACCTTGCCAATCCTGCTCTGACTCACCAACTCGACATCCTGTAGCCTCAGACCTACCTTGTCACTACAGACTTCTCCAGCAATCCCCAAATAGTAGCTGGGCCTGTTTATCATCGCCGTACTTTTCTTGCATGGGTGCTGTGGGATTAGGCTCTTGCTGCTGAGGCCACCGTCCTATCTGCCTTGCTGCCACCCTTGACTCCCCATTCCCTGTCCCCCGCAGAGCAACCAGCTCCCGCTGGTATCTGACAGTAGGTCCCCAGAATGCAGCCCTGCAGGATATGCTTTAGTGGTAACTCGGCCGTTACTTGATGATCTTAAAAGTTTCTTCCAATCAGAACAATTCTATGATTCTATGACCGCATCTAGGAATTGCATGAGGGACATCTAGTCAGAAAAAGCCTAAACAGAAATGGGAATCAAACTAACAGGTGACATGTGCAGGTAATCAGTGCGTGTGTGCTCAAGCTCATTCCCTGTCCCCCTTTTCTATAGCAAACCCGCCTGGTCTGTGATTTTTGCTTTGCTCCACAGTGCAGAGCCCTTCAAAGGCTGCACAGCTGGGAGCCTGGCAGCTGGAAACCCCTTGCTGTGCTGGCTTCAGTCTCCATTTTCATGTCAACAGCAGATAGCCTAGAAATGGTGAGCCTGTGCCTCACACACACACACAGGGGAAATGCCTCTCCAGAGCGTGCCTCCAGCCCTCCAGAGCAGAGACCTAGACTGAATGTGGCAGCTCATGTCCAGAGCAAATTTTCTGAGGAAATCAGTTCACAGAAATAAAGGAGGACAGTGTGAGGTAACATCTTCTTTCAACATGAGGTTAGGATGAAGCAAGTCCTGGCTATTTCTGGCATTTTCAAGGTGTCGGTTCCTGGATGTACAGCAAGGAATGTAGAAGCAGTGAGAGCCCAGATGTGAATTAGGGTTCTTCAGGCTTCTAATTTTTGTCACTAAGGTGATAATTCACTAAGGTGGATCATCTGGGCCTGGACTGAAAGGGTTTGAGGCTTTTTGGGTCATCTGTGGCTCCAAAAGGATTCATCTCCCAGAGCTCCTTTGCTTTTCTGGTGCTGACATTGAGCTAGGAGACTGGAGGACCTTCAGTGGACTGAAAACACTCTGAGAGCTTCCCACTAAGTGCTTCTTCATACAGAAGAAGGCTTGTAGAGAGCAAAATGCTGGATGAATGCCATTGATTAGTAAATCCTATCATCGTATCTGATTACTAGATAGGTAAAATTGGGTTTCACTTTACAATGCTGTAGATGAACTTGGAATAAATACATAATATGGCATGATAATTTGTTTCTTAAATAAAAACTAATTAATTCTTTGAATAAATTATTTGGAAAACACTATTGCAACATTTCTGCTAAAGAGAGAGAGATTTTCAGCAAACTAGTTCCTTTTTTTGGCCAATCGGCAGTTTTTATTCAGAAAGGAATAATTTTCACTTGAAAATCAAAAAGAAAAGAGGAAATGAAGATGGATACAAAGAGTTTAACAGCTACCAGGTCTCAAATTAAACTATAATTGAAAGTCGAAGTCCAAAATCTGTTTTTGTTTCCCCAAAAACACAGCAAAAAGAAAACACTGGGAGTTGGACTCGATGATCCTCATGGGTCCCTTCCAACTCGAGATATTCCATGATCCTATAATTCTATGATTTCATAAGACAACTTTGAGGCCATTTGCATTTAGTGTTTAGTTTATAGAATGTATAGAAATAACATTTTATTGCTATTTTTTAATTGTGGTTGATTTTGCAGTGCAAAAATTATTACTTGTATTAACTAGAATTTTTCTTAATTGGCTTGTAAGTAACACTTTAATAGCAGTAATCTAATTTAAAATGACATTTTTAAACAGTTGACAAAAGGACCACCATTATTCAAAGTAACAATATAAAAGCCACAGTTACCTAATTCCAGCTAAAGAAGGAAATGCCTAATAATGTCTAAAGTCTCATAATATGCAAAGTAAAAAGTCACTGTGGACATTACCTGAAGACTACTGGAGTACACTTTCACACCTGACTAAACTAAGGTTCCATTAATATAGAGTCATGATGTACTAAGCATAACATCTGAAATTAAGATGTTTAGCTCATCAGCCAATGCAAGATTTTGACAAAAGCCTTGATATAATGAGGATAGTGTTGTTTTTTTGAGCAGGGAGAGTTTTAATTTGCTAGTTAACATCATATCATGATGTGAACACCTATATCAGTTTTAAACTGAAAGAGGGTAGATTTAGATTAGATGTTAGGAAGAAAATCTTTACTGTGAGGGTGGTGAGACACTGGAACAGGCTGCACAGAGAAACTGTGGATGCCCCATCCCTGGAAGTGTTCAAGGCCAGGCTGGATGGGTCTTTGAGCAACCCGGTCTAGTGGCAGGGATGCTCAATGATCTTCAAGGTCCCTTCCAACTCTAACCATTCTATGATTCTATGATACCGCATTGTGAGGTTTAGTCAGTTGGGAGGTACAGGCAGTCACTAAGAACACGTTACTGAGATACCAATGCCGTGAACTGACATGATGCAAATTTACAAATAGCATGTGTCAGAAGCAAGAAACAGCTGATTTTTTTTATACTGTAATATTTTCCATTGGAAAATGCCAAATCAGCAAGTTCAACGTATTCCACAAAATATCCATTTCATTAACATTTCTATTGAAGAGCTGTACAAATGATTCATTTCAATAAGGTCAAAGCAATAGATCATTTTTCCTCCTTTATTAATATAATGCAATAATTTTGACAATAAAATAAAAAAAAAATCAGCCTTACCAAAACAAACCTATTTTAAATATACCTAAGTGGACTCCTTTTATAAAGCCAAATGAAATGTTTTCAGTTTTCCAGAATGATACTTTTGAATTCCATATTTCTAATTCTGTCCTGGTTTTGGCGAGGATAGAGTTAATTTTCTTACTGGCAGCTGGTATATTGCTACGTTTTGGATTTAGGATGAGAATAATGTTGATAACAAGTTGATATTTTAGTTGTTGCTAAGCAGTCAAGGACTTTTCAGCTTCTCATACTGGCTTGCCAACAAGAAGGCGTGGGGCACCCAAGAAGCTGGGAGTGGCCACAGCCAGGACAGCTGATCCAAAATGGCTTAAGGAATATTCCATACCATATGATGTCACGCTCAGTATATAAAGCTGTGGGAAGAAGAAGGAAGGGGTGGACATTCGCAGGTATGGTGTTTGTTTTCCCAGGTAACCATTGCGCATAATGAACCTCTGCTTTCCTGGAGATGGCTGAACGCCTGCCTGCTGTTGGAAAGCAGTGAATTAATTCCTTGTTTTGCTTTGCTTGCACGTGTGGCTTTTTGCTTTACCTATTAAACTGTCTTCAACTCAATCAACAAGGATTTTTTTCCTTATTTTTCTCCCTCCTCTTCCTACCCTCCCGGGGGAGGTTGGGGAGGGGAGTGAGTGAATGCCTGCATGGTCCTAGTTGCCAACTGGGGTTAAATCATGACAAAAACTTCTTGGTTCAGAAAATGCAACGGTCAGATATTAGAAGTGTTGGAGTTTAAGAAACCGTCGTTTCATGCTCTGTGGAACATGAACTATGCCTAGAGGAGAAAAAATAAAGACTGCAAGAAACCGGTAGTAGGACCACAGTTGCTTATAATGACTAATGCTTCCGGGTGTTTGATTTGGCTTTGAAAGTGCCAGTTTCTCAGAAGGTGATGGGCCATATACACCAGGATTCCTCTTTAACATGTTGTAAACTTCTCCAGGCTCCCAACAACTGACACAACCAAAATATTATATCTCTTAGTTAAGAGATAAATTTAAATAAAGAGATAAAGTTAAGTAAAGTTTATCTCAGTTAAGAGGTAGAACAATTTATCTCTTAGACTTCAAGTAAGAAGCATATAAAAATGCAGTGCAAGGAACTTCTGTATTGCTGTTCATTCTGGTAATTAAACACAGTTTCAAGATCCATTAACTGTTTTTCAGCCCTATCGATTTCTGGTTCACCCTACTTCTTCCCTCCCCTCAATGGAGTTGTAGACAATTTCAGAAGTTGTGTCCACAAATTGTGTCACATTTATACATTTAGTTTTCTCAATCACCTTTCACAGAATCCTTTGAAACAGTCTATGTAAACCCTATATTTTAAAGCACTGAATACCAAGTCAATATTCACTGAAGGCAACAGCAATGTACTCCATAAACATCTTTCTACAGATTTTGCTGTTTTCCTCAGAATGCGAGCTTTCATGTAAAAATAAATTCTCACACCCTTTGGCTGTGGAAATAGCCTTCATTCCCTAAATCAATAGATTTCTATCTTGTTCACTCTGCAGTCAAGACAGACTGAACAATATAACACCTGCAGAGACGCGGATGTCTTTCATCTGAATAGGATTTTAACTTCAAAGTCAGGATTTGACTCTTTAAATGCACAGGGCTCAATTTTCAGTTTGTAACAAACTGCAGAGAGCTTGTGACAAAAATCACAGTTAAGTTTCCAGTTATTCCTGCTTCAGCAGGAGCAAACCTGATGCTACTTTCTTCCCAATGTACCTGCAGGGAACTACAGTCTCGCCACCTCGATAAGCACCCCGGGGAGCAGCTCTCTGCACAGCTTGTGCTGCAGCTGCAGCGAGGCCGGTCTGGCGGGGAGAGAGCGAGTTCCTTCAGCCTCTTCGCTGCACAGGTCTGTCAAGGGAATTACAGTCTTGTCCCAAGGTTCACAAGGTAATTTAACAAATAGTTTCCAGGTGGCCAAACCTCTATTTTTTTACACACAGCATCTGACACATACGTGGGATGTTACGCAATCTCACTTAGAACAAATAATAAAATGTCTTTTTTTGTTGTTTTACAAAGGTGAGTGAAAACCAAATCAAACTGAACTGCTAGCAAATTAATTTTGCCCTTCCTTCCATGCAGTTCTTAATTTTTAGCCATAATTATAACCATTTTTACAGTGTTAAATACTCACTGACTTCTAATGGAAAATGTTAACAGACATTCACTACTGGGAAACAATCTGCCCCCTAATGAATAATAATGACAAACAGCCTCCACTCTGCTCTGGTGGAAACATTGATTAAAACAATTTTGCTTATGTTTCACACTTCGGATAAAAATCTTTCCCATAGACTTCTTGTAAAAGAAGAGAGGTGATATTGACAAGCATGTGGGTATCATATTATTGGAAAACATTTCTGAAAGCACTTAAGATTTTTTAAGTAGAAAGCATTTGAGGCAAAATTAAATGTAATATTAAAATTGTAAGGGAACTTTCTGAGAACACTGTAAAACAAACAAAACTGAGATTGTCTCTCGGATTCCAAGTGATACAGGTAAGTATCTGAAGTGTGATACAACACCTCCAAATTTAGCATATGCTTTTGCTGTATGACTGTTTAGGCCCCATTTGTTCCCATTTTCCAGGACTGTTCACATCTTGTGGATCTTAATTTCTTTAGGGACCACAAATTAACCTAAAGTTGCCTGAACCAGTGACCTGGGCAGACTCAGAGAGGTGCCCCTGCTCTAAGCAGAAAGGCATTTACCTCCATATTGCTGTGCACAGATAAGTCAGTTTTGCTGAGACCTGAGAGATGGCTGAGAGGTTAGATACGGTTAGATGTTTGCCACAGGGGATGTGGAAACTCTGAGCACAAGGTTTTGTTCAGCCTGAGGAACATGTAGTCCCAAATGACCACCAAACTGTGGGCTATACTTGGCAAAGATGACATGAGTGAGTTTTTAGTAAGGACAGGCTTTTCTGTAACTATAAAATTTGCCATGCGCTACTTAACTTTTTCACACTTTACACAGCAAAAGCAGTAAAAGTAATATAAAGAAAACGTAGGGCAGGACTACAATTTATTATTATTTTTTATATATGTAACTTGAATAAATTGCATATTCCTGATATATGTTTGGGTGGCTTCCAAAAGCAGCTCTTAAACATTACTAGCAGTCTTAGAAGTCCTCAAAAGGATAACCAAATTCATTAGTTTGATTAGGCATAATTAGCAGCCATTTCATGCAGATCGCCATATCAGAGGATGCCGAGAGGAAAACAAGGTTGTATGAATACAGCTGGATAGTCACAGAATATAAGCTTAAATATATATAAAAAAATTAATGCTGCAAAATTCTGTGCCTGTGATTTGATCACTATGATGGAAATAGCACTCTTCCAATTAGAAATTTGAACAGGTTGAGAATTTTAGATATAAAAATTCATATAAAATATTGTGTCCCATAATGATAATGGAATTCATCTTCACAGAAAATTATGCTTTCAAGTAAATGAAGGTATTTTTGTTTCAATAATTCTGTAGCATAATTTTGAAAACCTAAGTTTTGTTACTGTGGTGGGTTGATCTTGGCCAACTGCCAGACACCCACTCAGCCTCTCTCTCACTCCCCCTCTTCAACAGGACAGGAGGAGAAAATAAGATGAAAAAGCTCACTGGCTGGGACAAAACCAGGAAGATCCTGTGCCAATTACTGTCACATACTTGGGGAAAAACAATTTAATTCCTTAACAATTAAAATGGATATGGATGGTGATATACAAAGAAAAATTCCCTCCACCCCATCTTCCTAGTCTTAACTTCTCTCCTTCATCTGGCTCCTGTGTGATCTCCTCTCCATGGGCTGTAACTCTTGCCAGGAGCCTGCTCCAGTGTAGGCTCTCTGCTGGCCGCAGCTTCCTTCAGGGAATATCCTTCTGCTGCAGCATGGGGTCCTCCATGGGCTGCAGTGTGGTTACCTATTTCACCATGGTCCTCTGTGGGCTGCAGGGGGGACAACCTGCTTCACCTCAGCCTCTCCATGGGCTGCAGAATAATTTCAGCTCTGGCATCTGGAGCACCTCCTCCGCCTCCTTCTTTACTGACCTTGGTGTCTGCAGGATTGTTTCTCACACTTTTTTTTTTCCTCACTTTTCTCTCACAGACTGCGATGCAGCATTTTGCCCTTTCTAAAATGTGTTTTCCTGGAGGCACCGCTAGCATTGCTGATGGAACTCTCTGGATTGTCCAGCGTGGGGCATCCCCTGGCCTTTCCTCACAGAGGAAAGTGCCCCCTCTCCTACCAACATCTGGACATCTACACGCAATACAGTTACAAAATACACTGACACCTCCTTCCTGAAAAATAGAAAATAGTTTTCAATCCACATTTTCACTTCTTCAGTACAAACTTGACAGAAAGGAGTGTGCTCTTTTCATATCACACTGAAACTTTCCTCCTTCCTTGCATTTTAATACTCACAAGATTGTTTTTTTTCTTTTTCCATTTGCCAAATTTTCCTGTCTGTGATTAAAAGAACTGTAAAATTATGGTTTAAAACCCCCTATGCATTCTATTCTGTATTCTGCAAATGTTTCTAATTAGCTCACTGGCTGAACTGGTAAGATTCATTAACAAAAGACAGGGGGTTTGGTGTTTTGTTTTCCTAATTAGAGGTCCAAAATCTTTGGAACGGTAACAAAGAGAAATAGATATAGGATATACCTATAAGGCACAAGAAGCATACAGCTCATAACCATTGGAATATGTAGATGTCAAAACTGCATATAAATTTTTAAAAAATCATTTTTAGAAGAAAGAGACAATAAAGACTGTTAGAAACAAGGTTTCCACTCTGGCTTTACCAGCAGATAACATAATTCTAAGAGCACATAACTCCTTTTTTCTAAGTGTAAGAATAATTAATACGTTAGGACTGAACTGAAAATGAAGAGTACCTGCTGGTCTGTTTATTTCTGTGACACTAATAGCTCCAAAAGTGCCCCATCTTTGTAAATCTTAACTCAGGTACATACTGTTTTGCCATTTGTGCAATTAATAGAATTCATTTCAGTAGAGAATGAGTCCCAAAACAATGCTGTTCTCAGAAACAGGAAGGAGGAAAAGCTACACATAAGGGATAGGAAAACAAAGACTGATGGAGGAAGGGTTTAAAAATTACAAATGTAAAAGAATTCACCTTTCTGTCTCATCCTGTGCCTGATGGTGCATTTCAGACTGATTTTAGAGGTGAAGAGCTGCAGTAGTTGACCTTGAAAACGTAAAGAAAAGTCGTACAAGTTTTCCCTTCAACTGTGTGTCAAATAGGATCAGCTCCTAGTTCCAGACAAGGTGATGAAGTTGTTTTGGCTACAATATATGCAAAGAGTCAGTTATTTGGGAAGAGACAGTAGCAGTTGTTCTGTATTTTTAGTGTGTCTGGAAGAGTGCACAGAGGAACTGTAGTCTATAACTACAGCCTCTTCAGTAATAATGCAGCTAATTAACTGCAATCCATTATGTCATTTATACTATATAAAACTTAACTTTTCTTTCAGAAGCCAGATGCACTGTTCAATAATCACTCAGAGCAAAAGGGGCTTACACTTTTAAACCTCAATGCCTAAGTTCTAGCTGATCAGCATTGTATGACTTCAACATCTGTGCACTCCAACTGGTTCCAAATGCCTTTTTTAAAAAGTTAGGGGGTTTTAAACTGCATTTATTTGATTGCAGTTGTAGAGGCAATTTAGCAGCAACCTTACGCTGCTATTTTTAGTCTCACTTTAGATTAAAACTAACCTTCTTGTTCATTCAAGCAAATCTACACCACTAGATTGATTATAAATTGGATTGGTGACAGTAGCTACTGTTCAGCAATGCTGAAGAACTAGAAAGACACAAAGGGCAAGGTTTGCAAAGTGAACTTGCATGTGTATTTGTCTTGTTAGGTGCCACTACCAGTTATGAAATCCAACTTATTTGACGTCTACAATCCTAAATTTCCGTTCACGTAGTGAATGATTGAACAGATTTTATGCTTAGTTTACAGCTAAGTTTGAAACTGATTTGCAAAACAACCATTCTTTTTATTTCACTTACCCACATACTCTGATTCACTAGGCGTGTTCAGTGCTTCTGACTCTGTATAAATAATGCCGAGAAACTACTTCTCAGTAATTAGGGTTTGTATACAAAATATGGAAGATTAGATGAAAATTCTTTCTTTAATCTTTGATCTGTAGTATGAATTTGTACTTCAGTTTTTCACATCCTCCTTCCTTGTAGGTAAGGCAGCACAGGCAGCAACTAATTTGTTCTTACTCTGGTCTGCTTTATGCATGCTAAAACACTTGCTTTCCCAGAAAATAACAATGACTCTGTGGACGGATGATTAGCACAATCACCAGGCCTCCAGATCCTCATTAACATCCTCCTCACTGCAGAGAAGTTTAACAAGAGAGACTTTGCCACACCATAATATACCTCAAAGAGACATATAGCCAAATCATGCATAAAAGGATATTTCACGAGGCTGAAATGAAGATTAGAATTAATAGAATATGGGAAAACAAATTTTTAATTAGGGCAAACGTCCGGCAAGACTATCCAGTGTCCAAAGTGGGAACACTGCTATGCAGCCAGAAAGACTTCTCCCTAAAAGATGTGTAGTTATTGGAGTAATCATTTAGACTCTGTCCATGATATTTCCTAGTAGTTAGCCTAGAAGACTCCCTAATGAGCACCTGGATTTACCTGAGCCTTATATCTAGGTGTCTGCCTCCTCCTGTGATCATAAAGCTTGTATCCTTATGCATTTATGGAACTCGTACATACAGCCTTATATATAGCTATCATCAGGTCTCTGAGGGCACTACCAGGCTGTATTGTCCCTGCCCAGCCCCACCTCTACCCCCACCCCAACACCCATGGGCCCAGGAGTCCTGTGGGAAAGTTACAGAAGATCAACGAGGGGGATTGTAAACGCACTTAAGTGACTCGCGCCTGGAGTGTCAGAAGACATATATCACACTAATCATTGTTTAGTCTTATGCGCTCAACAAGTAGAACATCTGCACTTAGATAATATAGGCCTGTGACGGACTCAGTGGCACCTTGTCAAACATGCCTGAGATTCCAGCCCTGCTGTCAGAGAAGATCAAGCACAGTGGAAGAATGCGCCTGCTTGAATCCCCGACACAATGGTGAGAACAGCAGGTTCAAACTCTCTCTCTCTCACCAGCAAGGGCTCTCTCTAGTAAGGACTGAGCTCCGCAGTGCCTGTGTGCTCACTTGTGTGCCTCTGCCCAGTGCTCCTTTGGGAGATCCCCCTGTTCGTGAGGTATTGAGATTAAATTTACTTTTTGCATTTCATCTGTGGTTTTGTGGTCGTTCCTATGTCCTGCTTGTGTCAGCTCACACAAGTCCTGTTTCAGCCCACCTGGGGTCATCAGTCCCTGCCCCAGCCACATGGCTGGAGTGCCAGTCTCCAGCCCTGCCTCCCAGAAGGACCTTGGCTCTTGCTGTAGGTAGATCATCTCCTGCGTGGACCCTCAGGCGCCCACCTCCTTTTGCCCCTCATTGGTCCCACTGGCTGGCCTCTCGCCCTGTCTCATTGCTTGCAGTGCCTGGGATTGTTGATGACGTTTGTTACCAACATGTGGCGCTGCCCACCCCGTGCGGGACCTGTGGGTCCTGCCTTGCTTGGAAAGGACACACAGCACTGTGATG